>NC_069504.1:957947391-958254006 GCF_027579735.1 Bombina bombina
TCATACAGTCCCATCAAGTGTATAACAATAGACTTAGTAACCATACCTGCTGCTCAGAGATAAGTATAGTGTGTCTCTACTCACTTTGAAAGTACCCAGCTCTGGTTTCCCCACACCCATTATGCTAGGGTCCTTGCAGATAATGATAAGTATAGCATGGCTTTACTCACTTTGAAAGTACCCAGCTCTGGCTTTCCCACACCTATTATACTAGGGTCCTTGCTGATATTAACTAATCGATAGTTGCCTCAGTACATTTTTGTTTGCTCAAGTTTACTACCTGTTTTAGCTAAGGTCCGGATGAGGTACTAGCATTTCTGAGACCATAGTGAAACTATTATTTTAACATCAACTCTTTATAGATGCTGGTTTTCCTTATATGTTTATATGTTTATTTTTCATTTCTATTATTGTTATTTTAGTTTAACCCCCGGATACATACACAAACAGTCCACTAGGTCCAAGAGTGGCCTGCAATAGCAAGATGTGGGGACAAAAAATGAGGACTATACTCATTTCAATGCAATTCATCTCTAACATGGAGTGTATAATTGATAACTTGTTTAATTATGTATTATGTCTGTTTTCAATCCTCAATAAAAGATTTAAATAAAAAAAAAAAAAAAAGAACCCTGCATCCCAAGAGTACCCAAATGGGAGATACTAAAATAATATAAAAAAATAATTCTAAACCTGTGGCTCAATCATATTCAGATTCTGACAGTCTGGAGGAAAATGATTATACTGAGATTAATTCAGATTATTTTAATAATGACTCTGATGAATCTGATTATGTCCCGGTTGCTAAAAAGCATAAGAAAATGTTTTAAAAAAATCTATTGAATTAAATGAGGAAGAGACTGAATTTTTTGATTGTCTTGGTAACCCCAGATTTAATCCAGATGAGCTTCACCATCCACGTTCGGCAAAATAGTGTCCAGCTATTGATGTGGCTAAATTTATAGATATTCAGCTCAGAAAGCCGCTTAAAAAACAAACCCGTAATAAAATGAGAGCTGAGTGTCCCCGTCCTCTTCTACCAAAAAATGCTTCGGTTACTCCTGAATTAGATCCAAAGATTTTGAAATTTATTGGCGCCCAAGGTTATAAATTGAAGAAAGGTGTTTACAGATTGTGGAAAATCTGTCAGGATAAATTGCTGGATACAGTGGGCCCTATTACTAAATTATTTGAAATGTCAGAGCAAGGTGTTGCAGAGAATGCTCCTTTAGACCCTTATATTGTTCGAGAATGGGTGCAAATACTTCTCTGTTTTGTTGGAAATACCAACACTGCTATGTCTCTAGAGAGACATCACAACATTTTACGCAAAAGTGACCCCAAGATTACTGATTTCGCCTCCAATAACCTTGCTGCTGATAATGGTCAGCTTTTTGGCGATGCTTGCCTTAAGGATTTAAATCAGTAACTGCATGTAATCTTAATATGAGGAGAGTCCACGGCTTCATTCCTTACTTGTGGGAAACATTTACCCAAGCTCTAGAGGACACTGAATGAAAAACCGGAGGGTGAAAGAGAGCGGACATTATTCTGAGGGCACCACAGTCGCAAAAACTTTCTCCCAAAAACACCGAAGCAAAGACATCAAATTTATAAAACTTAGAAAAGGTATGTAAGGACACCACGGAGGAGCCCTACAAATCTGCTCCATAAGGCCTCATTTTTCAGGCCCAAGATGAAGCCACAGCCCTAGTTTGAATGAGCTGTAATCCTCTGAGGAGGCTTATGTAACGCTGTTTTATATGTCAATCGAATAATGCTCCTCAACCAAAAGGATAGGGAAGTGGAAGAAGACTTCTGCCGTCTGCGCTTCCCAGAATAGACAACAAGCAATGCCAAAGTCTGTCTAAAATCCTTCGTGGCCTGAGATAGAATTTCAAAGCCCAAACCACATCCAGATTTTGAATAATCGTTCCTCGAAGAAGGTTAGGACACAAGGAAGGAACCACAATCTCCTGATTGATGTTGCGATCAGACACAACCTTATGGAGAAAACCCAATCCAGTGTGAAGAACAGCCTTGTTAGCATGAAAACTAGCAAGGAGGCTCACATTGCAAGGCCGCCATCTCAGTCAATAGAAAAATAACCGTCAAGACAGTAACTTAATGTCACTAAATGCATGGGCTCAAAGGGAGCCCTCTGCAAAACCTTAAAGTGGGTGTAAATTTTTATGCAAAAGTGCCCGGTTTTTAAAAAATTTATTAAAAACAGGGGCACTTTAATTCATCAAAATTTACATTTCACTAGTGTTGTGAAAAAATACCTTTTAATCATGACAGCCGCTCCAGCTTCCTCCGCCCATCGCCAGCCTCTTCCTGGGTCTTATCTGAGGAATCCGGCTTCCTCCAATCACGGCATTAGAATCAGACACTAATTCAGGGGGAAGCCGTGATTGGAGGATGACCCATTCATCATTACTGACATCAGAAATTGCTTGCGACGACCGGGGGAAGTTGGAGCGGCTGTCAAGTTTAAAAAGGTAAGTATTTTTTAAAAACGAGTGAAATGTAAATTTTAATGAATCAAGGTGCCCATGTTTTTAATCTAATTTTTAAAAACCAAGCACTTTTGCATCAAAACTACATTCACTTTAAGAACCGGATATAAACTCCAGGGAGGAGCAAAATGTCTAAACACAGGTCTGATTCTAGACAGAGCCTAAATAAAAGACTGTACATCAGGAAGCTCAGCAAGCCTCTTGTGTAATAATACAGATAGAAGCCGATATCTGCCCCTTCAAGGAACTAGCGGCAAGTCCCTTCTCCAAACCATCTTGGAGAAAGGAAAGAACCTGGACACCCTGACCTATGCCAGGGGAATCCACACTTCTTACACCAGAATAATAGGGTCCTCCACACCTATGATAGATTGCGACGAGTGACCTGCTTTCTAGCTTGATTAGAGCATCAATCACTCTCTCAGAAAAACCCTTCTTGGCTAGGACTAAGCGTTCAATATCTCCACACAGTCAGCCTCAGAGAATCTGAGATCTGATGACAAAGGACCCTGGTCAGCAGATCTCTGTGACAAGGTAACCTCCATGGAGGAGATGAGGACATCCCCAACAGGTCCGCAAACCACATCCTTCGCGGCCACGATGGAGCAATTAGTATTGCCTAAGCTTGCTCCTGCTTGATGCGGGCCACTACCCGTGGTAGAAGTGGTAAGGGAGGAAAAATATAAACTAGTTTGAACCTCCAAGGCACTGTTAATGCATCTATCAGCTCCGCCTGTAGATCCCTGGACCGCGACCCGTATCTGGGTAGCTTGGAATTGACTCGGGAGCCATGAGATCTAAACACCTCGGAATGGAGAGACCATTCTCCCGGATGAAAGGGTTGTCTGCTGAGGAAACCCGCTTTCCAGTTGTCCACACCAGGAATGTATATCTTTGACAGCGAGCAGCTGTGGGCATCCATCCATTCCAGAATCCGAGATACTTCCCTCATTGCTAGGGAGCTCCTCGTCCCCCCCCCCCCGATGGTTGATGTAAGCCACCGAGGTAATGTTGTACTAATTGAATCTGATAAACTGGGACGAACCCAGAAGAGGCCAAGCCTTCAGAGCGTTGAAGATCGCTCAAAGTTCCAAAATGTTGATCGGGAGAAGAGATTCCTCTCGAGTCCACTGGCCCTGTGCTATCCTTGCACCCCAAACGGCTCCCCATCCTGAAAGACTTGCGTCTGTAGTCACAATCTCCCAGGATGGTCTCAAGAAGGATGTCCCTCTGGACAGTAGATCTGGACAGAGTCACCAAGAGAGCGATTTTCTTGATGGGTTGTCCAGAGAAATCTGTTGAGACAGATCCGAGTGGTCACCGTTCCATTGCCTCTGCATGCACATTTGAAGAGGTCTGAGGTGGAACCTGGCGAATTAAATTATATCGATGGTGGACACCATGAGCCCAATTACCTCCATACATCGGGCCACAGATGGCCTTGAGGAGGTCTGGAGGGCAAGACAATTGGAAGTCATTTTGCAACGTCTCTGGTCTTAAGGAATATCCCCATGGATATGGAATCTTATCGTGCCCAGGAATTCCACCCTGGTACTGGGCACCAGAGAACTCTTTCCTAAGTTTATCTTCCATCCATGAGATTGAAGAAGAGCTCTGGAATGTTCTTCTACCAGCCGGCAGGACGGAGCCTAGACCAGGATTTGTCCAAGTATGGCGCTACTGCAATACCTCTGGACCTCACCACCGCGAGCAGAGGTCCCAGAACCTTTGTAAAAACTCTTGGAGCAGTAGCCAGACCAAAAGGAAGAGCCACAAACTGGAAGTGCTAATCCAGAAAGGTGAATCTTAAGAACTTGAAGTGATCCTTGTGTATTGGCACATGTAGGTAAGCATCCTTCAAGTCTATCGTAGTCATGAACTGTCCCTCTTTTAATAAGGGCAGAATAGACCTTATCGTCTCCATCTTGAACGATGGGACTGACTGAAACTTGTTTAGGCACTTTAGGTCTAGAATCGGGCGAAATGTACCCTCCTTCTTAGGGACAACAAAAAGGTTTAGGTAGTACTGTCAGGATATCTAAGTATTATTAAATAATATATATGCATGTATGTATTTTTATCTACACATAGATTTATGATAAGACCAAGAACTCATTTTTTTTATTTGATTTGTGAAACTGCCTATAAGACATTAGATGCCTGACTGGCCACAATTCAATCCTCCCCCACTCAATATGCAAAATTACAATGCATCCAGGTGAGAACAAAGGGAAGACATTTGGTCTTGTTAAGTTCAGACAGTCATTTCAAAGAAAGGCAAATTACTTAAAATAGTCATCTATATTCTGTGTATTCCAGATCTTAGATCAGACATGAAGATTCCCTTTCCTGATTAACAGGACATCTGAGATCAAAGATTATCAGATAAATGACCTCATGCAGTGATACAGACACAATGTCTGAAAAATCACTGGATTTCTTTTTAAACTTAAACAGATTCGAAGAACCAGTTCTTAGCTGAACAAACATTTTCAAAGGAAATAGTCTTATGCACATAGGTGCTAAATTGATACCTGCTGTGTATTGAATCCACTAATTCTAGAAGGCATGTCTAGATGAAAAATGGCTGAACAGAGACAAATGTGGCATTGCAACTGAAATTCATTTTAAAATACAGCCTATATAATTTTAAATACTATATTAAATGTCTATATAGGGATCTGGGGAAATGCAATTCAGATTGTAATAAATTAAATGAATAACTGCATTAGTATATATAAAATGCTTAAGTTATTTCAAAATAAATAGTTTCTCTGTGTTCCAGGAAGATTAGATTAAGATTATCTATTTGTATAACATTAAAAATGAATATGTATAACTATAGATTTAAAATGTCCAAGTTATTTCAAGAATTACTAACATATTTCTATATTTTTCAGGCATCTAATAAGTACATAGATAATATGATAGAAATAATACTGATGTTTCATATTAAAATAGTCAGGAAAAATGACACAATATGATCCATGCATATTAAACATATGACCAGACAGGTTTATTAATATAAAGAAATAGTGTATTTGATAAACATTTTATAAATTATAAAATTGAACTGTAGCAATATTTGAATGAAACTGTTTGTCTTTGCTGCCCCCGATGGCCTTAATCCAATATTACAGCCAAAAGGCAGTTGGCTGTTAAAAATGAAATTTCCCAGTAGCCAATCAGAGACAAGCTCCGTGGGGCATAACCAAATCATTTCACCAATGATTAAGATATATAAGCTGAATGCAAGAGGAGAAAAAAAAAAAGCTGCTGAACTTTTTGGACTGATAACTCCTGCATTGGGACACAGTCATTTCAAGCAAAATTGGGCTACTTCTTTTTATCCACATTGCAAATACCCTTATTTTCATATGAGGTGAAACAAGAAAATACTTGGAAAGGATTAAAATACTAAATTGGCTCAAGTTGGTGATGTATGATCGTTCTATGTTTTAATATTTCAAAGGTATTCTAAGACTATAACTAAATTGCAGTCAGTAGATTTAAAAAGGGCATTTTGTATTTTAATTTGCATTCATAGTCATTGCTAAATAATTTATTTACTAGACAGGGTTTTATACTCCAGATTTATAAGTCAGTTATTATAGTGAACTCTCTCAGAATTGTACATAAACTGGTTACTGTGATTATATCCCTGGTAGTATTTAATTAAGCATAGTAAGTGGGTAATTCATATTGAGCATTGAGTTATTGGTTAATAACAGAAGATTCTGGTATTTCTTTGTGGTGAGGTAATGCAATTCAATTGTAAATAAGGCCAATTCTAAAGGTACATTTGGTTTGCTGTGTAAAGAATATTGTAACAGTTTAAAAACTTGTATAGTATTGATTCAGATCTGGTTTTCTAGAAATATAATCCAATGTGTCTATAAATTTTAACTAATATAAAGAATTTAGGAATTTACATTAATTTTATTGTTTTGTATATGCATTTTATTGGGGGTTTATTTTAAAGAATAATTATTAAATATATTGTTTTATAACCCGGCCATATACTGACAGTAACCTAGACCTCTCTCTGATAGAGGTACCGGCACAATTACTCCTAAGGAGGAAAGATCCCTCACGCACCCTAGAAAAGCTTCTCTTTTTTCTGGTCTTGAAGACAGGTTTGATAAGAGGAATCTGCCCCTGGGTGGATGAGATTTGAAACCTATCCTGTAACCTTGAGCGATGACCTCTAGAACCCAAGGGTCTTGCACGTCCCCCAGCCAAGCCTCCACAAAGAGAGATAGTCTGCCCCCAACACGATCCAATGCCGGATCGGCTGCTGCCCCTTCATGCCGACTGTTTCGGCAGGCTCCTTGTTTTGCTTGGATTTATTCCAAGATTGAGATGGTTTCCAAGTTCCCTTGGACTGAACAGGCTTCGCGGAGGGCTGCTGGCATTGGGAATTATACGAACAAAAGGGATGAAAATTAGGACCTTATCCTTTAGGTAGAAAGGCACCCTTGCCCCCAGTGACTGTGTATATGATAGAGTCTAGGCCTGGACCGAAAAGAATCTTCCCCTTAAATGGAAGGGAAAGTAATCTAGATTTTGAAGTCATGTTTGCAGACTTCTGCCAGAGAGCCCTACGGGCTAGAACAGAAAAACCTGATATTTTTGCATTCAGGCAAATAATCTGCATGTTTGCATCACAGATGAAAGAATTAGCTACCCTCAAGGCCTTAATTCTTTCCTGGATCTTGTTGAGGGGAGTTTCCACCTTGATTATCTCCAATAGCGAGTCGCAGCAATAGGTAGCGGCTCCAGCTACCGCAGCAACTGCCGTTACAGGCTGAAACATTTTTCTTAATAGTGTTTCTAGCTTCTAATCCATGGGCTCCTTAAACGACAAGCTATCAAGCGTGATAGTGGTGCGTTTAGCCAATGTGGAGATAGCTCCATCCACCTTAGGTACAGACCCCCACAACTCTAATTGAGAGTCTGGAACGGGGAACAATTTTTTAAACGAAGAAGAATTTGGAAAAAGATCATCCAAGTCTCATCCATTCATTCATAATAAGATATACCATCTTTACAGGAACTGGGAAAGTCTGTGGCACTACCCTGTCCTCATAAAACTTCTCAAGCTTAGGAATAGAAGGTTCTTTGGGTAATGTAGGTTTCGGAACCTCTAACGTAGCCAACACTTCTTTTAACAGAAAGCGTAAGTGCTCGTTCCTAAATCTAAAATCTGGTTCCTCAGCAGCCAGAGGTTTAGAGGCAGCAGATTCCGACCCAGAAAGAGCCTCCTCTGAAGTCTAAGAGGTGTCTTCATCAGCGGATAATCTAGTATCGGACCCCTGGGAAGGATAGCAATATTTAACCTTTCGCTTGCGCTTAGCAGTGCGAGATAAAGCACTGAAGGCCGCAGACATTGCCGTTTGTAACTGTTCAGGAAAGTCTGGTGGTAAAATGGCCCCTCCCGAAGGAGGATTAGCAGTGCAATGGGAGGCTGCATATGTTGTAGGAGATTATTGCAGGGAATGCACCTCACAGAACGGAGATCCCTCAGAGGTGAACGGCTCAGTGGTACTAAACAATCTTTGTCTTTTTAGATATCACTACCTCATCGAGCATGTGGAACATAATTGAGCAGGCGGGTATACCGTCACCTCCTCACAATAAAAACAGGTATTAGCTTTAGAAAAAGAGGGAGTACCCTCTAATGCATCAGAGTCCTCCATAGCTTGCGCTTTTAATATGGACACTAGAACAAGATAAATGGCCCCTTTATACCCCCCAATGGTCGGCGCACTCACCAACTACTATGACCCAGGCCTCACAGAGAAACTGCTTCTTCTCCTGTAAACCGCACAATCAGGAAAGAGGAAGTCAATGAGACCCCACCCGGTCACATGGAGTGCCATGCAGGACCGCCCCTGCTCTAAGAGAGAAACGCAGTCCGTGCAGTTATCTCAAAAACATAATTTATGCTTACCTGATAAATTTATTTCTCTTGTAGTGTATTCAGTCCACAGGTCATCCATTACTTATGGGATATATTCCCTTCCCAACAGGAAGTTGCAAGAGGATCACCCAAAGCAGAGCTGCTATATAGCTCCTCCCCTCACATGTCATATCCAGTCATTCGACCGAAACAAGACAAGAAAGGAGAAACTATAGGGTGCAGTGGTGACTGGAGTTTTAATAAAAATTTAGATCTGCCTTAAAAAAGACAGGGCGGGCCGTGGACTGAATACACTACAAGAGAAATAAATTAATTAGGTAAGCATAAATTATGTTTTCTCTTGTTAAGTGTATTCAGTCCACGGGTCATCCATTACTTATGGGATACCAATACCAAAGCTAAAGTACACGGATGATGGGAGGGACAAGGCAGGAACTTAAACGGAAGGAACCACTGCCTGTAGAACCTTTCTCCCAAAAACAGCCTCCGAAGAAGCAAAAGTGTCAAATTTGTAAAATTTTGAAAAAGTGTGAAGCGAAGACCAAGTCGCAGCCTTGCAAATCTGTTCAACAGAGGCATCATTCTTAAAGGCCCAGGTGGAAGCCACAGCTCTAGTGGAATGAGCTGTAATTCTTTCAGGGGGCTGCTGTCCAGCAGTCTCATAGGCTAAACGTATTATGCTACGAAGCCAAAAGGAGAGAGAGGTTGCCGAAGCTTTTTGACCTCTCCTCTGTCCAGAGTAAACGACAAACAGGGAAGAAGTTTGACGAAAATCTTTAGTTGCCTGTAAATAGAACTTCAGGGCACGGACTACGTCCAGATTATGCAAAAGTCGTTCCTTCTTAGAAGAAACATTAGGACATAATGATGGAACAACAATCTCCTGATTGATATTCCTGTTAGAAACTACCTTAGGTAAAAACCCAGGTTTAGTACGCAAAACTACCTTGTCTGAATGGAAAATCAGATAAGGAGAATCACAATGTAAGGCAGATAACTCAGAGACTCTTCGAGCCGAGGAAATAGCCATCAAAAACAGAACTTTCCAAGATAAAAGCTTAATATCAATGGAATGAAGGGGTTCAAACGGAAACACCTTGAAGAACTTTAAGAACCAAGTTTAAGCTCCACGGCGGAGCAACAGTCTTAAACACAGGCTTAATCCTAGCCAAAGCCTGACAAAAAGCCTGGACGTCTGGAACTTCTGCCAGACGTTTGTGTAAAAGAATAGACAGAGCAGAAATCTGTCCCTTTAACGAACTAGCAGATAAGCCCTTTTCTAAACCCTCTTGTAGAAAAGACAATATCCTAGGAATCCTAACCTTACTCCATGAGTAACTCTTGGATTCGCACCAATATAAATATTTACGCCATATCTTATGGTAAATCTTTCTGGTAACAGGCTTCCGTGCCTGTATTAAGGTATCAATAACTGACTCCGAGAAGCCACGCTTTGATAGGATCAAGCGTTCAATCTCCATGCAGTCAGCCTCAGAGAAATTAGATTTGGATGGTTGAAAGGACCTTGTATTAGAAGGTCCTGCCTCAGAGGCAGAGACCATGGTGGACAGGACGACATGTACACTAGGTCTGCATACCAGGTCCTGCGTGGCCATGCAGGCGCTATCAGAATCATCGATGCTCTGTCCTGTTTGATCTTGGCAATCAGTCGAGGCAGTAGCGGAAACGGTGGAAACACATAAGCCATGTTGAAAACCCAAGGGGCTGCTAGAGCATCTAACAGCGCCGCTCCCGGGTCCCTGGACCTGGATCCGTAACGAGGAAGCTTGGCGTTCTGGCGAGACGCCATGAGATCCAGTTCTGGTTTGCCCCAATGATGAACCAGCTGAACGAACACCTCCGGATGAAGTTCCCACTCCCCCGGATGAAAAGTCTGGCGACTTAGAAAGTCCGCCTCCCAGTTCTCCACGCCTGGGATGTAAATCGCTGACAGGTGGCAAGAGTGAGACTCTGCCCAGCGAATTATCCTTGAGACTTCTAACATCGCTAGGGAACTCCTGGTTCCCCCTTGATGGTTGATGTAAGCCACAGTCGTGATGTTGTCCGACTGAAATCTGATGAACCTCAGTGTTGCTAACTGAGGCCAAGCTAGAAGAGCATTGAATATTGCTCTTAACTCCAGAATATTTATTGGGAGGAGTTTCTCCTCCTGAGTCCACGATCCCTGAGCCTTCAGGGAGTTCCAGACTGCGCCCCAACCTAGAAGGCTGGCATCTGTTGTTACAATTGTCCAATCTGGCCTGCGAAAGGTCATGCCCTTGGACAGATGGACCCGAGAAAGCCACCAGAGAAGAGAATCTCTGGTCTCTCGATCCAGATTTAGTAGAGTAGACAAATCTGAGTAATCCCCATTCCACTGACTTAGCATGCATAATTGCAGCGGTCTGAGATGCAGGCTCGCAAATGGCACTATGTCCATTGCCGCTACCATTAAGCCGATTACTTCCATGCACTGAGCCACTGATGGGCGTGGAATGGAATGAAGGACACGGCAAGCATTTAGAAGTTTTGATAACCTGGACTCCGTCAGGTAAATTTTCATCTCTACAGAATCTATAAGAGTCCCTAGGAAGGACACTCTTGTGAGTGGTGATAGAGAACTCTTTTCCACGTTCACTTTCCACCCATGCGACCTCAGAAATGTCAGAACTATCTCTGTATGAGACTTGGCAATTTGAAAGCTTGACGCCTGTATCAGGATGTCGTCTAGATACGGAGCCACCGCTATGCCTCGCGGTCTTAGAACCGCCAAAAGTGAGCCCAGAACCTTTGTAAAGATTCTCGGGGCCGTAGCTAACCCGAAGGGAAGAGCTACAAACTGGCAATGCCTGTCTAGAAAGGCAAATCTTAGGTACCGATAATGATCTTTGTGAATCGGTATGTGAAGGTAGGCATCCTTTAAGTCCACTGTGGTCATGTATTGACTCTCTTGGATCATGGGTAGGATGGTTCGAATAGTTTCCATTTTGAATGATGGAACTCTTAGGAACTTGTTTAAGATCTTTAGGTCCAAGATTGGTCTGAAGGTTCCCTCTTTCTTGGGAACCACAAACAGATTTGAGTAAAATCCCTGCCCTTGTTCCGTCCGCGGAACAGGGTGGATCACCCCCATTACGAGGAGGTCTTGAACACAGCGTAGGAATGCCTCTTTCTTTATCTGGTTTTCTGATAACCTTGATAGATGGAATCTCCCTCGAGGAGGAGAAGCTTTGAAGTCCAGAAGATATCACTGAGATATGATCTCCAACGCCCAGGGATCCTGGACATCTCTTGCCCATGCCTGGGCGAAGAGAGAAAGTCTGCCCCCCACTAGATCCGTTTCCGGATAGGGGGCCGTTCCTTCATGCTGTCTTAGGGGCAGTAGTAGGTTTTCTGGCCTGCTTGCCCTTGTTCCAGGACTGGTTAGTTTTCCAGGCCTGTCTGTAACGAGCAACAGTTCCTTCCTGTTTTGGAGCGGAGGAAGTTGATGCTGCTCCTGCCTTGAAATTTCGAAAGGCACGAAAATTAGACTGTTTGGCCTTTGATTTGGCCCTGTCCTGAGGAAGGGTATGACTCTTACCTCCAGTAATGTCAGCAATAATTTCTTTCAAGCCGGGCCCGAATAAGGTCTGCCTCTTGAAAGGAATATTAAGTAATTTAGATTTAGAAGTCACGTCAGCTGACCAGGATTTAAGCCATAGCGCTCTGCGCGCCTGGATGGCGAATCCGGAGTTCTTAGCCGTTAGTTTACTTAAATGTACAATGGCATCAGAAACAAATGCATTAGCTAGCTTAAGTGCTTTAAGCTTGTCCATAATTTCATCCAATGGAGCTGTGTGAATGGCCTCTTCTAGAGACTCAAACCAGAATGCCGCAGCAGCAGTGACAGGCGCAATGCATGCAAGGGGCTGTAAGATAAAACCTTGTTGAACAAACATTTTCTTAAGGTAACCTAACTTTTTATCCATTGGATCCGAAAAAGCACAACTATCCTCCACCGGGATAGTGGTACGCTTAGCTAAAGTAGAAACTGCTCCCTCCACCTTAGGGACCGTCTGCCATAAGTCCCGTGTAGTGGCGTCTATTGGAAACATTTTCCTAAATATAGGAGGTGGGGAAAAGGGCACACCGGGTCTATCCCACTCCTTGCTAATAATTTCTGTAAGCCTTTTAGGTATAGGAAAAACGTCAGTACACACCGGCACCGCATAGTATCTATCCAGCCTACATAATTTCTCTGGAATTGCAACTGTGTTACAGTCATTCAGAGCCGCTAAAACCTCCCCTAGCAATACACGGAGGTTCTCAAGCTTAAATTTAAAATTAGAAATCTCTGAATCCGGTTTCCCTGGATCAGATCCGTCACCCACAGAATGAAGCTCTCCGTCCTCATGTTCTGCAAACTGTGACGCAGTATCGGACATGGCTCTCACAGCACCAGCGCGCTCTGTCCTTATCCCAGAGCTATCGCTCTTGCCTCTTAATTCTGGCAATTTAGATAATACTTCTGTCAGGGTATTATTCATAATAGTAGCCATGTCTTGTAAAGTGATTTGTATGGGCGTCTCTGATGTACTTGGCGCCACAATATCACGCGCCTCCTGAGCAGGAGGCGAAGGTACTGACACGTGAGGAGAGTTAGTCGGCATAACTTCCCCCTCGTTGTCTGGTGATAATTCCTTTACAGATAAAGACTGACCTTTATTATTTAAAGTGAAATCAATACATTTAGTACACATATTTCTATGGGGCTCCACACTGGCCTTCAAACATAGTGAACAAACAGATTCATCTGTAAAACAACACACTCCTCTCACGACCTCCATCTATGTTGAGGGTTGCAAGAGAATGACTGGATATGACATGTGAGGGGAGGAGCTATATAGCAGCTCTGCTTTGGGTGATCCTCTTGCAACTTCCTGTTGGGAAGGGAATATATCCCATAAGTAATGGATGACCCGTGGACTGAATACACTTAACAAGAGAAAACTAAAGTAAAATCTAAATGTTCCACACCTGCCTGAGCCTCATCTCACACAAATCGCAGCATAAAACATAATGAAGCAAGTTATGTATAAATCCCCTCTGTTAAATAACCTCCTTCCGGAGATATTAACCCTTGATTCCATACAGATAAAGGAGTCACATTGTAACTCTGTCTTCTTTACGTTATCATAGAGAGATAAAATGAAACAATCTTACCGGGAATCTATGCCGTGGAACAGACACATAGCCTCTCAAGTTTGACAGTCTTGTAGCATCGCACCTGACATGGACTTGAGTGACAGAAGCAGGCAGCGAAACTCATTAACAGTGATTGCTTAGGAGCTGTTAATACAAGTCTATGTAGTTTCGCAGAAACACTTTCCCTGTGTCATGTTTTCTGACTGCTGTTATTCCTTTTAGCACATTCTGCATGTCCCTTTAAATTCATCCCTATAACTTCCTAACACGCCTTCCACCAGTTGCCAATTAATGTTTTCGTTGTGTAGCAGCGCTTGACATCAGAACTCTCTCCTGCTGCAGCTTTCCAGTTTCACACTTAAACCGGCTACAAATTTACTTTCTAAATCATCAAGCTTATCGAGACAGATACAGTTTGATCTACAGAATCCTATGCTGCTTTGGCTTTAACTTGTCTTTTAGCTACAAAGGACTTTGCTGTGGTTTCTTTATCATATACTGGCGTCTCAGGAGAGACTCAGTACATACAAACTGATTACCTGTTGCAGGGTTCTCACTAAGATCATCTCTTGCTACAGACTGTATTATACGTCGTCTGTCACACAGAGTGGATTCCTACCCATAGACCGCTCATTGCGGTATACACAGCACACCATTCTCTTTCCGTACACAGAAGTCTCCTGGGGAATCCCCTGTATTGCATGGACTTACCAGTGTGTCTAGGTGATATCTCGCATCTTCCTCAGTACACCGAAGTCTTGGGGAAACCCCTGTTACTCCACGGACTACCTTTTCTTCTTGGCATATTAAAGGACTATACCATATCAAAGATAAGTCACGAGTTTACTAAGTATTGATTACAACAGAACCAAATAGAAAACTCTTTTGAGCAAAGCCACGTCGCCCCGCCTGACGTCATCCTAAACCTTACAACTAGTACAGGTCGTAGCAACTCGCTTCGCTCCTGTAACATAAATATCAGATTAAGTTCTACTGAGCTTCGTACATCCTCTTGTTCCAAGTATTTCTTCTCATTTAGAACTGCAGTTGTGGTACAACACTAGTACTTGCTACAAGAATAGAGCATTACAGGCACGACCTAACACCCTGCATCTCCAGACCCTAACATTCGTCAATGCTCTCACTGAGAAGCTGACAAGACTACTTAAAACTCCAGTCCCATACTGAAGAGTACTACCCTCCATAAGAGACTACTCCGAATCTTCTGACACTTCTCTGCCATCCTCCTGTGATGAAAGGCAAAGAATGACTGGCGGATGAGGGGAATGGGGGAGGTATTTAAGTCTTTGGCTGGGGTGTCTTTGCCTCCTACTGGTGGCCAGGTTCTGCATTCCCACAAGGAATTAAGCCGTAGACTCTCCTCATATTAAGATGGAAATCCAGTATAAACCATTTAAAAACTTACTTAGAAACCTTCCAGTGTTAGAACCTTGCCACTGTTGAAAAAGGTTACTGGAACACCCACTGCAAGTGGTTCTATAGCAAAAAAAAAGCAGACCCTCCCCCCTCCCTTTGCATATGAAAAGCCTCTTTACACAAACAGGAGCAAGCTGGAAGTAGGTATACATCAGTATTCTCCTAAAACTTTGGGCTTGGTTAGGAGTCTGAAAATCAAAGTAATGTTATTTAAAAATTATGAAACACTATACAGGTAGCCCTGGGGTTAGGTTCCAAGAGGAATGGTTGCAAATCAAAACCATTGTAAATTGAAACCCAGTTCATAATGTAAGTCAGTGGGAAGTGAGGGAGGAGAGTGCT
Source organism: Bombina bombina (assembly GCF_027579735.1). Taxonomy (NCBI): domain Eukaryota; kingdom Metazoa; phylum Chordata; class Amphibia; order Anura; family Bombinatoridae; genus Bombina; species Bombina bombina. The sequence continues at coordinate 957,962,797 of NC_069504.1, forward strand.
CCAGGCCCCTCTCAAAATTGCATAAAGTAACACCTAATACATTATTTTTAAAGCTTTGAAATGAAGACTTTAAATGCTAAACAGCAATTATAAAACATAATAAATTATCACACAACACAGGAATATATATAATATAAATATATATATATATATATATATACATACAGTATATATAAACTAAGTTAAAAGAACAAAAACTTTTGCTAAACAGCATTTATAAAGCCTAATAAAATAATCAGGACAGAACAGACTTTACTTGCATTTTTCTGCAAAACAGTTCTTCTATTGAATTCCAATCTGGTCTGATTTATAGACAGGAAGATCTTGTTCCTTTAAATCTGCTCGATAGCTCAGGTCTGGTTAAATTCAATAATTTCAGCTTGCTTTGGCTTTGCTGCAACACAAGTGGACAGCGTCCACCTACTGGCTATTTTAATAAATGCACTGCTTCTCAATGCTTTTCAATAGCAGTTACATGACTGGGAAAAAAAGGTTTGTTATTCTGAAACGGTTGTAAATTGAACCGTTGTAAAACGAGGGCCACCTGTACATTTAAAAAAAAAAACTGTATAGGCTTATATAAATGGATCATCTACAAAACATTTATGCAAAGAAAATCTAGTGTAACAATTTTCCCTTTAAAGTCCCTTTACAATGGGGTGTAAATACTATAAGGAAATTTTGAGGTAAATATCTTCCTTTTTTACATAGAGATGTTCAGGGTGATATTTTCTAGTCAGCTTTTTACAGCTACGCTGCATAACTTTCAGGTGCTTCAACATTTGGTGTATCAACCTTTAAGCTTCAGGTCCTGAAATCAATATATAAACACATGGTCGGTTTAGACTGGCAGAGTACTCAGAGACACCTTTTTTACTTGGACACAAGCTGCACAATGTCTTGAGCCAGCACTGTATATGCCGCTAGCCAAAATCTGTAATGTGGATATCGGCACAAGCAAAGATGTGCACTCTCAGCCTGTCAAGAGCTCCGCTCTGGTCCCCAATTAGAGAACAATGTGGCATTCAGATCTCTCCACTCCGAAAGCAGTCAGCTGATAGATAGCCCTGTCCTACTTAAACTGAAAACAAGACGGCAATGCCTTGCTCATCTTTAAAAAAAGCTCACTAGCTAAAGGGCTCATATATACAGAGAGGAGGCCACTCATATTAAAGGTTAAAGTAAACTTATATACAGTTCAATTGTACATCAATAGCTCACAATCATTATACAGAAGAAAAATGATGTACAAATCTCTGCAATTACTAAAAACATGCACATACAGATGCTATGGTTCAAACAGAAAATACAAGCTTGCAAGATTTAGATCTTCAAGAACAAAATATTATATTTTTTTAATTGACTAATTTCTCATTATAAGCAACAGACCACAGACTGCAGCTGTTTTAAATGTTCTGTTAAAATTATGTTAATTAAATAATACCCAAAAACTTAAAGGGACAGTAACGTCAAAATTAAAAGGGATAATAAACCCTTTTGTTTTTTCTTTCATGATCCAGATAGAGCATATATGTATATATATATATATATATATTATATATATATATATATATATATATATATGTGTTGTGTGTGTGTGTAAACAACTTTCCAATTTACAAGTTCTATAATAAATTTTGCTTTATTCTCTTGGAATCCTTTCTTGAGAGAGCAGCAATGCACTACTGAGAAATAGGTGAACACATCAGTAAGCCAATCACAGGAGAGCAGATATGTGCAGCCACCAATCAGTAGCTAAGCTCCTGCACCTACTTAGATATACTTTTCAAGAAAGGATGCCAAAAGAACAAAGCAAATTAGACAAAAGAAGTACATTGGAAGGAGTTGTGCTGAAGTGTTTCCAAAAATGAATAGCCTTGTTGAAAACATTGTTGCAAATACATGCGCCTAAGGTGCACAGCTTCTGAACTTTTATGAGCCTACCAAGGTTTACTCTACATAATATCTTCTGCCGTGACCTAAATAAAAAACACTGATCTGCAAGTTCTTATATTCTTTCCGCAAAGAGTAGATTTCTCCCCCATATAACGCAAGTTTAATATACCCACCCCATACATCTAAAGCTGGTCTCAATCTCTTGTCCTCCTTGTCCCCTCAAACTATCTGTACATTCCTTTCCCAAAGCACATTTCCACTTTAAGGTTATACAGACTGACCTCCTCATCTCCAAAACTTTCATCTCCCTTCACCCCTCTTTCCAAAATGATGAGTCAGTGGATTCTACCTTATCTTCTTCAGAAGCCAGTGGCCCTCAAGCTATTTTCTGCCAATTTTATTTAAAGATTGAATTTACCCCATGTGTATCACTAGTGCCCTGCTGCAGTTCTTCCTAAGCCATTACTAAACAGAGAAAGGATCTATGCCACCAGTGTCGCTTAAAGGGACATAAACTCCTTGTAATTACAAGACATTTCTATTATGCTGCTACAGAATAACATATCAGCCAATTCTAAACATTTTTAAAACATGTTATTTTTACTGCAATCTTTTTTTTTTATTTATTTATATATATATATATATATATATATATATATATATTATATATATATATATACTATAATCTATATATATATCCAAACTCCACCCACAATTTTTCTTATTTGGAGTGAGCCAATGCCAGGTTGAGTCTGCAGACAACTAGTCTAACCACAGTCATAATGTAAGTCTAAAACGCATTGTTATGCAGTTGTTATAAGTTAAAGCCAGTTAAGGTTAAAGGGACAGTCAACACCAGAATGTTTGTTGTTTAAAAAGATAATCACTTTTCTTTTTACCCATTCCCCAGTTTTGCATAACCAACACAGTTATAATAATACACGGTTTGCTTCTGTAATTACCTTGTATCTAAGCCTCTGCAAACTGCCCCCTTATTTCAGTTCTTTTGACAGACTTGTATTTTAGCCAATCAGTCCTGATTCCTAGGTAACTTCACGTGTGTGAGCTTTATGTTATCTATATGGCACACGTGAACTAACGCCATCAAGTGGTGAAAAACTGTAAAATGTATTCAGATTAGAGGCGGCCTTCAAAGTCTAAGAAATTAGCATATGAGCCTACTTAGGTTTAGCTTTCAACTAATAATACCAAGAGAACAAAACAAAATTGGTGACAAAAGTAAATTGGAAAGTTGTTTAAAATTGCATGCCCTATTTGAATCATGAAAGTTTATTTTGGACTTGACTGTCCCTTTAAATATGAAGCAGTGTACATTTCAAGTTCTAAGGGGTCAAATTATCAACCTCTTTGGTAGGCTTTTGCCTGCCTACGTCTGAAGGTTCTCACAAGAGAACCTGCACGCCGTATTTCACAAGAAACTGTCATAAGACCGCTGCTTCCCTACTCTTTTGCCACATCTTAGGTGGCGAATTTCAATCTCCCCAGTCTCGTTCAACCCGGGGAGATTGATAGCTCCTGCCCGTGCGTGATTGGCTGTGCGCGGGCAGCGTTGCACATGAACGCAAAATAGGGCTTGTGTACAATGATGAATTCCGTCAGAGGCGAGCTGCAGCGGACAGGGGCGCGTATGTGCACTCCTGTCTGCCTCAGCTTGATAAATCGCCCCCTTTGAATTAGAAAACCACACCAGCTAAATTGCATGACAAGGGGGCATAATAAAGTATATTGCACAGTTGTTTAATTATGCACACGTTCACAACTAAACATTTTATATAAAAATATCAAGGTGTTTACTGTCCCTTGTAGCACTGCTTATGTAGGGTAAAATCACACTATACGTTGGCAGATTCAAATGTTATATTACCACTCAAATAATAAGTAACAATATCAAATCCACAGCAAGTACACAGAACAAACACTGTCCCATATTTACAGCTCTGTACAGCTGATTATAAAATCCCTCCCTCCCTAGGAATGTATGCACCTTGTGAGGTTCAGTCACTCACTGAGGTATGCTTTGACCTGCAATAAGAATGTGTTTAGATTTGCAGCAGGGCTGTGTCACGCTGCTCTAGGCACCAGCAGTCTAAAACCTCTATAGGAACAAATTCCACAAGGACAAACAATATATCTCACAGTAGCCAAAATGCAAATTCAAGCTAGAATCTTATTTTTCCCTAATCTTCATCTGATGATTTACAAATTCCCAGATACAATATATTTAAAGGGACAGTCTAGGCCAAAATAAACTTTTATGATTCAGATAGAGCATTTAATTTTAAACAATTTTCCAATTTACTTTTATCACCAATTTTGCTTTGTTCTCTTGGTATTCTTAGTTGAAAGCTTAACCTGGGAGGTTCATATGCTAAATTTCTTAGACCTTGAAGACCACCTCTTTTCAGAATGCATTTTAACAGTTTTTCACCACTAGAGGGTGTTAGTTCACGTATTTCATATAGATAACACTGTGCTCGTGCACGTGAAATAATCTGGGATCAGGCACCGATTGGTTAAACTGCAAGTCTGTCAAAAGAACTGAGATAATGTGTTGGTTATGCAAAACTGGGGAATGGGTAATAAAGGGATTATCTATCTTTTAAAACAATAAAAATTCTGGTGTAGACTGTCCCTTTAAAGGGCCACTGTAAGTAAATATTTTATATGCCTGTAACTAACTACCCCAAATACGCTTTTTATCAATAGCATTTCATTAACATATCTCTACCGTATATCAGAAATCTTGTCTGCAAATTTAATTGTTTTCCAAACCCACTCCGTGGGTATCCTTTGCTCTGTACCAATACGTTTACAATACCTAGGTTTCAAAAACATAATTTATGTAAGAACTTACCTGATAAATTCATTTCTTTCATATTAACAAGAGTCCATGAGCTAGTGACGTATGGGATATACATTCCTACCAGGAGGGGCAAAGTTTCCCAAACCTTAAAATGCCTATAAATACACCCCTCACCACACCCACAAATCAGTTTAACGAATAGCCAAGAAGTGGGGTGATAAGAAAAAAGTGCGAAGCATATAAAATAAGGAATTGGAATAATTGTGCTTTATACAAAAAAATCATAACCACCACAAAAAAGGGTGGGCCTCATGGACTCTTGTTAATATGAAAGAAATGAATTTATCAGGTAAGTTCTTACATAAATTATGTTTTCTTTCATGTAATTAACAAGAGTCCATGAGCTAGTGACGTATGGGATAATGAATACCCAAGATGTGGATCTTTCCACACAAGAGTCACTAGAGAGGGAGGGATAAAATAAAGACAGCCAATTCCTGCTGAAAATAATCCACACCCAAAATAAAGTTTAATGAAAAACATAAGCAGAAGATTCAAACCGAAACCACTGCCTGAAGTACCTTTCTACCAAAAACTGCTTCAGAAGAAGAGAATACATCAAAATGGTAGAATTTAGTAAAAGTATGCAAAGAGGACCAAGTCGCTGCTTTGCAAATCTGATCAACTGAAGCTTCATTCCTAAACGCCCAGGAAGTAGAAACTGACCTAGTAGAATGAGCTGTAATCCTCTGAGGCGGAGTTTTACCCGACTCAACATAGGCAAGATGAATTAAAGATTTCAACCAGGATGCCAAAGAAATGGCAGAAGCTTTCTGACCTTTTCTAGAACCAGAAAAGATGACAAATAGACTAGAAGTCTTTCGGAAAGATTTAGTAGCTTCAACATAATATTTCAAAGCTCTAACAACATCCAAAGAATGTAACGATTTCTCCTTAGAATTCTTAGGATTAGGACATAATGAAGGAACCACGATTTCTCTACTAATGTTGTTGGAATTCACAACCTTAGGTAAAAATTCAAAAGAAGTTCGCAACACCGCCTTATCCTGATGAAAAATCAGAAAAGGAGACTCACAAGAAAGAGCAGATAATTCAGAAACTCTTCTGGCAGAAGAGATGGCCAAAAGGAACAAAACTTTCCAAGAAAGCAATTTAATGTCCAATGAATGCATAGGTTCAAACGGAGGAGCTTGAAGAGCTCCCAGAACCAAATTCAAACTCCATGGAGGAGAAATTGACTTAATGACAGGTTTTATACGAACCAAAGCTTGTACAAAACAATGAATATCAGGAAGAATAGCAATCTTTCTGTGAAAAAGAACAGAAAGAGCAGAGATTTGTCCTTTCAAGGAACTTGCGGACAAACCCTTATCTAAACCATCCTGAAGAAATTGTAATATTCTCGGAATTCTAAAAGAATACCAAGAAAAATGATGAGTAAGACACCAAGAAATATAAGTCTTCCAGACTCTATAATATATCTCTCTAGATACAGATTTACGAGCCTGTAACATAGTATCAATCACAGAGTCAGAGAAACCTCTTTGACTAAGAATCAAGCGTTCAATCTCCATACCTTTAAGTTTAAGGATTTCAGATCCGGATGGAAAAAAGGACCTTGCGACAGAAGGTCTGGTCTTAACGGAAGAGTCCATGGTTGGCAAGATGCCATCCGGACAAGATCCGCATACCAAAACCTGTGAGGCCATGCCGGAGCTATTAGCAGAACAAACGAGCATTCCCTCAGAATCTTGGAGATTACTCTTGGAAGAAGAACTAGAGGCGGAAAGATATAGGCAGGATGATACTTCCAAGGAAGTGATAATGCATCCACTGCCTCCGCCTGAGGATCCCGGGATCTGGACAGATACCTGGGAAGTTTCTTGTTTAGATGAGAGGCCATCAGATCTATCTCTGGAAGTCCCCACATTTGAACAATCTGAAGAAATACCTCTGGGTGAAGAGACCATTCGCCCGGATGCAACGTTTGGCGACTGAGATAATCCGCTTCCCAATTGTCTACACCTGGGATATGAACCGCAGAGATTAGACAGGAGCTGGATTCCGCCCAAACCAGAATTCGAGATACTTCTTTCATAGCCAGAGGACTGTGAGTCCCTCCTTGATGATTGATGTATGCCACAGTTGTGACATTGTCTGTCTGAAAACAAATGAACGATTCTCTCTTCAGAAGAGGCCAAAACTGAAGAGCTCTGAAAATTGCACGGAGTTCCAAAATATTGATCGGTAATCTCACCTCCTGAGATTCCCAAACTCCCTGTGCCGTCAGAGATCCCCACACAGCTCCCCAACCTGTAAGACTTGCATCTGTTGAAATTACAGTCCAGGTCGGAAGAACAAAAGAAGCCCCCTGAATTAAACGATGGTGATCTGTCCACCACGTTAGAGAGTGTCGAACAATCGGTTTTAAAGATATTAATTGAGATATCTTCGTGTAATCCCTGCACCATTGGTTCAGCATACAGAGCTGAAGAGGTCGCATGTGAAAACGAGCAAAGGGGATCGCGTCCGATGCAGCAGTCATAAGACCTAGAATTTCCATGCATAAGGCTACCGAAGGGAATGATTGTGACTGAAGGTTTCGACAAGCTGTAATTAATTTTAGACGTCTCTTGTCTGTTAAAGACAGAGTCATGGACACTGAATCTATCTGGAAACCCAGAAAGGTTACCCTTGTTTGAGGAATCAAAGAACTTTTTGGTAAATTGATCCTCCAACCATGATCTTGAAGAAACAACACAAGTCGATTCGTATGAGACTCTGCTAAATGTAAAGACTGAGCAAGTACCAAGATATCGTCCAAATAAGGAAATACCACAATACCCTGTTCTCTGATTACAGACAGAAGGGCACCGAGAATCTTTGTGAAAATTCTTGGAGCTGTAGCAAGGCCAAACGGTAGAGCCACAAATTGGTAATGCTTGTCTAGAAAAGAGAATCTCAGGAACTGAAAATGATCTGGATGAATCGGAATATGCAGATATGCATCCTGTAAATCTATTGTGGACATATAATTCCCTTGCTGAACAAAAGGCAATATAGTCCTTACAGTTACCATCTTGAACGTTGGTATCCTTACATAACGATTCAATAATTTTAGATCCAGAACTGGTCTGAAGGAATTCTCCTTCTTTGGTACAATGAAGAGATTTGAATAAAACCCCATCCCCTGTTCCGGAACTGGAACTGGCATAATTACTCCAGCCAACTCTAGATCTGAAACACAATTCAGAAATGCTTGAGCTTTCACTGGATTTACTGGGACACGGGAAAGAAAAAATCTCTTTGCAGGAGGTCTCATCTTGAAACCAATTCTGTACCCTTCTGAAACAATGCTCTGAATCCAAAGATTGTGAACAGAATTGATCCAAATTTCTTTGAAAAAACGTAACCTGCCCCCTACCAGCTGAACTGGAATGAGGGCCGTACCTTCATGTGAACTTAGAAGCAAGCTTTGCCTTTCTAGCAGGCTTGGATTTATTCCAGACTGGAGATGGTTTCCAAACTGAAACTGCTCCTGAGGACGAAGGATCAGGCTTTTGTTCTTTGTTGAAACGAAAGGAACGAAAACGATTGTTAGCCCTGTTTTTACCTTTAGATTTTTTATCCTGTGGTAAAAAAGTTCCTTTCCCACCAGTAACAGTTGAAATAATAGAATCCAACTGAGAACCAAATAATTTGTTTCCCTGGAAAGAAATGGAAAGTAGAGTTGATTTAGAAGCCATATCAGCATTCCAAGTCTTAAGCCATAAAGCTCTTCTGGCTAAGATAGCTAGAGACATAAACCTAACATCAACTCTAATAATATCAAAAATGGCATCACAGATAAAATTATTAGCATGCTGAAGAAGAATAATAATATCATGAGAATCACGATTTGCTACTTGTTGCGCTAGGGTTTCCAACCAAAAAGTTGAAGCTGCAGCAACATCAGCCAATGATATAGCAGGTCTAAGAAGATTACCTGAACACAGATAAGCTTTTCTTAGAAAGGATTCAATTTTTCTATCTAAAGGATCCTTAAACGAGGTACCATCTGACGTAGGAATGGTAGTACGTTTAGCAAGGGTAGAAATAGCCCCATCAACTTTAGGGATTTTGTCCCAAAATTCTAACCTGTCAGGCGGAACAGGATATAATTGCTTAAAACGTTTAGAAGGAGTAAATGAATTACCCAATTTATCCCATTCTTTGGAAATCACTGCAGAAATAGCATTAGGAACAGGAAAAACTTCTGGAATAACCGCAGGAGCTTTAAAAACCTTATCCAAACGTATAGAATTAGTATCAAGAGGACTAGAATCCTCTATTTCTAAAGCAATTAGTACTTCTTTAAGTAAAGAGCGAATAAATTCCATCTTAAATAAATATGAAGATTTATCAGCATCAATCTCTGAGATAGAATCCTCTGAATCAGAAGAGTCCAAAGAATCAGAATGATGGTGTTCATTTAAAAATTCATCTGTAGAGAGAGAAGATTTAAAAGACTTTTTACGTTTACTAGAAGGAGAAATAACAGACAAAGCCTTCTTTATGGATTCAGAAACAAAATCTCTTATGTTATCAGGAACATTCTGCACCTTAGATGTTGAGGGAACTGCAACAGGCAATGGTACATTACTAAAGGAAATATTATCTGCTTTAACAAGTTTGTCATGACAAATATTACAAACAACAGCTGGAGGAATAGCTACCAAAAATTTACAGCAGATACACTTAGCTTTGGTAGATCCAGCAGGCAGTGATTTTCCTGTAGTATCTTCTGGCTCAGAGGCAACGTGAGACATCTTGCAATATGTAAGAGAAAAAACAACATATAAAGCAAAATAGATCAAATTCCTTATAAGACAGTTTCAGGAATGGGAAAGAATGCCAAATATCAAGCTTCTAGCAACCAGAAGCAAATGAAAAATGAGACTGAAATAATGTGGAGACAAAAAGCGACGCCCATATTTTTTAGCGCCAAATAAGACGCCCACATTATTTGGCGCCTAAATGCTTTTGGCGCCAAAAATGACGCCACATCCGGAACGCCGACATTTTTGGCGCAAAATAACGTCAAAAAAATGACGTAACTTCCGGCGACACGTATGACGCCGGAAACGGAAAAGAATTTTTGCGCCAAAAAAGTCCGCGCCAAGAATGACGCAATAAAATGAAGCATTTTCAGCCCCCGCGAGCCTAACAGCCCACAGGGAAAAAAGTCAAATTTTTGAGGTAAGAAAAATATGATAATTCAATGCATAATCCCAAATATGAAACTGACTGTCTGAAAATAAGGAAAGTTGAACATTCTGAGTCAAGGCAAATAAATGTTTGAATACATATATTTAGAACTTTATAAATAAAGTGCCCAACCATAGCTTAGAGTGTCACAAAAAATAAGACTTACTTACCCCAGGACACTCATCTACATGTTTGTAGAAAGCCAAACCAGTACTGAAACGAGAATCAGTAGAGGTAATGGTAAATATAAGAGTATATCGTCGATCTGAAAAGGGAGGTAAGAGATGAATCTCTACGACCGATAACAGAGAACCTTATGAAATAGACCCCGTAGAAGGAGATCACTGCATTCAATAGGCAATACTCTCTTCACATCCCTCTGACATTCACTGCACGCTGAGAGGAAAACCGGGCTCTAACTTGCTGCGGAGCGCATATCAACGTAGAATCTAGCACAAACTTACTTCACCACCTCCCTTGGAGGCAAAGTTTGTAAAAACTGATTTGTGGGTGTGGTGAGGGGTGTATTTATAGGCATTTTAAGGTTTGGGAAACTTTGCCCCTCCTGGTAGGAATGTATATCCCATACGTCACTAGCTCATGGACTCTTGTTAATTACATGAAAGAAATGGCGCTTTAAACACAATTTCATTGGTTTAAGTATTTTGAACACGCAGTGCTGAAAATAGTGGGCAGGATAACGTGACATCATCGGGGAATAAAAGATATAACTTTTATAACGTTATGAAACTTCGTTTTGGAGAAAATATAGGTCAGTGGGTTTTAATTAATGTTTATTAACTTTAATATGTTAGTTGTTTGGCTTAAAAATTATAACAGAAAGTAATCCTTTAATATGCAATGAAAGATACAAATAATATCTAGTTTTTCCTACATGCATACATGGTATTAAATGTATAACTGTTAGAATCAATACTTCAAATACATAAAAGTACAGTAACAAAAGAAAAATGCATTACTGTGTCAAAACATTTTAATACTGCTCGTCTATAACTAGGTGTTTAAAACCCAGCAAATGGATGAGTCAGCTCCAAAGCAGCAATGCCCTACAGGGAGTTAACCAAACGCATCAGGTGAGCCAATGACAAGAGGAATTTGTGTGTAGCCACCAATCACCAACTAACTCCCAGTAATGCACTGCTGCTTCTTAGCCTACCTAGGTATGATTTTCTTAAAAGGATACCAAGAGAAGCAAGTGCATTTGTTATGTAAACAGAAAAGTTGCTTAAAATTGCATGCTCTTTCTGAACTATGAAAGTTTAATTGTGACTTCCATGTCTCTTTAATGTGCATGCAACCTACTGTGACTACAGAGGTAGGGCCCCTGCATGCCAGTAACATCACATGGGCACAGGTGGCATTCTAAACATGCACAGGAAGTAAATACAAGTGTGCATAGATCATTTTCATTTGCAAGCAGCACACTGCTAAACTATAAGGTATTATTATAGTACTGCTAACATTTAACAGAAACAATTTCTCAAACACATGCATAAATGTATATACTGCCAGCAGTATCTCCAACAATCTGTTCTTTTCAAATACGATTTCATAGCCCTTTCAATAATTTTTTACTGTTTAAATAGATGGGGAATAAAAGTTTTATCTATTCCCCAGTTTTGCATAACCAACACTGTTAATATACTTTCTTTCTAATGACACGGTGAGTCCACGGGATCATCAATTACTGTTGGGAATATCACTCCTGGCCAGCAGGAGGGGGCAAAGAGCACCACAGCAGAGCTGTTAAGTATCACTTCCCTTCCCGCAAACCTCAGTCATTCTCTTTGCCTCTTGTGCAAGGAGGAGGTGAAGTAATAAGGCTGTCTGTATAATATTCATCTATCAAGATTTTTTTTGTTTTGAAGCCTGAGCAAGCTTGCTCTGATCTTCCATTACAAGCTGGGTTTAGCTGTATTCAACATTAGTCTCTTCAGTAGGGCTGTGGTAGCTTTTAAGCAGTTAGGAACTTGTAAAGGGTGCTTTGCTGCGTTTTCCTAACATGTTGCTGCCCTGGTATAGAAAGCCTGAGAAGTTTACTCTGTCTTTCTTTTTACACAGGTCTCTGTGAGGAGCAGCATCCTCTCATACTTGGTGAGTCGTCTGACTGCCGGACGACTAGAATGCAGGTAAGTGCCTTTTGTTCTTCTGGGGCTAGAAGGCTGGCACTGAAGGGGTTAAGACCCTCTGCTTTTTAATGGGACATATCCTTATGGATGATTACGGCAGTGGCAGGTACATTATGCATGAGACATGGAGACTGTTATCCTCCTTTACAAAAGATAGGAGTTAACTACCAGTGGGCAACATTTTAATTACTGTATATATTTTTACGTTATAGTAAAGTACCCTGTTTGGTTCCCTAGTTCATCGGGAGAAAGATACAGGGACTGTTAAGAGAGAGTATTTGGCACATTTTCTATGGTTCTGCATAGTGTCATTAATCTGATTTAAATGCAGTGCGTTCCTGGTGATTCCCCAGCTCCGTGGTTAGTTGCAATATAGGAGCTGTGCGAGGGTGTCAGTGTTTTGTTATACACGTTTTTGGACTGTGAGATATAGCTGTGGAGGACCCTGACATAGAGGGTTGAAATTGCTGAATTTAAGTCCTACACGATACCTCATATTAGAGAGAGTTAGTCGACGGAATAGAGCTCTTTCCGTGCCGACTTTTGGCCATGCCTCCTTCTTTACATTACAGAGCTACGCCATTTTAGAGGGGTTGAGCACTTGTATTCTACTCCGCTCCGTTCTCAGGCTTAAGAATGGAACGGAGCTGACGTTCTGCCTGCCTCTTATTTAGATGTTTTTTTTTCTATGCGGTTGGTAGACTTTGCTCTGGGAAAAAAGAATGGAACAGTGTGTGTGAGGGATAGCCCTTAAGAACATCCAATTTTTAATCAGTCACTGAAAGAATGATGATTAAATCGGTTTATAATCAGTTTTTCCCATAAGCAGTGAAAAAAGAAATGGAACATAAGCAATTAGGGTCGGAGGAATTTTGTCTTCCCCTACCTTGGCAGCACATTTGATTTACATGCTGTTAAAAAAACAATGTTTATCAATTAATTTATTTTGATAAAGTATGGAACAGAGGTCTGTTTCTAAATATATTTAGAATTTTAAAGTAGTATCTATAATCTTAAAGTGACAGTGTCATTTTAAATATTTTTAAATAACGTAATTTCCAAAATTATTTTAGCCTCATGTCTCCCTGGTTGATGCTGTTTAGGCTATGCCACAGCTTCTCCCCAGACGTCCCAAGCCTTTTTATGGTGTAACATGCAGTGCCCTGCGGTTCCTCTCAATCTCATGGAGGAGTTATTTGCTTGCAGAACTGTCTGCCCAGGTATCTTCTGGCATCTGTGGCTTTATCTGCTTTTCCTATATTAGAGGGAATTCACGAGAGGAAATTTAATGAATCAGATAGTAAGGTTTCTGCTCCACTTGCTGCTATGCATATTGTCCTTCTTTGAGGAGGAGAGTCGGTAGCAACTGAGGGTTAAACCTCCGATTCGGACAGTATAATTCCTTCATCTGGTGCTGAAGTAGTTCTCTTCAGATTCAAGCCTGTACTCCTTTGGGTATTAATTAGGAGGGGGTGGCTACTTGGTAGTCTTCGACTCTCCTGTCGTTGTAAATCCTCAAGAATCTTCAGAATCGGTCATTGAGACCATGATCAGACTAGTATGTCTATCCTAGAAAGATTTACTATAAGGTATGGCAGGATCCCAAGGATTTTTCCGTTTCCAGGAAGGCCTTGAAAAGAGATTATCTGTTAGTACCCTCAAGGGTCAGATTCTGTTCTATCCCTTCTGCTAAGCGCCCTGGTCAGAATCAGGCCTGTGTTTAAAGCAGTTGCTCCACCTTGGAGTCTTAACCTTGTTCTTTAAGTTTTTTCATCAGACTCCATTTGAGCCTATGCATTCCATAGATATTAAGCTATTATCTTGGAAGGTTTTTCTTACTGCTATTTCTTATGCTCTGAGAGTCTCTGAACTTTCAACCTTGCAGTGTGATTCTCCTTATTTCTTTCGGATAAGGCAGTTCTTCGTACCAAGTTTGGTTTTCTTCCTAAGGTTGTTTCGGACATAAGTATTAATCAGGATATTGTTGTTCCTTCCCTCTGTCCTAATCCTTCTTCTCATAAGGAGCGTTTATTACACAACTTAAACGTTGTGCATGTTATTAAGTTCTAAGGACTTCGTCAGTCCTCTGCTTTGTTTGTTTGCTTTCTGGTAACTTTAAGGATCAGAAAGCTACTGCTACGTCTCTGTTTTTCTGGTTGAGAAGTATTATTTGTTTTGTGTATGAGACTGCTGAACAGCAGCCTCCTGAGAGAATTACAGCTCATTCCACCAGGGCGGTGTCTTCCTCTTGGGCCTTCAAGAATGAGGCCTCTGTTGAAAAGATCTGTAAGGCTGCCACTTGGACTTCTTTTTCTAAATTCTATAGATTTGACAATTTTGCCTCGGTTGAGGCTTCCTTTGGGAGAAAGGTTCTTCAAGCAGTGCTGCCTTCTGTTTAGGTTACCTGTCTTGCCCTCCCTTATTATCTGCGTCCTCTAGTTGGGGTATTCATTCCCAACAGTAATTGATGATCCCGTGGACTCACTGTGTCATTAGAAAGAAAACAAAGTTTATGCTTACCTGATAAATGTATTCCTTTCTTGACACGGTGAGTCCACGGCCCACCCTGTTTTCAGACAGTTGTTATTATATAAACCTCAGGCACCACTGCACCTTGTGTTATTTCCTTTTTCTCCTTTCCTTTGGTCGAATGACTGGGGTTTGTGGGAAGGGAAGCGATACTTAACAGCTCTGCTGTGGTGCTCTTTGCCTCCTCCTGCTGGCCAGGAGTGATATTCCCAACAGTAATTGATGATCCCGTGGACTCATCGTGTAAAGAAATAAATACATTTATCAGGTAAGTATAAATTTTGTTTTTTACATCTGTGATTACCTTGCATCTAAGCTTCTGCAGACTGTCCTCTTATTTTAGTTATTTTGAAAGACTTGCATTTTAGCCAGTCAGTGCCCTCTCATAAGTAACTCCATGGGACTGTGCACAATGTTATCCATAATGGCACACATGAACTAGCGCTGTCTAGCTGTGAAAAACTGTGAAAATAAGAGGCAGCCTTCAAGGGCTTAGAAATTAGCATATGAGCTTACCTAGATTTAGCTTTCAACAACGAATACTAAAAGAACAAAGCAAATTCAATGATAAAAAATGGAAAGTTGTTTAAAATTGCATGCTATCTGAAATCACAAAAGTTTAATTTTTTACTAGACTGTCCCTTTAAATAAACCAGGTACAACAGACAAATTAAAGTGAATGTAAATTTTGATGCTAAAGTGCCCAGTTTTTAAAACTTTGATTAAAAACAGGGGCACTTTAATTCATAAAAATTTACATTTCACTCCTGTTGTGTAAAAAAAACTTACCTTTTAATCTTCACAGCAGCACCAGCTTCCTTCAGTCTCACAAGCCATTTCTGGTGTCAGAAATGATTGATAGGTCATCCTCCTATCACAGCTCCCCCCCTGGGGGATTCAGTGTCTGATTCACTGCTGTGATTGGAGGAATCCGGATGCCTCATTTTAGACCCAGGAAGAGGCTTTGAAACGGGTGGAGGAAGATGGAGCTGCTGTGAAGATTAAAAGGTAAGTTTTTTTTCACAACAGGAGTGAAATGAAAATTTTGATGAATTAAAGTGCCCTTGTTTTTAATCGAAGTTTTAAAAACCGGGCACTTTAGCATAAAAGTTTACATTCACTTTAACTACTAACATTCATTATAAAATTTTACAAAGCATTTAAATATATTCTTGGATCCTAAAAAAGTTAAATGAAAGATATATGAAATACTTGCAATTACAGCATTACACGTTCAAAAATGAGATTAAATATCAAATAATTCCAGCAAGCAAATAAATATATAATACATGAGAAAGCAGACATAGAACTATAAACTAAGCTAAGCTAAAAACATTCAACACTTTCTGTCTGAATCAATACAATAATAAACATTTAAAGAACTGTTTCTATTTCCCTAGGAAACAAGCATCTAAGAGCAGCCTCAGGGGTACGTATTCAATATGATTGTATGGCTCAGCTCTAAAGACACTGTCAGGCTGTGTCATCTTAACCTATGGTTAAACCAAAATACAGATGGGGCATAGATCAAGAGGCAGCAAAAAACAGTATGTGTTTAACTTAATTTAGAACAAAACTATAAAAGTTTTACTACTATTATTTTAAAGAAATATTGCTTAAAACAATACAGGGCTGAAAGTGATGAGAGTGTGGACTACAACAGTAAAGTCAAAATTAAACTGTTATAATTCAGATGCAGCACGCAAATTTAAACAACTTTGCTATTTACTTCTATCATTCAATATGGTTTGATCTCTTTGTATACTTTGTTGAAAAGCATACCTAGAGAGGTATATATGCCTTTTGTCTTTGGCTTACCTGATGTGCTCAGCTAGCTCCCAGTTGTGCATTGCTGCTTCTTCAACAAATGACACTAAGAATATAAAGCAAGTTTGATAATAGAAGCAAATTCGAAAGTTGTTTAAAATGATCTATCTGAAAGAAAAATGTGTGGGTATAATATCCCTTTAATATTATTTTAATAGTCCATTGGGTGGAAAATCATAATTGAAAAAACCACGATATCTATCCCGATATCCTATAGGGGGCAAAAGTCAAAGGAGATGGTATAAACACAAAGTCAAAGGTGATACGTCCTGTATCAAAATCATTAATATACCAGTCTTGCAAGGTTTGGAAATTCCATAAAAGGTAACAGCAAGACGAAATCTCTGTGATCCAACGCTATGTTATGAGTTGAAAGGCTGCTCCCACTTTAAAAACCTGATGTGGTAGGTAATCTGTGAGGTGCCCCCTTTCCTCTTCTATTAAATATAATATTACTCTATATTGATAATTACTTGTATGATCAGTGGACTCTGTAAATATATGTAGAATATTCACAAAGTATAAGAAGAAATGATAACCCAGTTTACAATATGAATTTATATATTTGAAGTAATCAAGACTACTGAATAACGATTTTGGTAAAGAAAAAACATAAATTTATGTAAGAATCTTACCTGATTAAATTCATTTCTTTCATATTGGCAAGAGTCCATCGAGCTAGTGACGTATGGGATATACAATCCTACCAGGAGGGGGCAAAGTTTCCCAAACCTCAAAATGCCTATAAATACACCCCTCACCACACCCACAATTCAGTTTAAACGAATAGCCAAGTAGTGGGGTGATAAAGAAAGGAGTAAAAAAAGCATCAACAAAGGGAATTTGCAAATAATGTGCTTTATACAAAAAAATCATAACCACCATAAAAAGGGTGGGCCTCATGGACTCTTGCCAATATGAAAGAAATAAATTTATCAGGTAAGTTCTTACATAAATTAGGTTTTCTTTCATGTAATTGGCAAGAGTCCATGAGCTAGTTGACGTATGGGATAGCAATACCCAAGATGTGGAACTCCACGCAAGAGTCACTAGAGAGGGAGGGATAAAAATAAAAACCAGCCATTTTTCACTGAAAAAAAATTAATCCACAGACCAAAATATAAGTTTATTCTCATGAATGAAAAGAAAAAACTTAAAATATAAGCAGAAGAATTAAACTGAAACAGCTGCCTGAAGAACTTTTCTACCAAAAACTGCTTCCGAAGAAGCGAATACATCAAAACGGTAGAATTTAGTAAATGTATGCAAAGAAGACCAAGTTGCTGCTTTGCAAATCTGATCAAATCTGATCAACTGAAGCTTCATTCTTTAAAGCCCACAAAGTTAAGACTGATCTAGTGGAATCAGCTGTAATTCTCTGAGGCGGGACTTGACCCGACTCCAAATAAGCTTGATGAATCAAAAGCTTTAGCCACGATGCCAATGAAATGGCAGAAGACTTCTGACCTTTCCTAGAACCATAAAATATAACAAATAGACTAGAAGTCTTCCAGAAATCTTTAGTAGCTTCAACATAATATTTAAAAGCTCTTACCACATCCAAAGAATGTAAGGATCTCTCCAAAGAACTCTTAGGATTAGGACACAAGGAAGGGACAACAATTTCTCTATTAAAGGGACATGAAACCCAAATTTTTTCTTTCATGATTTAGAAAGAGCATACAATTATAAACAACTTTCTAATTTACTTCTATTATCTATTTTGCTTCATTCTCTTGATATTCTTTGCTGAAAAGCATATATAGATATGCTTAGTAGCTGCTGATTGGTAGCTGCACATAGATGCCTCCTGTGATTGGTTCACCTTGTGCATTTCTATTTCTTCATTAAAGTATATCTAAAGAATGGAGCAACTTAGATAATAGAAGTAAATTGGAATGTTGTTTAAAATTGTATTCTCTACCTTAATCATGAAAGAAACCCCAAAGCAGAACATGCAGTGATCTGAGATGTCATCGCAGAAAATGCAGCATGTCTGCAGAAAGAACATGACACGTGTAGGAATTGTTACTGCTTTAACTTTGCAGCGCTGCTCCACATAAGGCTTTTCTCTTCAAAAAGAGCTTTGCTTTGGCAGCACTGTAAGTCTTCCTTAACACAGCACATCCACAGTAAAGTGCTGTTTGAAGTGAAAAGTCAAATATGCAGTCTACAGAGCTGTGTTTTCTGAATTACATTCTTATGAGCAATGCACCTTTTTTATTACTACATTTCTATGTTAAATCAAGACAAAATGAAATAAATTTATTCAAGAGACATTTTACAATAAAACATGTTTTTGTCTGCAGCTAACTTGCAATCCAATTTTCAACTGCTGCAATATATTATAAACCTTTTACAATTGCTTTATTCCCCAGTTAATCAACACATTGCAACTGAACTGGTGCCTTAGTGTAACTGCCTAATTTAAAATTAAATTTTATTTAAAAATGACTTGCAGAAAAAATTTCCATTAAAAAAATCTCATTGCAGAAAGTGAAAAAAAGGTCTGCCTCTGGGGAAAGAAAATGTTTGGGTATAGTGTCCCTTTAATGTTGTTAGAATTCACAACCTTAGGTAAGAATTTAAATGAAGTCCGCAAAACCACCTTATCCTGATGAAAAATCAGAAAAGGAGATTCACAAGAAAGAGCAGATAATTCAGAAACTCTTCTAGAAGAAGAGATGGCCAAAAGGAACAACACTTTCCAAGAAAGTAGTTTAATGTCCAAAGAATGCATAGGCTCAAATGGAGGAGCCTGTAAAGCCTTCAAAACCAAACTAAGACTCCAAGGAGGAGAGATTGATTTAATGACAGGCTTGATACGAACCAAAGCCTGTACAAAACAGTGAATATCAGGAAGCTTAGCAAACAATGCTAGACAAATCAGAATCCATTTCATGTTGCGCTAAATTTTCCAACCAAAAAGTTGATGCAGCTGCAACATCAGCCAAAGAAATTGCAGGCCTGAGAAGATGACCAGAATATAAATAGGCTTTCCTTAGATAAGATTCAAGTTTCCTATCTAAAGGATCTTTAAAAGAAGTACTATCTTCCATAGCAATAGTAGTACGTTTAGCAAGAGTAGAGATAGCCCCATCAACTTTGGGGATCTTTTCCCAAAACTCCAATGTAACTGCTGGCAAATTATACAATTTTTTAAACATTGAAAAGGGAATAAAAGTACCAGGCCTATTCCATTCCTTAGAAATCATATCAGAAATAGCATCAGGAACTGAAAAAACCTCTGGAGTAACCACAGGAGGTTTATAGTTTCCTCAATATCCAATGTAATCAGCACTTCTTTTAACAAAGAACAAATGTATTCCATTTTAAATAAATAAGTAGATTTGTCAGTGTCAATATCTGAGGAAAGATCTTCTGAATCAGACAGATCCTCATCAGAGGAGGATAATTTGATATGATGTTGGACCTTTTACGTTTATTAGAAGGCGGGATGGCAGACAAAGCCTTCTGAATAGAATCAGCAATAAAATCTTTTAAATTCACAGGTATATCTTGTACATTAGATGTTGAAGGAACAACAACAGGCAATGCACTATTACTGATGGACACATTCTCTGCATGTAAAAGCTTATCATGACAACTATTACAAACCACAGCTGGAGAAATAATCTCCACAAGTTTACAACAAATGCACTTAGCTTTTGTAGAACTGTTATCATGCAGCAGGGTTCCAACAGTGATTTCTGAGACAGGGTCAGATTGAGACATCTTGCAAATGTAAGAAAAAAATAGCATATAAAGCAAAATTATCAATTTCCTTATATGGCAGTTTCAGGAATGGGAAAAAAATGCAAACAGCATAGCCCTCTGATAGAGAAAAAGGCAAGAGGCATATAGGAATGGGGTTTAAAATAAAGAAAATATTTGGCGCCAAGTATGACGCACAACACAAACAGAATTTTTTTTGGCGCTAACAACATCCAGAAATGACACACTCGCGTCATCAAAGACGCAACCTTGTGAAAGGAGGAATTGACGAATTTGAATCATCGAACGTAACTTCACGCCAAAAAAAATCTTGCGCCAAAAATGACGCAATATACTTTGGCATTTTGCGCCCCTTGCGAGCCTAATTTTGCCCGCGAATTAAAAAGAACAGTCAATTGAAAAAAAAGACTATACTGACAGCCTTCAAAAGGAAATACACTTAAATCTGACTCATGGCAAATATAAGTACAAGACATATATTTAGAACTTTATATTAATGCA
Organism: Bombina bombina; assembly: GCF_027579735.1. Lineage (NCBI taxonomy): Eukaryota > Metazoa > Chordata > Amphibia > Anura > Bombinatoridae > Bombina > Bombina bombina. The sequence goes on from NC_069504.1 coordinate 957,983,527, forward strand.
TAAAGTGCCAAACCATAGCTGAGAGTGTCTTAAGTAATGAAAACATACTTACCAAAAGACACCCATCCACATATAGCAGATATCCAAACCAGTACTGAAACGGTTATCAGTAGAGGTAATGGAATATGAGAGTATATCGTCGATCTGAAAAGGGAGGTAGGAGATGAATCTCTAGGACCGATAACAGAGAACCTATTAAATAGATCTCCTGTGAGGAAAACCATTGCATTCAATAGGTGATACTCCCTTCACATCCCTCTGACATTCACTGTACTCTGAGAGGAATCGGGCTTCAAAATGCTGAGAAGCACATATCAACATAGAAATCTTAGCACAAACTTACTTCACCACCTCCATAGGAGGCAAAGTTTGTAAAACTGAATTGTGGGTGTGGTGAGGGGTGTATTTATAGGCATTTTGAGGTTTGGGAAACTTTGCCCCTCCTGGTAGGATTGTATATCCCATACGTCACTAGCTCATGGACTCTTGCCAATTACATGAAAGAAACAAACATCAAAACATCAAACAGCCATCAAAAAAGTATTTAAACTCCTATACTGTTGGCTTTTAAAGTGATGGTAAATCCTAACGTTTGTCATACGCTTGGATTTACCATCACTAAAAATAAACATTAGTTTCAGTCATCATTTACTAAAAATAGGCTGTTAAACTCACCCTATCAGTGCGGCAAGTATATCGCTAACTCAGCACCTCTGGCTGCCCACAGCACAGGGCTTTTCTTCAATGAGGTGATGTTTCCATCTCTAAACCAATAGTAAGTACTAAGTAAGTTTTAAAAAGGTTTTATACTGGATTTTTATATCAGTATCTGTGCATCTTATTCTTTATAGTAGTGTCTATCACATGCAGTTATATGAAAATGAGTGTATACTGTCCCTTTATTTTTAGTGATGGTAAATCCTAGTGTTTGTTATACGCTTGGATTTACCATTACTTTAACACTCAAACATAGCAGATTAGTTTTTACATAAATACCTTTTCACGTAAAATGTATTTTAATGGTTTAGATCACAGAATATATGCTGTATATGAATCAATATCAATATATATATATATATATATATATATATATATATATATATATATATATATATATATATATTTATTTTTTAACAGGAGATTTAAAAAAAAAAAAAAAACCTGCTCACAAAATTCAGACTTTCACAAATTTATTTTTTCATAACAAAGTCTGTCAGAGTTTTAGACATACTGAAGAAAAGTTTTAAATTACATTAAAATGTCTTTATATAGATCATAGACAGAGCGACAGACATATACATTAAGGCCTTAAAAAATTGTCCAGGAAGATATTTGCAAACAGGGTTTGCAGGGTTCTAGGATTTTCTTCACATATTATAATATTATAGACGAAAAAACAAACACAGAGCGCAACCACAACTCAAGGTAAAAGTTTTAATTATAAGTTTAGCGCTATCACACAAATTTGCACTTACAAGATAATTGTAAAGTTATAGCCTTTTAAAATATACTCTTTCCGGCTGCACCAAAGTCTTTTCCGTCCCTTCTGCTTCTGTTGTATCCCAGCGTGTACGGATGTCAGTGGCGCTGATGCATTAACACTTCCGGTGGCCGAATCTTCTTCTTAGTGCTGGTGTAAACAAGAGTCTGTGAAGCTGTCCTATGTCCTCCTGTCTACGCGTTTCATCCGATTAGTACGGACTTTCTCAAGACCCAGGACTCATGTAAAATCATCTACGGGGATCCTCTTTTTGTAAATACATTATTTGCCATCTTTAGCTTAGAGGTTAGGACATCGAGTTTTTTAGTGCTTTAGGTTTTTAACGAAGTCTGTCATATCTTTTTTAAGAAACCCCTATAATTATAAGATTTTATATTAAAATATATTTTTTTGAGGGGAATGAATGTTTTCTTTTATTTAAATATCTCTATTTTAAAATAATAATAATAAAATGTTAGATTTTTACATGTAATGATTCTTTAGTAACCAAAGTGTTAATGTATTGATGTATTAATGTATTATTGTATTTGACGTTAGATAAATATAATTGTTGCAATTTTTGTATTGTATGGAAGCTATTAGTTGTGTATTGCAGTCATTGTAGAGGCAAATTGACCACCGCTTTGCTATAGAAAGGAAGGTGTGTCTGTAGTAACCACATGGTTGGAGCATTCTTATCCAATTAGAATGCAATAAGACTTACAAAAAGAGGATCCCCGTAGATGATTTTACATGAGTCCTGGGTCTTGAGAAAGTCCGTACTAATCGGATGAAACGCGTAGACAGGAGGACATAGGACAGCTTCACAGACTCTTGTTTACACCAGCACTAAGAAGAAGATTCGGCCACCGGAAGTGTTAATGCATCAGCGCCACTGACATCCGTACACGCTGGGATACAACAGAAGCAGAAGGGACGGAAAAGACTTTGGTGCAGCCGGAAAGAGTATATTTTAAAAGGCTATAACTTTACAATTATCTTGTAAGTGCAAATTTGTGTGATAGCGCTAAACTTATAATTAAAACTTTTACCTTGAGTTGCGGTTGCGCTCTGTGTTTGTTTTTTCGTCTGCAGTTTCGTTTGGGCTGGGCGCTCTTTAGCGTCCAGCAACTTGGACAGCAGCACCGCATTCAAGATCTGTGTGAGGAGGAAGCCGGATGGTATCATACTGAGCACAGAACGTGAATATTTCTATCATACTCCTCGAGTCATTAAGGTAACATCAATTTATGGAGATTTGTTAAGCACATAAGTTGGTAATTTTAAGTGCATATGTTAACAAAAGTGTGAGTTATACTCTAAAATATATATATATTATTGGTATTATCTATATTTTAACATAAAAAAATCTCTTTCTGCATAGAAGCTCATCTGATTTTGCGCATTAAATTAAGGCTAAATAGGGAATTCATCAGATGTGACTGGGGACTTACGGATATTAATTTAAGTTCATCCGGGACCCAGCAGTTTTCTTAGTCTGTTAGCGCAGTGTTAGTGAGTGAAGTGTTGAATTATAATATTATACTATTATATCAGGGGTGGAAAAATTCCAGGAACATGACTTTATTTAAAGGATTAATATGAGGAAAGCACTCCATATCAGGCCTCATGAGAACTGCCCTTGTTGAGAGTTATTTTAAACAGAGGGAATTTGCATAAAAATATCCTAATGTTGCTTGGAATTAGTCCAGTTCTCAAAAAAATAGAGAAGTGTAAAACAGCAAGGTCAAAATTAGGTGAAGGAGATTAAATGTATTGCATGGAAATGTCATGCGCCGGGTTGAAATTCAGAGAGAAATTGCTAAGATAAAACCCAAAACTGCAGAAAGACATATAACTTTCAAAGAGGCCGAAAATAAATCCTAAGTATGGAGGCTTGGGAGCTTAAGAGATAGTAAAGAATGAATAATGTTATACAATTAAAGGGACATTCTGGTCAAAATGTAAATGCACATATAGATGAATTACATCTTTGAAAAGAAACATATTTGCAATATACATATGTTGGCAAAAATGCTTCTAGTAAAAGTTGTCACTGGTTTATTCAGTGTTAACATTTTTCTCTGCACGTGCATGTGAAGCATAGCTAGATATTCTCAGTGCACCAACATTTTAAATGCTACAGCTGCTCAGAGCACAAGTGGGGCTTTTATCATGACAGCAGTTCACAAATTGAGTTATTACCAGATGTAACAAGCACCTTACCCTCTGTGATCAAGTGCTGTGTCTAAAAGGCTGGTGCATGGTGCATACTTAAATACACTTTTGAAAAAAAAAAGAGCTTTTATTAGAAGCATTTTTACTAATACTTGTATATTACAAAAATTCTTCTATTCCAAACTGAAATTACATTTATGAATTCCATTTTTGGCTGGAATTTCCCTTTAAGAAATGGAAATATCCTTAAAGAACCATTAAAGTAGAATTACATAAATCAACAAACATATAGTAAAACACAATAATAGCAATTAATCTGAAATGTAAATGTGAAGTAGATATTTTTCTAGAAAATTTAAAAAGTTTCCTTAATTTTCCCTGCCCCCTGTGTCATGTGAATGCCATCAGCCAATCACTGATTCATGTATGTATACTGTGAATTCTTGCAGCTGTTCAGTAGGACATGGTGCCTCAGAAAGTGTGCATATTAAAAGACTGCACAGTTTTATAATTGAAGCAAATTGGAAAGTTGTTTAAAATTGCATGCACCGGCTAGATTTTGAAAGTTACATTTTTACTTTACTGCCCCTTTTTTTGCTTTCATCTATATTTCTTAATTTTTACAACCTGCAATACTATATTTCAGGACTAATAACTATTTTAGAAACAAAGAGTTCCATAAATTCAATGAAACTATGCTTTTCAATTTTATATTGCGGTCTCATTTTTATATGTATTTTTATACACAAATGGCATTTCTAGATGAATATTCTGGTGGCTCCACAAGCAGATTAAGGACTTGGAAGCCACCACCGCGCTTTGAATCACACATGACATAGTGATAATTTAAAAATACACAAATTGCCTGCGCTGAATTAATATGTCCAAAATGAGCCACTCACAACCTATCTCCAAAAGAATAGACAAGTTACAAGTGGTAATTTAAGTTCCTATGTGAGAACTGAAACTAGAAATTCCATCCTGCCACACAATTCAATTTGCAAAACTTCTGGGCGTAAATTGTGAATGCGCCCTTTAAAAAATAATAAAGCAGGATGACAGTTGGAAAACCGTGGCAAAGCAAGGAAAACAAATCTTGGTGCTAGACCCAAATTATGAGGAGCCACAGTTACATATTTTCGCCTATCCTCACTACATAGTCAATCAAGCCCACTGTTGAAATGTCAAGGGTGTCATTTTGAAGACAGTTTATTTACATACTTTATTTTGACTGTGATATTGGAGCATGGTACCTATGGTAGTCAGTGTTCTTCACAGAAAACTTTGCCAGCCAGGTGGCATTATGAAGTAGCCGGGTGGGGGCAGTGTAATATTTTCTACTATGCAAAGCACAAATTGCATAATTTATCATAAATGTATTTAATGATAATTTGTGCATTAAAAATCGATTATTTTTTTTTAATATTAGCTAATTGTAGCCTAATATTGTCTAGAAATTTAGCTGGGTGGTCGGTAAAATCAGCCGGGTGGTCCACCCGCCAAAAAGGTTCTAGGGAGAACACTGAAGTTCCTTGCTTGTAACTGACTGGACAGAATATACAGTACAGTATATAAAATCTAGTACCAAAACATACAGGGGTCGAAAATCCAAGGATTACTTTTTTTTTCCAGTGATGGATAAACCAGTGAGCCTAAAAATGGGCCCTGGTGCCACGATAAGTGCACTAATATTGCGATGTACCGGACTGAGAGCTGCACTTTTTCTGTTTGTGTGGTGTGAACTTATGACAAAAATGGTTTGATCAATTCTGCACGTGTAATTTGCAGCAGCGATTTTACTATGTGTACCTATGAATTCCAGTGAATCTAGGTTTAAGGCACTGCTGCAGGGTTGCTCAGGGCAATCAAATGGTTAAAACACTGCTGTGAGTCTATTATACAGTGGTTATTTTACATCTTCATTACTGATGTGCGTTTTGAGCAAGCATTGGTTAATTGTGTGTCACTGCAGTGATTTAAAACCCTTGATTTCTTGGGTTGAGGTCAAGCAAATATACATAAAAATAATCACGTATCCACCCCAAATATATTGGCTTGTAAATCTTTGGCCTGGCTCCTAGATTTAGAACACAACTGTCAAGCCCTTTATTTCAAATAATTCTGGCTGACTTGTTGAATCTGCTTTATCCACAACGGCTAGCACAGACAAAGACTGTATCTCGGATGCTAGCACTGTAAATGATAGAAATTCTCACTGTATTACAGTATACACGAAAACACGTAACTGCATTGTATATAGAACATACCTTGTGATACAATAGTTATATTATTAAAGGAATGTGAGACACTAATATTTTCTTTTGTGATTCAGAAAGAGCATTTAAAAAAAAAGTTTACTTCTATTACCAAATTTGCATCATTCTCATTGTATTCTTTGTTGAAGAGATACCTAGGTGGGTGTCTGGAGCACTACATGGCAGGAAATAGTGCTGCTATCTAGTGCTCTTGCAAACGGATAACATTCATGCAAAACTGCTGCCATATAGTGCTCCAGACACGTGCACGCTCCTGAGTCCACATTCCTGCTTTTCAACAACAACAAAAAAGACACTAAGGAGTATAAAGAGAATTTGATAATAGAAGTAAATTAAAAAGTTGTTTAAAATTGCATGCTCTATCTGAATCATATAAAAAAAAATATGTTGGGTTTTCATAACCCTTTAACAGTAAAACCCACAATTTTTTAGTAATTCAGATAGAGCATGCAATTTAAAGTAACTTTCTAATTTACTCCCATTATCAATTTTATTTTTGTTCTCTTGCTATCTTTATTTGAAAAAGAAGGAATCTAAGCTATTTGTTTGGTTCAGGACCCTGGAAAGCACTTGTTCATTGGTGGGTGAATTTATCCACCAATCAGCAAGAACAACCCAGGTTGTTCACTAAAAATGGGCCGGCATCTAAACTTACATTCTTGCATTTCAAATAAAGATACCAAGAGAATGAAGAAAATTTGATAATAGGAGTAAATTAGAAAGCTGCTTAAAATTGCATGCTCTATCTGAATCACAAAAGAAATTGGGTTCAGTGTCCCTTTAAAGGACCAGTAAATAACATAATTTATGTAAGAACTTACCTGATAAATTCATTTCTTTCATATTAGCAAGAGTCCATGAGCTAGTGACGTATGGGATATACATTCCTACCAGGAGGGGCAAAGTTTCCCAAACCTCAAAATGCCTATTAAATACACCCCTCACCACACCCACAAATCAGTTTAACGCATAGCCAAGAAGTGAGGTAATAAGAAAAAAGTGCGAAAGCATAAAAAATAAGGAATTGGAATAATTGTGCTTTATACAAAAAAATCATAACCACCACAAAAAAGGGTGGGCCTCATGAACTCTTGCTAATATGAAAGAAATGAATTTATCAGGTAAGTTCTTACATAAATTATGTTTTCTTTCATGTAATTAGCAAGAGTCCATGAGCTAGTGACGTATGGGATAATGACTACCCAAGATGTGGATCTTCCACGCAAGAGTCACTAGAGAGGGAGGGATAAAATAAAGACAGCCAATTCCGCTGAAAATAATCCACACCCAAAATAAAGTTTAAATCTTATAAAGAAAAAAACTGAAATTATAAGCAGAAGAATCAAACTGAAACATCTGCCTGAAGTACTTTTCTACCAAAAACTGCTTCAGAAGAAGAAAACACATCAAAACGGTAGAATTTAGTAAAAGTATGCAAAGAAGACCAAGTTGCTGCTTTGCAAATCTGATCAACCGAAGCTTCATTCCTAAACGCCCAGGAAGTAGAAACTGACCTAGTAGAATGAGCTGTAATCCTTTGAGGCAGAGTTTTACCTGACTCGACATAAGCATGATGAATTAAAGATTTCAACCAAGATGCCAAAGAAATGGCAGAGGCCTTCTGACCTTTCATAGAACCGGAAAAGATAAAAAATAGACTAGAAGTCTTTCGGAAATTCTTAGTAGCTTCAACATAATATTTCAAAGCTCTAACTACATCAAAAGAATGCAATGATCTCTCCTTAGAATACTTAGGATTAGGACACAATGAAGGAACCACAATTTCTCTACTAATGTTGTTAGAATTCACAACCTTAGGTAAAAATTTAAAAGAAGTTTGCAACACCGCCTTATCCTGATGAAAAATCAGAAAAGGAGACTCACAAGAAAGAGCAGATAATTCAGAAACTCTTCTAGCAGAAAAGATGGCCAAAAGGAACAAACTTTCCAAGAAAGTAATTTAATGTCCAATGAATGCATAGGTTCAAACGGAGGAGCTTGAAGAGCCCCCAGAACCAAATTCAAACTCCAAGGAGGAGAAATTGACTTAATAACAGGTTTTATACGAACCAAAGCTTGTACAAAACAATGAATATCAGGAAGATTAGCAATCTTTCTGTGAAAAAACAGAAAGAGCAGAGATTTGTCCTTTCAAGGAACTTGCAGACAAACCTTTATCCAAACCATCCTGAAGAAACTGTAGAATTCTCGAAATTCTAAAAGAATGCCAGGAAAAATGATGAGAAAGACACCAAGAAATGTAAGTCTTCCAGACTCGATAATATATCTTCCTAGATACAGATTTACGAGCCTGTAACATAGTATTAATCACAGAGTCAGAGAAACCTCTTTGACTAAGAATCAAGCTTTCAATCTCCATACCTTTAAATTTAAGGATTTGAGATCCCGATGGTAAAAAGGACCTTGCGACAGAAGGTCCGGTCTTAACGGAAGAGTCCACGGTTGGCCAAGAGGCCATCCGGACAATGATCCGCATACCAAAACCTGTGAGGCCATGCTGGAGCCACCAGCAGAACAAACTAGCTTTCCTTCAGAATCCTTGGAGATTACTCTTGGAAGACGACTAGAGGCGGAAAGGATATAGGCAGGATGATACTTCCAAGGGAAGTGGACAATGCATCCACTGCTTCCGACTGAGGATCCTGGATCTGGACAGATACCTGGAAGTTTCTTGTTTAGATGAGAAGCCATCAGATCTATTTATGGAAGTTCCCCACATTTGAACAATCTGAAGAATTACCTCTGGGTGAAGAGACCATTCCTAGCCCGGAAGTAACCGTTTGGGGCGACTGAGATAATCCGCTTCCAATTGTCTATACCTTGGGATATGAACCGCAGAAATTAGACAGGAGCTGGAATTCCGGCCCATACCAGTATTCGAGATACTTCTTTCATAGCCAGAGGACTGTGAGTCCCTCCTTGATGATTGATATATGCCACAGTTGTGACATTGTCTGTCTGAAAACAATTGAACGATTCTCTCTTTAGAAGAGGCCATGACTGAAGAGCTCTGAAAATTGCACAGAGTTCCAAAATATTTATTGGTAATCTCACCTCCTGAGATTCCCAAACCCCCTTGTGCTGTCAGAGACTCCCCAAACCAGGCTCCCCAACCTGTCAGACTTGCATCTGTTGAAATACAAATCCAGGTCGGAAGAACAAAAGAAGCCCCCTGAACTAAACAATTGGTGATCTGTCCACCACGTCAGAGAGTGTCGTACAATCGGTTTTAAAGATATTAATTGAGATATCTTTGTGTAATCCCTGCACCACTGATTCAGCATACAGAGCTGAAGAGGGTCGCATGTGAAAACGAGCAAAGGGGATCGCGTCCGATGCAGCAGTAATAAGGACCTAGAATTTCCATGCATAAGGCTTCCGAAGGGAATGATTGAGACTGAATGATTCGACCAAGCTGAGTCATGGACACTGAATCTATCTGGAAAAAAGGTTACCCCTTGTCTGAGGAATCAATTAACTTTTCGGTAAATTGATCCTCAAACCATGATCTCGAAGGAAACAACACAAGTCGATTCGTATGAGAATTCTGCTAAATGTGAAGACTGAGCAAGTACCAAGATATCGTCCAAATAAGGGAAAAGTACCACAATACCCTGTTCTCTGATTACAGACAGAAGGGCAACCGAGAACCTTTGTAAAAATTCTTGAGCTGTTGCTAGGCCAAACGTCAGAGGCCACAAACTGGTAATGCTTGTCTAGGAAAGAGGAATCTCAGAAACTGATAGAGATCTGGATGAATCGGGAATATGCAGATATGCATCCTCGTAAATCTATTGTTGACATATATAATGCCCTTGCTGAACAAAAGCAGGATATTCCTTATAGGTTACCATTTTGAATGTTGGTATCCTTACATAACGATTCAGTATTTTTAGATCCAGAACTGGTCTGAAGGAATTCTCCTTCTTTGATACAATGAAGAGATTTGAATAAAACCCCAGTCCCTGTTCCATGAACTGGAACTGGCATAATTACTCCAGCCAACTCTAGATCTGAAACACATTTCAGAAATGCTTGAGCCTTCGCTTGTTTTACTGGGACACGGGAAAGAAAAAATCCTCTTTGCAGGAGGCCTTATCTTGAAGCCAATTCTGTACCCTCTGAAACAATGTTCTGAATCCAAAGATTGTGAATTGAATTGATCCAAATTTCTTTGAAAAATCGTACATCTGCCCCCTACCAGCTGGGCTGGAATGAGGGCTTGCACCTTCATGTGGACTTGGGAGCTGGCTTTGGTTTTCTAAAAGGCTTGGATTTATTCCAGACTGGAGATGGTTTCCAAACTGATACCGCTCCTGTGGGTGAAGGATCAGGCTTTTGTTCCTTTATTGTGACGAAAGGAACGAAAACGATTATTAGACCTAAATTTACCTTAGATTTTTTAATCCTGTGGTAAAAAAGTTCCTTCTCCCTCCAGTAACAGTTGAGATAATAGAATACAACTGAGAACCAAATAATTTATTACCCTCTGGAGAAGAAGGGAAAGCAAAGTTGACTTAGAAGACATATCAGCATTCCAAGTTTTAAGCCATAAAGCTCTTCTAGCTAAAATAGCTAGAGACATATACCTGACATCAACTCTAATGATATCAAAAGATGGCATCACAAATAAAGTTATTAGCATGTTGAAGAAGATTAACAATGCTATGAGAATTATGATCTGTTACTTGTTGCGCTAAAGCTTCTAACCAAAAAGATGAAGCTGCAGCAACATCCGCTAAGAGATATAGCAGGTCTAAGAAGATTACCTGACATAAGTAAGCTTTTCTTAAAAAGGATTCAATCTTCCTATCTAAAGGATCCTTAAAGGAAGTACTATCTGCCGTAGGAATAGTAGTACGTTTAGCAAGAGTAGAGGACAGCCCCATCAACCTTAGGGATTTTGTCCCAAAACTCTAATCTGTCAGATGGCACAGGATATAATTGCTTAAAACGGTTTAGAAGGAGTAAATGAATTACCCAAATTATTCCATTCCCTGGAGATTACTTCAGAAATAGCATCAGGGACAGGAAAAACTTCTGGAATAACTACAGGATATTTAAAAACCTTATTTAAACGTTTAGATTTAGTATCAAGAGGACCAGAATCCTCTATTTCTAATGCAATTAAGACTTCTTTAAGTAAAGAACGAATAAATTCCATTTTGAATAAATATGAAGATTTATCAGCATCAACCTCTGAAACAGAATCCTCTGAACCAGAGGAATCATTATCAGATTCAGAATGATGATGTTCATTTAAAAATTCATCTCAAAAATTAGAAGTTTTAAAAGACCTTTACGTTTACTAGAAGGAGGAATAACAGACATAGCCTTCTTATGGATTTTAGACACAAAATCTATTATGTTAACAGGAACACTAGTATTAGATGTTGAATGGAACAGCAACAGGTAATGTAACATTACTAAAGGAAATATTATCTGCATTAACAAGTTTGTCATGACATTCATTACAAACAACAGCTAGAGGAACAGATACCACAAGTTTACAGCAGATACACTTAGCTTTGGTAGATCCAGCACCAGGCAGCGATTTTCCAGTAGTATCTTCTGACTCAGGGTCAATCTGGGACATCTTGCAATATTGTAATAGAAAAAACAACATATAAAGCAAAATTGATCAAATTCCTTAAATGACAGTTTCAGGAATGGGAAAAAATGCCAGTGAACAAGCTTCTAGCAACCAGAAGCAATAAATAATGAGACTTAAATAATGTGGAGACAATAGTGACGCCCATATTTTTTAGCGCCAAAAAAGACGCCCACATTATTTGGCGCCTAAATGCTTTTGGCGCCAAAAAATGACGCCACAATCGCCGGAACGCCAACACTTTTGGCGCAAAAAAACGTCAAAAATGACGCAACTTCCGGCGACACGTATGACGCCGGAAACAGAAAAAAAAAATTTGCGCCAAAAAAGTCTGCGCCAAGAATGACGCAATAAAATTGGTTAATTTTCAGCCCCCGCGAGCCTAACAGCCCACAGGGAAAAAAGTCAAATTTTAAGGTAAGAAAAAAATTGATTAATTCATATGCATTATCCCAAATAAGAAACTGACTGTCCTGAAATAAGGAACGTTGAACATCCTGAGTCAAGGCAAATAAATGTTTGAACACATATATTAAGAACTTTATATAAAAGTGCCAACCATAGCTTAGAGTGTCACAGAAAATAAGACATACTTACCCCAGGACACCTAAGCCAAACCAGTACTGAAACGAGAATCAGTAGAGGTAATGGTATATATAAGAGTATATCGTCGATTTGAAAAGGGAGGTAAGAGATGAATCTCTACGACCAATAACAGAGAAACCTATGAAAAAGACCCCGTAGAAGGAGATCATTGAATTCAAATAGGCAATACTCTCCTCACATCCCTCTGACATTCACTGCACGCTGAGAGGAAAATCGGGCTCCAACCTGCTGCGGAGCGCATATCAACGTAGAATCTAGCACAAACTTACGTTCACCACCTCCATAGGAGGCAAAGTTTGTTAAAACTGATTTGTGGGTGGTGGGTGAGGTGGTGTATTTATAGGCATTTTGAGGTTTGGGAAACTTTGCCCCTCCTGGTAAGAATGTATATCCCATACGTCACTAGCTCATGGACTCATGCTAATTACATGAAAGAAACAGTAGATTTGCATAATCAACAAATACACAATAACAAGACAATGCAATAGCACTTAGTCTGAACTTCAAATAATTAGAAGATTAATTTCTGACAAATGTCAAAGTTATGTCTATTTCCACTCTTCCTGTTCACGTGACAGCCATCAGCCAATCACAAATGCATATAGCGTATATTCTGTGAATTCTTGCACATGCGCAGTAGAGCTGGTGACTCAAAAAGTGTAAATATAAAAAGACTGCACATTTTGTTAATGAAAGTTGTTTAAAAATTGACTGCTTTATCTGAATTGTGAAAGTTAATTTTGACTTTGAGTGTCCCTTTAACCTTCATGTTTTAATTGGTGACAAAAGTAAGACATTTAGCAATTTGAGGATATCAGCCATTTTCAGAATAAAATACTTATCAGGCGCAGAGCTCTGCCAGCTGTTTGATGTACAACTTATACCTGATACCAATCTACAAGAAAAGCATGGACAAAAAAACACAGAAAGCAAGATGGGTATCCCATATGTGTTCAAATGTCATTCTTACCAGATGACAGGTGGAAGAGCTACTAAGGAAGGATCTAAGGTATGACCACAATAATTACGGTTATCTTAAATTACTGACAGTTGGTAGAAGATCTGCATCAGTTGATATTATACTATGCATCCAGCCTTAGAAATGGGGAGAATCAATTATAGATGAGTTTTTAAGTTGTGTGCATCACTTTGAGTTAAGTAAATATACTCTAAAATTGCATGTTGCAAATAAATTAATTTGAAAAAAAAAAAGTTGTCAAGGACAATGCAGTTTCTTTGCCCTTGGTAACAGTTAGATCATTACTCTCATTCATTTTAATAGCTCAGATTATACATTCTGATTGGGTGTATTGTCCCTACTTTGCTTACGGAACAGGGCAGTGCACTGCAGAAGGGGTAACTATAGAGTTAAAGGGACAGTAAAGTTAACAATGGGATAGAGCATGTCATTGTAAACAACTTTATCAATTTTGCTTGGTTTCCTTGGTATTGCTTGTTAAACAGTAATCCCGGGTGAGTTCAGGACCGTGCACATGCCTTTAGCCATCTGGAAGCAGTGTTTGCAGCTATGCATAGAATCACTATAAACATTGTTGCAAACACTGCTGCCATAGAGTGTGAAAGTCACATGCATGCTTCTGAGCTCCTATAAGCCTAACAAGGTTTGCTAGGTTACAAGATCCAAGCAAATATAATAAAATAAGTAAATTGGAAAGTTGTTTAAAATTGCATGCTCTAAATAATTTAAATTTTGACTTTACTGTCCCTTAAAAAACGCAACATTGCAACCTTCACCTTTAAAATTTAAATGGGGCATCAGTGTTATATATTTACTACACTGACCTTGACACATTAAATACAGGACCGTCTTTAACACAGGGCAAAAGGGGCAGTTGCCCTGGGCCCAGTCTTTGTTGAGGGGCCCAAGAGTCCTAAAAAAAAAAATATATATATTTTTTTTTTTTTTTTAGTTCATGCCAGACTGCTGATATCATGTGACATGGGACACACACACAGTCAGTCCTAATATTGTCACAGTCAAAAGTTCTCTGCTTATATGTATTTGTGAGAAACTGTGCCAGAACCGTTGCAAATGTCATGTGACATTCCAAGCTAGTGCCATGTGCTGTTTTAGATGTGCACTGTGCAGCACTGGATGCTAAGCCCTAACTAGGCATCCAGTCAATCCAACTGCATCAGAAAAGGTCCTGCTGGGGTTACCACTGTTACCAGGTAACCGCTCTGGTGGTGGGGATTGTTTCTGGGTAGGGCTCACTATAGGCGCATGCAGCAGAAAGCTGGAGTGGCAGGCACGTGAGGATTTGAGCATCTGCACACACTGCTCTCTTCAGTCTTGAGGCTGTGTGACTCATCTCACACTGTATCCATGCAGCCTTGGCAGACAGCATCCAGTCTGCTGGTCCCCTTAGCCCTGCTCTTTCTGCTGTGGCTCTAAGATCAACTAACTGAAGTTTGTTAGGAAAACAGTGCTTTGCAGAAAGGTGTCAGTGGGAAGAATAAGTGAATGTACACATGCCCCTCCCCCATGCAGCCTTGTCTAGTGCAGGATGAGAGGGAACTTGTTCCTAGCAAAGTAGTGACATGTGCTGCTGTGGCTGATGTATAGTGTCATGCTGATACTTCACACATTAAGGTAAGGTTTATTTCAGATTTTACAGCTTCCCATAGTAGTTCTACTGTTCCAGTCAGTAAACTTATATCTGTCTGCACCTCTATGCTTCCACCTCAGTCTTTACCTTGCTTTGCTCCTGTTGGCTGCCCTAAATCTCTTTAACCAACTAACCTCACACCAGAATCACATTCAAAAGCATATTAAATTAATCCAGAGTGGAGGGAGGAATTTATATATTTCTTTACTTATTAGTACTGCTTAGGTCCAGTTTCACATATTGCAATTTTTTTTTAATGATTAGCCCAGCAGTGGATGATCCACTGCTGGGCTAATAATTTAAAAAAATATATAAAATAAATTGATTTAGTTGTTTTTTGGGATATTGGGGTGGAGAGCGAAATTGCATGGGGGGGGGCAAGAAAATGTTTGCCCAGGGTCCAGTCAGTATTAAAGACGGCCCTGATTAAATATAATGCATTACTATAATGTCTCTTTAAGGAAACAATCAAAATTTATTTTAAACATTTAAGCCATTAAGAATATTGATGAGACAGAGACACTTTTTATGAGGAGGCAGCCAAAGGTGTTTGTATACGGATATAGTGTATGTAGAATTGTACAAAAAGTTCAAAGCCAGAACTAGCATTCTGGGAGCTGTGCTAAACTGGTTCCAATAATCTGTCAAGCCCTGATTTAGTGTATGAGATCTCCCAACACAGTTACATGACATATGAAATTAAATGTGCGTAATTAATGTAATCAGAAACTGTGATCCGATATTTTTTATTTTTTTTAAGAAGACTTTCTGGAAAACAGCACAAATACTGCACAGCAATTTTTGAGAGTAATTTAAACAAACGCCTTCACGTTAACACTAGGTCTTTGTTATAGATTATTACAGGTAAGACATCAATGCCCCAGTTAATAACAATAAAAGCATATTTTACCACAACGCTAATCAACCATAGAATAGAGGGCCTCAATGTAACCAGCCATGCAGGTATGTTGCAGTACTTTGATTTTGAAGGGGTATGGAAGTCAAAATTAAAGGGCCGTTATAGTGATAAAATGTAATCACTAGCAACACTGCATTGCTATGTGTTTAACCCCACAATTGAATTAAACACATTGTTAAAGTACATCTAATGAGCTGCAGCAAACCGCTGGTCCTGAGTAGAAACTGCTGCTGATTCAGTCAAGAGCGCTAGTTGAACAGCTGGGCTTTTCTGCATTTTTTCAGATGAGGAGCCAGTAAGAGCCATTCATTTTTGGCAAATGCGATTAACCAGAAAAAGAATAAAACAGAATTTATGTTTACCTGATAAATTACTTTCTCCAACGGTGTGTCCGGTCCACGGCGTCATCCTTACTTGTGGGGATATTCTCTTCCCCAACAGGAAATGGCAAAGAGCCCAGCAAAGCTGGTCACATGATCCCTCCTAGGCTCCGCCTTCCCCAGTCATTCGACCGACGTAAAGGAGGAATATTTGCATAGGAGAAATCATATGATACCGTGGTGACTGTAGTTAAAGAAAATAAATTATCAGACCTGATTAAAAAACCAGGGCGGGCCGTGGAACCGGACACATACCCCGTTGGAGAAAGTAATTTATCAGGTAAACATAAATTCTGTTTTCTCCAACATAGGTGTGTCCGGTCCACAGCGTCATCCTTACTTGTGGGAACCAATACCAAAGCTTTAGGACACGGGTGAAGGGAGGGAGCAAATCAGGTCACCTAGATGGAAGGCACCACGCTTGCAAAACCTTTCTCCCAAAAATAGCCTCAGAGAAGCAAAAGTATCAAATTTGTAAATTTGGTAAAGTGTGCAGTGAAGACCAAGTCGCTGCCTTACATATCTGATCAACAGAAGCCTCGTTCTTGAAGGCCCATGTGGAAGCCACGGCCCTAGTGGAATGAGCTGTGATTCTTTTCAGGAGGCTGCCGTCCGGCAGTCTCATAAGCCAATCTAATAATGCTTTTAATCCAAAAAGAGAGAGAGGTAGAAGTTGCTTTTTGACCTCTCCTTTTACCAGAATAAACAACAAACAAGGAAGATGTTTGTCTAAAATCCTTTGTAGCATCTAAATAGAATTTTAGAGCACGAACTACAATCCAAATTGTGCAACAAAACGTTCCTTCTTTGAAACTGGATTCGGACACAAAGAAGGCACGACTATCTCCTGGTTAATGTTTTTGTTAGAAACAACTTTCGGAAGAAAACCAGGTTAGTACGGCAAAACCCACCTTATCTGCATGGAACACCAGATAAGGAGGAGAACACTGCAGAGCAGATAATTCTGAAACTCTTCTAGCAGAAGAAATTGCAACCAAAAACAAAACTTTCCAAGATAATAACTTAATATCAACGGAATGTAAGGGTTCAAACGGAACCCCCTGAAGAACTGAAAGAACTAAATTGAGACTCCAAGGAGGAGTCAAAGGTTTGTAAACAGGCTTGATTCTAACCAGAGCCTGAACAAAGGCTTGAACATCTGGCACAGCTGCCAGCTTTTTGTGAAGTAACACAGACAAGGCAGAAATCTGTCCCTTCAAAGAACTTGCAGATAATCCTTTCTCCAAACCTTCTTGAAGAAAGGATAGAATCTTAGGAATTTTATCTTGTCCCAAGGGAATCCTTTAGATTCACACCAACAGATATATTTTTTCCATATTTTGTGTAGATTTTTCTAGTTACAGGCTTTCTGGCCTGAACAAGAGTATCAATGACAGGAATCTGAGAACCCTCGTTTTGATAAGATCAAGCGTTCAATCTCAAGCAGTCAGTTGGAGTGAGACCAGATTCGGATGTTCGAACGGACCTTGAACAAGAAGGTCTCGTCTCAAAGGTAGCTTCCATGGTGGAGCCGATGACATATTCACCAGGTCTGCATACCAAGTCCTGCGTGGCCACGCAGGAGCTATCAATGATCACCGATGCCCTCTCCTGATTGATCCTGGCTACCAGCCTGGGGATGAGAGGAAACGGCGGGAATACATAAGCTAGTTTGAAGGTCCAAGGTGCTACTAGTGCATCTACTAGAGTCGCCTTGGGATCCCTGGATCTGGACCCGTAGCAAGGAACCTTGAAGTTCTGACGAGAGGGCCATCAGATCCATGTCTGGAATGCCCCACAATTGAGTAATTTGGGCAAAGGATTTCCGGATGGAGTTCCCACTCCCCCGGATTGAAATGTCTGACGACTCAGAAAATCCGCTTCCCAATTTTCCACTCCTGGGATGTGGATTGCAGACAAGTGGCAGGAGTGAGTCTCCGCCCATTGAATGATTTTGGTCACTTTTTCCATCGCCAGGGAACTCCTTGTTCCCCCCTGATGGTTGATGTACGCAACAGTCGTCATGTTGTCTGATTGAAACCGTATGAACTTGGCCTTTGCTAGCTGAGGCCAAGCCTTGAGAGCATTGAATATCGCTCTCAGTTCCAGAATATTTATCGGGAGAAGAGATTCTTCCGAGACCAAAGACCCTGAGCTTTCAGGGGTCCCCAGACCGCGCCCCAGCCCACCAGACTGGCGTCGGTCGTGACAATGACCCACTCTGGTCTGCGGAAGCTCATCCCCTGTGACAGGTTGTCCAGGGACAGCCACCAACGGAGTGGAATCTCTGGTCCTCTGATCTACTTGTATCGTCGGAGACAAGTCTGTATAGTCCCCATTCCACTGACTGAGCATGCACAGTTGTAATGGTCTTAGATGAATTCGCGCAAAAGGAACTATGTCCCATTGCCGCTACCATCAAACCTATTACTTCCATGCACTGCGCTATGGAAGGAAGAGGAACAGAATGAAGTATTTGACAAGAGTTTAGAAGTTTTGATTTTCTGGCCTCTGTCAGAAAAAATCCTCATTTCTAAGGAGTCTATTATTGTTCCCAAGAAGGGAACCCTGTTGACCGGAGATAGAGAACTTTTTTCTACGTTCACTTTCCACCCGTGAGATCTGAGAAAGGCCCAGGACAATGTCCGTGTGAGCCTTTGCTTGTGGAAGGGACGACGCTTGAATCAGTATGTCGTCCAAGTAAGGTACTACTGCAATGCCCCTTGGTCTTAGCACCGCTAGAAGGGACCCTAGTACCTTTGTGAAAATCCTTGGAGCAGTGGCTAATCCGAACGGAAGTGCCACAAACTGGTAATGCTTGTCCAGAAATGCGAACCTTAGGAACCGATGATGTTCCTTGTGGATAGGAATATGTAGATACGCATCCTTTAAATCCACCGTGTCATGAATTGACCTTCCTGGATGGAAGGAAGAATTGTTCGAATGGTTTCCATTTTGAACGATGGAACCTTGAGAAACTTGTTTAGGATCTTGAGATCTAAGATTGGTCTGAATGTTCCCTCTTTTTTGGGAACTACGAACAGATTGGAGTAGAACCCCATCCCTTGTTCTCCTAATGGAACAGGATGAATCACTCCCATTTTTAACAGGTCTTCTACACAATGTAAGAATGCCTGTTTTTTTATGTGGTCTGAAGACAATTGAGACCTGTGGAACCTCCCCCTTGGGGGGAAGCCCCTTGAATTCCAGAAGATAACCTTGGGAGACTATTTCTAGCGCCCAAGGATCCAGAACATCTCTTGCCCAAGCCTGAGCGAAGAGAGAGAGTCTGCCCCCACCAGATCCGGTCCCGGATCGGGGGCCAACATCTCATGCTGTCTTGGTAGCAGTGGCAGGTTTCTTGGCCTGCTTACCTTTGTTCCAGCCTTGCATTGGCCTCCAGGCTGGCTTGGCTTGAGAAGTATTACCCTCTTGCTTAGAGGACGTAGCACTTGGGGCTGGTCCGTTTCTGCGAAAGGGACGAAAATAGGTTTATTTTTGGCCTTGAAAGACCTATCCTGAGGAAGGGCGTGGCCCTTGCCCCCAGTGATATCAGAAATAATCTCTTTCAAGTCAGGGCCAAACAGCGTTTTCCCCTGGAAAGGAATGTTAAGCAATTTGTTCTTGGAAGACGCATCCGCTGACCAAGATTTTAGCCAAAGCGCTCTGCGCGCCACAATAGCAAACCCAGAATTTTTCGCCGCTAATCTAGCCAATTGCAAAGTGGCGTCTAGGGTGAAAGAGTTAGCCAATTTGAGAGCATGAATTCTGTCCAAAATCTCCTCATAAGAAGAATCTATATTGAGCGCCTTTTCTAGTTCATCGAACCAGAAACACGCTGCTGTAGTGACAGGAACAATGCATGAAATTGGTTGTAGAAGGTAACCTTGCTGAACAAACATCTTTTTAAGCAAACCCTCTAATTTTTTATCCATAGGATCTTTGAAAGCACAACTATCTTCTATGGGTACAGTGGTGCGTTTGTTTAGAGTAGAAACCGCCCCCTCGACCTTGGGGACTGTCTGCCATAAGTCCTTTCTGGGGTCGACCATAGGAAACAATTTCTTAAATATAGGGGGAGGGACGAAAGGTATGCCGGGGCCTTTCCCATTCTTTATTTACAATGTCCGCCACCCGCTTGGGTATAGGAAAAGCTTCGGGGGGCCCCGGGACCTCTAGGAACTTGTCCATTTTACATAATTTCTCTGGAATGACCAAATTCTCACAATCATCCAGAGTAGATAACACCTCCTTGAGCAGGGCGCGGAGATGTTCCAATTTAAATTTAAATGTAATCACATCAGGTTCAGCTTGTTGAGAAATTTTCCCTGAATCTGAAATTTCTCCCTCAGACAAAACCTCCCTGGCCCCCTCAGACTGGTGTAGGGGCACTTCAGAACCAATATCATCAGCGTCCTCATGCTCTTCAGTATTTTCTAAAACAGAGCAGTCGCGCTTTCGCTGATAAGTGGGCATTTTGGCTAAAATGTTTTTGATAGAATTATCCATTACAGCCGTTAATTGTTGCATAGTAAGGAGTATTGGCGCACTAGATGTACTAGGGGCCTCCTGTGTGGGCAAGACTGGTGTAGACGAAGGAGGGGATGATGCAGTACCATGCTTACTCCCCTCACTTGAGGAATCATCTTGGGCATCATTTTCTCTAAATTTTGTGTCACATAAATCACATCTATTTAAATGAGAAGGAACCTTGGCTTCCCCACATACAGAACACAGTCTATCTGGTAGTTCAGACATGTTAAACAGGCATAAACTTGATAACAAAGTACAAAAAACGTTTTAAAAATAAACCGTTACTGTCACTTTAAATTTTAAACTGAACACACTTTATTACTGCAAATGTGAAAAAGTATGAAGGAATTGTTCAAAATTCACCAAAATTTCACCACAGTGTCTTAAAGCCTTAAAAGTATTGCACACCAAATTTGAAAGCTTTAACCCTTAAAATAACGGAACCGGAGCCGTTTTTATATTTAACCCCTTTACAGTCCCTGGTATCTGCTTTGCTGAGACCCAACCAAGCCCAAAGGGGAATACGATACCAAATGACGCCTTCAGAAAGTCTTTTCTATGTATCAGAGCTCCTCACACATGCATCTGCATGTCATGCTTCCCAAAAACAAGTGCGCAATAGAGGCGCGAAAATGAGGCTCTGCCTATGATTAGGGAAAGCCCCTAGAGAATAAGGTGTCCAATACAGTGCCTGCCGGTTATTTTACATAATTCCCAAGAATAAAATAATTCCTCAAAGCTATGATGCTTATATATCAATCGTTTTAGCCCAGAAAATGTCTACAGTCTTAAAAGCCCTTGTGAAGCCCTTTTTTTTTTTTTTTTTTTATGTAATAAAAATGGCTTACCGGATCCCATAGGGAAAATGACAGCTTCCAGCATTACATCGTCTTGTTAGAAATGTGTCATACCTCAAGCAGCAAAAGTCTGCTCACTGTTTCCCCCAACTGAAGTTAATTCCTCTCAACAGTCCTGTGTGGAAACAGCCATCGATTTTAGTAACGGTTGCTAAATCATTTTCCTCTTACAAACAGAAATCTTCATCTCTTTTCTGTTTCAGAGTAAATAGTACATACCAGCACTATTTTAAAATAACAAACTCTTGATTGAATAATAAAAACTACAGTTAAACACCAAAAAACTCTAAGCCATCTCCGTGGAGATGTTGCCTGTACAACGGCAAAGAGAATGACTGGGGAAGGCGGAGCCTAGGAGGGATCATGTGACCAGCTTTGCTGGGCTCTTTGCCATTTCCTGTTGGGGAAGAGAATATCCCCACAAGTAAGGATGACGCCGTGGACCGGACACACCTATGTTGGAGAAATATACTATAGTTATACATAAGGAAACATTAAATAAGCAATAATATATCCTTATAAGGATATTCTCTAACTTTCTACCTCCTTCATACTGAATATCCATGTTGTTTGTTTGAAGAGAATTATTTCTACTAAAAAAGAAAGCCATAGTTCTTAAAGGGACAGAAGTCAAAATTAAACTTACATGATTCAGATAGACCATGCAGTTTTAAACAACTTTCCAGTTTACTTCCATTAACAAAATGTGCACAGTCTTTTTATATTTATACTTTTTGAGTCACCAGATCCTACTGAGCATGTGCAAGAATTCACAGTATATATGATTATGCATTTGTGATTGGCTGATGGCTGTCACATGATATAGGGGGAGTGGAAATAGACATAATCTACTACTAATTTGAAGTTCAGACTAAGTGCTATTGCATTGTCTTGTTATCATACATCTGTTAATTATGCAAATCTACTGTATTGACTGGTCCTTTGAAAGGAACAATACACACCTCTTGCCTTTCTGTAAGAATCGTGCTTTGTCCCACACTCCCTAGAGAACCCAAAAGCAAAAGCTATAACACAGGGTTGTTATTTTTTTTTAAAAAAATGTAAATTGTCTAAACCAGCTATTTGATTTGCAGCATTGGGGTTTAAAGGGAGTGTGGAACAAGCACAATTTTAAACAAAAGCAACAGATGTTTAATGTCCATTTGCATGAAACCCAGCATTTTATTGCATGATTCAGAAAGAGCATACAATTTACTTCTATTAAAGAATTTGCTTAATTCTCTCGGCATCCTGTGTTGAAGGAGCAGCAGTGCACTTCTGTTAGCTAGCTGAACACAAGGTGAGCCAATGACAAGAGGCATATATGTGTATCCACAATCAGCAGCTAGCTCCTAGCAGTGCATTGTTGCTCCTAAGTCTACCTAGGTATGCTTTTCAACAAAGAATACAAAGACAGTTACATAATAGAAGTAAATTGGAAAGTTGTTTAAAAGTGTATGAAAGCTTAATTTTTACTTTAATGACCCTTTAACTTTAAAGGGACAGTCTACACCAGAATATTTATTGTTGTTATAGATAATCCCTTTATTACCCATTCCCTAGTTTTGCATAACAAACACAGTTATATTAATACACGTTTTACCTCTGTGATTACCATGTATCTAAGCCTCTGCAGACTGCCCCCTTATCTCAGTGCTTCTTACAGACTTGCAATTTAGCCAATCAGTGCTGGCTCCTAGGAACTCCACGTGTGTGAGCACAGTGTTATCTATATGACACACATGAACTTACACCCTCTAGTGGTGAAAAACTTTCAAAATGCCAAGAGATGAGAGGCGGTCTTCAAGGGCTTATAAATTAGCATATGAACCTCCTAGGTTTAGCTTTTAACTAAAAATAACAAGAGAACAAAGCAAAATTAGTGATAGATGTAAATTTGAAAATTGTTTAAAATACATGCCCTATCTGAATAATGAAAGTTTGTTTTGAACTAGACTGTCCCTTTGAATTAAGACTTTCCCTCTGGTTCAAATACTGTACACACTATTATTCTGTAGAACTGACCACAAGGTAAAAAGATTGTAGCCTCCATATCTCAGGTAGGACAACATAACTCATTCTGATCATCTAATCCATTGTTTCTCAACCACGGTCCTCAAGTACCCCCAACAGGCCAGGTTTTCATTATAGCTTAACTAGTGCACAGGTGAAGTAATCAGCTGACGGGTGAGAGCAGGTTAGTAACCATGGTTACTGATCAGCTGATTACTTCATCTGCTCACTGGTTCAGCTATAAAACCTGGCCTGTTGGAGGTACTTGAGGACAGCGGTTGAGAAACACTGATCTAATCAACTATACTTACAGAGACAGAATAATGTAAAATTGTTTTCATTTTGTTAATAATTTGCTATACCAGCTGAAGAGTATAAATGTATCCTTTAGGTTTATAATTTGCTATACCAGCTGAAGAGTATAAATGTATCCTTTAGGTTTATTTTTGAATATATATTTTTTTCTGTATGAAACTGTTAAAATGGGCTGATATTGTAGAAAGTGCAGACATCCTTATCTTATCACTTTCTACACGCATTTTTTTTAATTATTTCTTATTTTAACTGTCTATATACCAAAGCCCAATACTTTGGGAAAATACTTAACATTGTAATACACTCCAGCAAGTAAAATCACACACATTAACACCTAAGAATAATATATAGATGTAGTTTTAAAAATTATATTGTTTACATATTGAAGTAGTAAACAGTTTTAGTCTCCATAAGGAAACAGGGTCTGTCATATTGTAACCTAGGTTTCTCTATGTTTAAAATCCTGTTGACTTTAACTATGTGTTTAACCCCTTTTGCAGTTGTCGCAGACATATTTTTTTATTTTAAGCTTGTGGAAGCTTATCTCATTCTACCAGCAGAATTGTGGTAGCTGTATCAGAACAATGTACATACAGCAGTATCAGTTGTGTATAAAAATGCATTTCCTGATTGTTTCAGTTTAAAAATAAAGGAACATGAAATCTAATAGTTTGCCGCTAATAAAGGCTTCTTTAGCTTATCTTTGAGATCAGCACTGCATGCAAGTGCCTGGTGTTTATCATGACGTGCTCACTGGTGGCCATATACAGTGCACTAGCTTGCCTGTCAATCAGCAATACAGGTACCAGTTCAGTATTTAAAATGACTTAACATATTTTGTATTGGCTTTTAATACAGTGCCAGCACACTATTGAGTTTTATGTCCCCTTAGCACTTATTAATATAAAATATTTTAACACACCTATTTACCTATTTTCTACTTTTTACTATGCAAGAGTTTAGTACAATTAAGACTCCCTTACCACTACACATTTATGACATGGATACGGCAAGGTTCACACACGTGTATACTGTGTATATATAACCCACAGTCCTGAATACTCACAGACAGCTTTGCAGTTTCCAGTAATTTAGACAGTTATATCCCTGCCTAGTCTGGGTTTAAAACTCATAGGGAAAATTATAAAGCAAAATTATCAACACAACACAACTGGCACATGTTATATTTAAAAGCAAAAATGGAAGAGGTAGTTGCATTTGGTGCCAAACAGTTTAAGCCCAGGACCATGCCAAGGTTTCTTCCCA
Source organism: Bombina bombina (assembly GCF_027579735.1). Taxonomy (NCBI): domain Eukaryota; kingdom Metazoa; phylum Chordata; class Amphibia; order Anura; family Bombinatoridae; genus Bombina; species Bombina bombina. The sequence continues at coordinate 958,008,612 of NC_069504.1, forward strand.
CCTGGGTCCCTAACCTACAGCCACACAATGTCCAGTCTGAGAGTGCAGTCCATTTCCGTGTTTTATATGTGTCTAGGGAAATTACCCCGGTAGGTTCTTAGTTTGTTTGAAAGCATGCATTGTGTGGCTGCAGTTTAGAGACCCAGGTAGGAAGAGACCTTGACGTGGTCCTAGGCTTAAAGTGAAGGTCCATTTTGATGTATTAGTGCCCGGTTTTTAATAATCCTATTAAAAATAAGGGCACTTTAATTCATCAAATTTGACATTTCACTTTTTTCTTCAAAAACTTACCTTTTAACTCTGGCAGTCGCTCCAGCATTACTTACGCCCGTCGCAAGCCATCTTCGCGGGTCCAAAATGACGAATCCGGCTTCCTCCAATTACAGCATTGCATCAGGCCAAGATTCTCCGGGGGGGAGCTGTGATTGGAGAAAGCCCGATTCGTCATTTCTGGCGTCTGCAGAGGCTTCCAACGGCCGGGGGAATCGCTGGAGCAGCATTCAGGATTGAATGGTAAGTTTTTTAAGAAAACAGTGAAATGTCAATTTTGATGAATTAAAGTGCCCTTGTTTTTAATAGATTTATTAAAAACCGGGCAGTAATTCATCAAAATGGACCTTCACTTTAAACTGACGCCCAAATGCAACAAACTCTTCCATTTTTGGTTTTAAATGTCACTGTGTGTTTGCAGGAGAGTGCTAGACTTTGTGTGTTGTGTATAATATATATATAATATATATTATACATATATATACATACATACATACATATATACATACACACACACAGTTGTGCTCATATGTTTACATACCCTGGCTGAATTTATGATTTCTTGGCCATTTTTCAGAGAATATGAATGATAACACAAAAACTTTTCTTTCACTCATAGTTATTGTTTGGCTGAAGCCATTTATTATCAATCAACTGTCTTTACTCTTTTTAAATCCTAATGACAACAGAAACTACCCAAATGATCATGATCAAAAGTTTACATACCCTGGTGATTTTGGCCTGATAACATGCACACAAGTTGACACAAAGGCGTTTGAATGTTTATTAAAAGGTAACCATCCTCACCTGTGATCTGTTTCTTTGTAATTAGTGTGTGTGTGTATAAAAGGTCAATGAGTTTCTGGACTCCTGACAGACCCTTGCATCTTTCATCCAGTGCTGCATTGACGATTCTGGATTCTGAGTCATGGGGAAAGCAAAAGAATTGTCAAAGGATCTGTGGGAAAAGGTAGTTGAACTGTATAAAACCGGAAAGGGATATAAAAAGATATCCAAGGAATTGAGGATGCAAATCAGCAGTGTTCAAACTCTAATAAAGAAACTAAAATTTCAGCCATAACTGCCAGGAAAATTGTTCGGGATGCATAGAGGAATATGGCTACACCTCACTGACGAGGCCCAATGAAGGCCGAAACGATCGTCTGGGGCTGCTGTGTTCCTTGTTCAGAAAGGAATTGCCTGGTATTTCTGCGCTGGACTGACCGTAATAGGCGGGATCAGACTGATATACTACAGGAAAGTTCTTCTCTGTGAAAAGTATTACTGGGCTAAAAGAAGCTGCACCCAGGTGGTAAATCGCCATAGAACAGGCTAACAATAGTATTGAGCCAGTTGTTCGTTCCTGTGAGTGTGCTTCTCTCTGTGTGTATTTAAGCAAAATAATTGTCAAAGGATCTGTGGGAAAAAGTAGTTTAACTGTATAAAACCGGAGAGGGATATAAAAAGATATCCAAGGAATTGAGGATGCAAATCAGCAGCGTTCAAACTGTAATAAAGAACAGGAAAATGAGGGGTTCTGTTAAAACCAAACCATGGTCAGGTAGACCAACTAAAATTTCAGCCATAACTGCCAGGAAAATTGTTCGGGATGCAAAGACAAACCCACAAATAACTTCAGGTGAAATACAGGACATGTGGTGTGGCTGTTTCAAGATGCACAATAAGGAGGCACTTGAAGAAAGATGGGCTGCATGGTTGAGTTGCCAGAAGAAAGCCATTACTACGCAAATGCCATAAAGTATCCCGCTTACAATATGCCAAACAGCACAGAGACAAGCCTCAAACCTTCTGGCACAAAGTCATTTGGAGTGATAAGACCAAAATTGAGCTTTCTGGCCACAACCATAAACGCTACATTTGGAGAGTAAACAAGGCCTATGATGAAAGGTTCCCCATTCCTACTGTGAAACACAATTACAAGCAAACAGATCACAGGTGAGGATGGTTACCTTTAATAGCCATTCAAACCCCTTTGTGTAAATTTGTGTGCATGTTATCAGGCCAAAATCACCAGGGTATGTAAACTTTTGATCAGGGTCATTTGGGTAGTTTCTGTTGTCGTTAAGATTTAAAAAGAGTAAACACAGTTGATTGATAATAAATGGCTTCAGCCAAACACTAACCATGAGTGAAAGAAAAGTTTTTGTGTTATGATTCATATACTCTGAAAAATGGCCAAAAAATCATAAATTGTGCCAGGGTATGTAAACTTATGAGCACAACTATATATATATTTTACATAATATACATAAGTAGATCATCTCACAATTAAAGCATTACCCCTTATTTATTTTGCAGAAAATTGTGTAGCGTATACCCATTCCATGAATGCAATGCGTCATGAAACACAGATGCAGCACATTTTGTTCTTTAAAGCAGAGCCTGACAAACCTCAGGAGCCAGGGAATTTTCAAGCTCCAAATATTTTTTGATACTCTGCATATTCCAAAAAAAAGAATAAGAAAATGAATACAAGTCTGGCTCCTTCAGGCGTATCTCTGTATCCTCAATACTCTCCCTAGCTACTAAACTGTGACATATATGTGGTCCCCTGCATTACAATAAGGTATTCCTACAAATCATATATAAGTACAACGTGACAAAGCAGTATTTTCACAGCTTCTCTGCATTTAACAGAGAGGTGGTGCTTCTTTAGACAGATGCATATACTTTGTGTTTACCGGTATCCTAGACACCAGATAAGCTAGACACAGTATGTATGTCATACTTCTTTTCCGGACACACCCTGAGAGCTTGTGTGTGTTTCCTGCCATGTAATACAGGAAACTATTGCAGCTAGCTCTTATAGGGAGCTGTAGTACATAATTAAAGGGACATAACATTACAAAAGAAAATGTTCTAATGTATTATAGTGCAATAATAAAATGCTCTATGCAAAGGGGTTACGCACATATATAAAGTCAGGTCCAGGGCAGAAAGGCACCACTAAGACTTAGATCACTGGATTTCAAACCTGCCCTCAAGCGTCCCCAACAGGCCAGATTTTCAGGATTACCTTGGATGAGAGCAGGTAAAATAACCATGTTTACTAATCTGCTGATTATTTTACCTGCGCTCTAGTTCAGACATCCTCATGCTTTTCAACACAGGGTACCAAGAAAAAGAAGAAAATGTGATAACATAAGTACACTGAAACAGAACTTAAAACTGCATGTGCTATCTGTTCCATAACATTTTCATTTTGACTTTCTTGTCTCTTCAAGCAAATAAGCACAGATTAATAGCTATGTACAATGTAAAAACTCATTTTAAAACTGGAAATGCAACATATTGTTGAAAATGGGTAGTGATTGGGGCTACATATATATGCTGCTCCCAACTGGCCGTGTTTAACTCTCTCTTGTATCTGCAACTCTCTCTAGAGGGGGGGGGGGATTCATAGTAACCATGGGACACAAATGTGGCCCTAAAGAATAAGAAATCCCTTTAAAGAGTGCAAAGTGGAAATTGATCATCTAACGAGGAATTTTATTTGACTCTGTTTTTCATTTATTTTACCCATCTGTATAAGCCACTGATTTTCAAACCTGTCTTCAGGCCAGATTTTCAGGATTACCTTGGGTGAGAGTAAAATAACCATATTTTCTAATCAGCTGATTATTTCACCTGTGCTCCAGTTCAGATATCCTCAAAATGTGGCCTGAGGACAGGGTTGAAAACCAGTGGTATAAGCATATCATATGGAAAAGGATACAGTTTCTCTAAGTGCTGCATATATACTAAAATTATAACATTTAAACATTATTTTTAGCTTGAGTTTGATGATGCTATTTAAAGGGACACAATGCAGAAATATTAAGTAATGTATGTTTATAAACTCTCCCTGTGTGTGATTGAGAGGTAAATAAGTACCCATGGGGTGCCAATAAGACTTTCACCTTCATTATAACAAGGTATGGTCTGTATGAGCTGCATTCTTAAAAAGAGATTACTTGCATTTCAATGTGTCCATTTCAAATAACATTAAATATGTGCTATTATTGTGCAAAAATTGTGCTTACCCCTTGCTGCCTAGGAGACCAAAAAGTAAATTCTCTATCATGGAACTGCAGCCAACCAAACAGCTGGTTTAGGACGTTTTTAGCATTTTGAAAACCTAGGTAGGAGGTTTTGCTATAGGGACATTAAACCCTTTGAGATGGTGATATAAAATTATATATATATATATATATATATATATATATATATTATATATTATATTATATAAGTCTGCAATATACTTTTATTATTTATTTTGTCCACTTTTCCGGTTATTCCATTCTGAAATTGTGAGCTTTTCAGTTCCTGTTAGAAATGGAAGAACACAGTTATATTCCACAAAGCCATTGGCTGCACACTCTAGTGACCTATATATAAAACAGTCCCTAATTGGGCGCAGCAGAGAAGGTAACCTAAGTTACAATATGGCAGCTCCCATTGTTTTTTAGCCACTAAAACTTTACACTTGTTTTGTCAATATTTAAACAGCTAATTAAACTTTAAAAACGACATCTACATGTTATTCTCAGACTAATCTTTTCTTTGAATGCATCCTTCTATCTAGCATTTATTTAGTGGTTAAATGTCCCTTTAAGTCAGTGATTTTTAACCTTTTTTTTGCCGTGGCACACTTTTTTACATAAAAAAATCCTGTGGCACACCACCATCCCAAAATTTTAAAAAAATCACACATTGTAGCCTAATACAGCATATATATATACACACAAACACACACATACTGTATGTATTGTGCTGTTATGCCATGCCTCCTACAAACTACCCCTGCACTGGGAGTAAAAGACAAGCAAAGTTTAAAAAAACAGAATTTATGTTTACCTGATAAATTACTTTCTCCAACGGTGTGTCCGGTCCACGGCGTCATCCTTACTTGTGGGATATTCTCTTCCCCAACAGGAAATGGCAAAGAGCCCAGCAAAGCTGGTCACATGATCCCTCCTAGGCTCCGCCTACCCCCGTCATTCGACCGACGTTAAGGAGGAATATTTGCATAGGAGAAACCATATGATACCGTGGTGACTGTAGTTAAAGAAAATAAATTATCAGACCTGATTAAAAAACCAGGGCGGGCCGTGGACCGGACACACCGTTGGAGAAAGTAATTTATCAGGTAAACATAAATTCTGTTTTCTCCAACATAGGTGTGTCCGGTCCACGGCGTCATCCTTACTTGTGGGAACCAATACCAAAGCTTTAGGACACGGATGATGGGAGGGAGCAAATCAGGTCACCTAGATGGAAGGCACCACGGCTTGCAAAACCTTTCTCCCAAAAATAGCCTCAGAAGAAGCAAAAGTATCAAACTTGTAAAATTTGGTAAAAGTGTGCAGTGAAGACCAAGTCGCTGCCCTACATATCTGATCCACAGAAGCCTCGTTCTTGAAGGCCCATGTGGAAGCCACAGCCCTAGTGGAATGAGCTGTGATTCTTTCGGGAGGCTGCCGTCCGGCAGTCTCGTAAGCCAATCTGATGATGCTTTTAATCCAAAAAGAGAGAGAGGTAGAAGTTGCTTTTTGACCTCTCCTTTTACCGGAATAAACAACAAACAAGGAAGATGTTTGTCTAAAATCCTTTGTAGCGTCTAAATAGAATTTTAGAGCGCGAACAACATCCAAATTGTGCAACAAACATTCCTTCTTTGAAACTGGTTTCGGGCACAGAGAAGGTACGATAATCTCCTGGTTAATGTTTTTGTTAGAAACAACTTTTGGAAGAAAACCAGGTTTAGTACGTAAAACCACCTTATCTGCATGGAACACCAGATAAGGAGGAGAACACTGCAGAGCAGATAATTCTGAAACTCTTCTAGCAGAAGAAATTGCAACCAAAAACAAAACTTTCCAAGATAATAACTTAATATCAACGGAATGTAAGGGTTCAAACGGAACCCCCTGAAGAACTGAAAGAACTAAGTTGAGACTCCAAGGAGGAGTCAAAGGTTTGTAAACAGGCTTGATTCTAACCAGAGCCTGAACAAAGGCTTGAACATCTGGCACAGCTGCCAGCTTTTTGTGAAGTAACACAGACAAGGCAGAAATCTGTCCCTTCAGGGAACTTGCAGATAATCCTTTTTCCAATCCTTCTTGAAGGAAGGATAGAATCTTAGGAATCTTAACCTTGTCCCAAGGGAATCCTTTAGATTCACACCAACAGATATATTTTTTCCAAATTTTGTGGTAAATCTTTCTAGTTACAGGCTTTCTGGCCTGAACAAGAGTATCGATAACAGAATCTGAGAACCCTCGCTTCGATAAGATCAAGCGTTCAATCTCCAAGCAGTCAGCTGGAGTGAGACCAGATTCGGATGTTCGAACGGACCTTGAACAAGAAGGTCTCGTCTCAAAGGTAGCTTCCATGGTGGAGCCGATGACATATTCACCAGATCTGCATACCAAGTCCTGCGTGGCCACGCAGGAGCTATCAAGATCACCGACGCCCTCTCCTGATTGATCCTGGCTACCAGCCTGGGGATGAGAGGAAACGGCGGGAATACATAAGCTAGTTTGAAGGTCCAAGGTGCTACTAGTGCATCCACTAGAGCCGCCTTGGGATCCCTGGATCTGGACCCGTAGCAAGGAACTTTGAAGTTCTGACGAGAGGCCATCAGATCCATGTCTGGAATGCCCCACAGTTGAGTGATTTGGACAAAGATTTCCGGATGGAGTTCCCACTCCCCCGGATGCAATGTCTGACGACTCAGAAAATCCGCTTCCCAATTTTCCACTCCTGGGATGTGGATTGCAGACAGGTGGCAGGAGTGAGACTCCGCCCATTGAATGATTTTGGTCACTTCTTCCATCGCCAGGGAACTCCTTGTTCCCCCCTGATGGTTGATGTACGCAACAGTTGTCATGTTGTCTGATTGAAACCGTATGAACTTGGCCCTCGCTAGCTGAGGCCAAGCCTTGAGAGCATTGAATATCGCTCTCAGTTCCAGAATATTTATCGGTAGAAGAGATTCTTCCCGAGACCAAAGACCCTGAGCTTTCAGGGATCCCCAGACCGCGCCCCAGCCCATCAGACTGGCGTCGGTCGTGACAATGACCCACTCTGGTCTGCGGAAGGTCATCCCTTGTGACAGGTTGTCCAGGGACAGCCACCAACGGAGTGAGTCTCTGGTCCTCTGATTTACTTGTATCCTCGGAGACAAGTCTGTATAGTCCCCATTCCACTGACTGAGCATGCACAGTTGTAATGGTCTTAGATGAATGCGCGCAAAAGGAACTATGTCCATTGCCGCTACCATCAAACCTATCACTTCCATGCACTGTGCTATGGAAGGAAGAGGAACGGAATGAAGTATCCGACAAGAGTCTAGAAGTCTTGTTTTTCTGGCCTCTGTCAGAAAAATCCTCATTTCTAAGGAGTCTATTATTGTTCCCAAGAAGGGAACCCTTGTCGACGGAGATAGAGAACTCTTTTCCACGTTCACTTTCCATCCGTGAGATCTGAGAAAGGCCAGGACGATGTCCGTGTGAGCCTTTGCTTGAGGAAGGGACGACGCTTGAATCAGAATGTCGTCCAAGTAAGGTACTACAGCAATGCCCCTTGGTCTTAGCACAGCTAGAAGGGACCCTAGTACCTTTGTGAAAATCCTTGGAGCAGTGGCTAATCCGAAAGGAAGCGCCACGAACTGGTAATGCTTGTCCAGGAATGCGAACCTTAGGAACCGATGATGTTCCTTGTGGATAGGAATATGTAGATACGCATCCTTTAAATCCACCGTGGTCATGAATTGACCTTCCTGGATGGAAGGAAGAATTGTTCGAATGGTTTCCATCTTGAACGATGGAACCTTGAGAAACTTGTTTAAGATCTTGAGATCTAAGATTGGTCTGAACGTTCCCTCTTTTTTGGGAACTATGAACAGATTGGAGTAGAACCCCATCCCTTGTTCTCCTAATGGAACAGGATGAATCACTCCCATTGTTAACAGGTCTTCTACACAATGTAAGAATGCCTGTCTTTTTATGTGGTCTGAAGACAACTGAGACCTGTGGAACCTCCCCCTTGGGGGAAGCCCCTTGAATTCCAGAAGATAACCTTGGGAGACTATTTCTAGTGTCCAAGGATCCAGAACATCTCTTGCCCAAGCCTGAGCGAAGAGAGAGAGTCTGCCCCCCACCAGATCCGGTCCCGGATCGGGGGCCAACATTTCATGCTGTCTTGGTAGCAGTGGCAGGTTTCTTGGCCTGCTTTCCCTTGTTCCAGCCTTGCATTGGTCTCCAAGCTTGCTTGGCTTGAGAAGTATTACCCTCTTGCTTAGAGGACGTAGCACTTTGGGCTGGTCCGTTTCTACGAAAGGGACGAAAATTAGGTTTATTTTTGGCCTTGAAAGGCCGATCCTGAGGAAGGGCATGGCCCTTACCCCCAGTGATATCAGAGATAATCTCTTTCAAGTCAGGGCCAAACAGCGTTTTGCCCTTGAAAGGAATGTTAAGTAGCTTGTTCTTGGAAGACGCATCAGCTGACCAAGATTTCAACCAAAGCGCTCTGCGCGCCACAATAGCAAACCCAGAATTCTTAGCCGCTAACCTAGCCAATTGCAAAGTGGCGTCTAGGGTGAAAGAATTAGCCAATTTGAGAGCATTGATTCTGTCCATAATCTCCTCATAAGGAGGAGAATCACTATCGACCGCCTTTACCAGCTCATCGAACCAGAAACATGCGGCTGTAGCGACAGGGACAATGCATGAAATTGGTTGTAGAAGGTAACCCTGCTGAACAAACATTTTTTTAAGTAAACCTTCTAATTTTTTATCCATAGGATCTTTGAAAGCACAACTATCTTCTATGGGTATAGTGGTGCGTTTGTTTAAAGTGGAAACCGCTCCCTCGACCTTGGGGACTGTCTGCCATAAGTCCTTTCTGGGGTCGACCATAGGAAACAATTTTTTAAATATGGGGGGAGGGACGAAAGGAATACCGGGCCTTTCCCATTCTTTATTTACAATGTCCGCCACCCGCTTGGGTATAGGAAAAGCTTCTGGGAGCCCCGGGACCTCTAGGAACTTGTCCATTTTACATAGCTTCTCTGGGATGACCAAATTGTCACAATCATCCAGAGTGGATAATACCTCCTTAAGCAGAGCGCGGAGATGTTCCAACTTAAATTTAAACGTAATCACATCAGGTTCAGCTTGTTGAGAAATGTTCCCTGAATCTGTAATTTCTCCCTCAGACAAAACCTCCCTGGCCCCATCAGACTGGTTTAGGGGCCCTTCAGAACCATTATTATCAGCGTCGTCATGCTCTTCAGTATCTAAAACAGAGCAGTCGCGCTTACGCTGATAAGTGTGCATTTTGGCTAAAATGTTTTTGACAGAATTATCCATTACAGCCGTTAATTGTTGCATAGTAAGGAGTATTGGCGCGCTAGATGTACTAGGGGCCTCCTGAGTGGGCAAGACTCGTGTAGACGAAGGAGGGAATGATGCAGTACCATGCTTACTCCCCTCACTTGAGGAATCATCTTGGGCATCATTGTCATTGTCACATAAATCACATTTATTTAAATGAGAAGGAACTCTGGCTTCCCCACATTCAGAACACAGTCTATCTGGTAGTTCAGACATGTTAAACAGGCATAAACTTGATAACAAAGTACAAAAAACGTTTTAAAATAAAACCGTTACTGTCACTTTAAATTTTAAACTGAACACACTTTATTACTGCAATTGCGAAAAAATATGAAGGAATTGTTCAAAATTCACCAAAATTTCACCACAGTGCCTTAAAGCCTTAAAAGTATTGCACACCAAATTTGGAAGCTTTAACCCTTAAAATAACGGAACCGGAGCCGTTTTTAACTTTAACCCCTTTACAGTCCCTGGTATCTGCTTTGCTGAGACCCAACCAAGCCCAAAGCGGAATACGATACCAAATGACGCCTTCAGAAAGTCTTTTCTATGTATCAGAGCTCCTCACACATGCGACTGCATGCCATGCCTCTCAAAAACAAGTGCGCAACACCGGCGCGAAAATGAGGCTCTGCCTATGATTTGGGAAAGCCCCTAAAGAATAAGGTGTCTAAAAAAGTGCCTGCCGATATAATCTTATCAAAATACCCAGATTAAATGATTCCTCAAGGCTAAATATGTGTTAATAATGAATCGATTTAGCCCAGAAAAAGTCTACAGTCTTAATAAGCCCTTGTGAAGCCCTTATTTACTATCTTAATAAACATGGCTTACCGGATCCCATAGGGAAAATGACAGCTTCCAGCATTACATCGTCTTGTTAGAATGTGTCATGCCTCAAGCAGCAAGAGACTGCTCACTGTTCCCCCAACTGAAGTTAATTCCTCTCAACAGTCCTGTGTGGAACAGCCATGGATTTTAGTAACGGTTGCTAAAATCATTTTCCTCATACAAACAGAAATCTTCATCTCTTTTCTGTTTCTGAGTAAATAGTACATACCAGCACTATTTTAAAATAACAAACTCTTGATTGAATAATAAAAACTACAGTTAAACACTAAAAAACTCTAAGCCATCTCCGTGGAGATGTTGCCTGTACAACGGCAAAGAGAATGACTGGGGGTAGGCGGAGCCTAGGAGGGATCATGTGACCAGCTTTGCTGGGCTCTTTGCCATTTCCTGTTGGGGAAGAGAATATCCCACAAGTAAGGATGACGCCGTGGACCGGACACACCTATGTTGGAGAAATATGTCACACTGTTGTCAGTCTGCCGTGGCACACCTGAGGATCTCTCACGGCACACTAGTGTGCCACGGCACACTGGTTGAAAAACACTGCTTTAAGTTTCAATTACCAGATACTTTAGTCAGGAGATTTCTTACCACAAATAAAAAATACACACATTTGTAAAATATTGTTTGGGTGTAGATACAGCAAAAGCCAATTTTTAGGGTCATAAAAAGTCCAAATTAAAAACTTTCATGGCACAGATACAGCATGCCATTTTAAGAGACTTTTCAATTTACTCTTATGATCAAAATTACATTGTTCTCTTGGTATCCTTTGTTGAAAAGCACATCTAAGTAGGCACTGGTTGCTAGCATGCTTCAGGGAGGAACATGAATAGTGCTGTCCAGAGGAGCAATGCATGTTCCCCTCTGCACACCCTGCTACATGTGTAATTCATAAGTGTCCAGGAAAACATGGCTAAGGTGGCAACCCTGGGTTACACACACATGCCTATTTAGGGGGTTAAACACACAGTTAAAGATGAGTAATAGTGAAATAATAAACAACTCAAAACACATTACAGCATTTTCTTTATGCACTTTTCTGTTTTTTCAACTTAAAATCATGTCCGGAAATCACAACTGCTTTTATCGGAATGTGTACAGTTACAACACAGACGTAAACAAAAAAAGGAAACAAAGCTTTCTTTTAGTTCCTTGGGGCTCTATAAAGTGTGTTAGAAATCAAGAAACGTAGTAAATGAACAATACTGCAAACAAACCATCCCCACTTTTACATATTGCATACCCAATAGACATAGAAGTTTATTTTACATTTTAACATTAAATTATGACATTTAATTGTTGTGCTTCTCTAGTGACAATCAGCTGTCCTCTGTAACTTGAGGGCATTACTTTACTGCAGGTGTGTGCATATGACTGACGTCCATTTGCCCAGACAGAACATGATCCACCTGTACTGAATATTTGTGTCACGTGACTTTAGAATGTTTATAAAATAAATACAGTCTGAGGACAGTCAAGTTAAGAGGTTTTGCCAATTTGAAGATGAGAATTCCAAAGCCTTTAAACAGGGCAGAATTATTTTCATGTAGTAGTGCAAAAATAAAAGGGTCCCTTCACATACGCTTTTTTCTTGTTTTATCTAAATAGCAGGCATTTCAAAATGTGTAATTGTTTTTTATTTCTTTTGTTTGTTTTGAGTTTTTTAGTACATTTTACTTTGCTTTTTTTAACCTGCTCTTGTCAGAATTATAGCTTCATGTCTCGCTACACCAATAGAACTGTGGAACCAACCAGTGAACAGTGTTTAATTGCTGCTGTTATATACAAATATTTAAGTGCAAACTCACTGCAAACAAAAACACAGGTGGAGTATGGTCTCAAAGAAGAGGATTACAATTCCCAACTCTCCAGCTGTCTAAAATCACTTTGCTCTGAGGTTGCTACAGGTTGGTCATATCCACATAGAACTGACCCAGTCATACCATAGATGGAAAAGGAAAAATGCCCTAAAGATTCAGTTTAAAGGGATATGAAACCCAATTGTTTTCCATGATTCAGATAGAGCATGCAATTGTACGCAACTTTCTAATTTAAAATATGCTCATTCAATGTTTATTATACGTTACCTATCCTTGCAAATTGTGAGGCTGGTTGTCTATTGGACACTATGCTGCATTTTGTCTATTTCTGCTACAAGCTACACAGTGACCTACTATAAATTACACAACAAAGCACTGCAAACTTATATTTGAGTAATATAAAAAGAAATTCCTGAGGAGGAAAAACCTAAGAGGATGCGCTTGGAACACAGGTTATCAAAGTAGGACCTAACACTTTATGATTGGGTTTGTACCCGTATGCATAAATAAATATAAACAGCACAGTGTTTGGTATGTGTGAAAAATTAATAATAATGACGAAAATAAATTGTGAGTAAAACAAGTGCTCAGGACCATTTGTGTATAATATTAGTGATACATTGAAATAATCAGATATAACAGATAAACAATGATATTTGTGGCGATGAGTAAAATATATAAAAAGTACTTATCAATTTATATTTGAGGGCTTTCAACAATATAATCTGCGGACTGCGCTTACAAAGTTCAATGATTTTTGCTAACAAAATGACAGTTTAGGGACACTAAACCTATTATAATTACAATATATTTCTGTTGCCTTGATAGAGAATAACATATCAGCCAAGTCTAAACAAAATAGCTAAACTTCAGCCACCATTTGTCTTATTTGGTGGAGCCAATCCAGGCTTGGTTAACCACTGTCATTATGTTAGCAAAATGTGCATCATTTTGGAGTTCTGCTTAAAGCCAATTAGGGAACTATATGTAGCAGGATTAGCCTTAAGAAGTCTATAGTGTGCATTTACAGTTCTGAGAATTAAAATATTCACAATTTAATTTTCAGAGCTAAATTACATGACAAGGAGGACAATAGTAACATTTGTTTTACTATGCTTATCTGAACATTTTAAAATTAAAATCTCAAGGCATTTACGATCGCTTTAAGTAAATTTTACCCTGAGACAGATCTTCTGCTATGCCGTGCTCAGTTAATGATATATTCTATGCACATTTATACAAAATAAGATAATCTGTTTCATCTTATACCTAAAATTCAAGTGGTTTATATTGTTATGAATCTGAAATGTATAAATGAGGTGATAGCATTTCTCTGTTTGTGCTTTGGACAAACCATTAGCAAAGGAAAACACTTAGAGGCCGAATTATCAAGCTCCATAACTTGTCCGCCTGCTCTGAGGCGGCAGACAGAAATCAACCCGATCGAATAAGATCAGGTTAATTGACACCCACTGCCGGACGCGAATCTGCAGGGGGCGGTATTGCACAAGCGTATGCTGCCGGCATTTATCGATGTGCAGCGGACATGATACGCTACATCGTATCATGTCCGCTCGCACTTTGATAAATATGCCCCTTAAAGTGAAAGTCAATCCTAGCGTTTGTGAAACGCTAGGATTGACTGTTGAAACAAATAAAGGGGACTTTCATTCATTCTTAGCTGCTAACGAAGCCCATGGCAAAACATTTTTTTGCCAAGAGGTGACATTTTCACCTCTTAGCAAATAGCCGTGCAGTAAATCCAGCTCCCAAGGGCGCCAAGCCGGATTTACCACACGGCTATTGGCTAAGAGGTGAAAACACATTCAAATTGTTTATTGTTAGTACAATTAATAATCTTTCTGGGGCAATTTTGCATTTTATATTTGGCATATGTATCTAGCCAAAGATAGACCTGCAAGAATCAGAAAGTACTCCTTCAGAAATAGATGTGAACACGACATTAGCTCAAAGACGTAATAATTTCTATTGCTGTTATCCATAGCTATTGAGAGATATAATGCACGTATTTGTAGGAGAACTTTGCATTCTCCAAAGGTGCAAAAAAAAATGATAAATTGGTAACTGGGCGTAATGCTAAGGCCTTCTCTAGGAAATGCGACTAAAACTAGCAAATATAACCCTTTTTTTAAGCGCACAGGAGCACCTTGGCAAACACGAACGAAGTAAGAGCAATGTATAGTAGGACTTTAGGCGCACTTTGCTTTAATAAATCAGGGGATTCAGTCTTATGCAAATTTATAGGCACAATTTTAGGAGAATTCCTTTGATAAATCCTGCTCTTAATAATGTTTAAATGTTTTCTTTCGTGATTCAGCTGGAGCATGCAATTTTAAGCAACTTTCGAATTTACTCCTATTATCAATTTTTCTTCATTCTCTTGCTATCTTTATTTGAAAAAGAAGGCATCTAGGCTATTTTTTTTTGTTTAGACCCTGGACAGCACTTGTTTATTGGTCGGTTAAATTAATCCACCAATCAGCAAGAACAACCCAGGTTGTTCACCAAAAATGGGCCGGCATCTAAACTTACATTCTTGCTTTTAAAATAAAGATACCAAGAGAATAAAGAAAATTTGATAATAGGAGTAAATTAGAAAGTTGCTTATAATTGCATGCTCTATCTGAAGCACGAAAGAAAGAAAAATTGGGTTCAGTGTCCCTTTAAGACGATTAAAGATATCGGAATGTAATGGAACAGAAAAAGCAAGTGGGATATTTAATTGCAGAGAAGAAAAAAAAAGCTAGTTGCAAGGAAAACAGTTGATAAATACCCAGAGACAATACTGATAAGGTCAGGTAAAATGTACAAGGATGCACTAACAGAGGAATCAATCACTGAAGAAATGTACCTGGGCTTGATAGGGCTGAGAACCTCCAATGCTTATCCTCAAACTACATGAACAACAAGAGCATCCTACAAATACATTGATTTTGGATTCCCAAAACATTATGTGTGGAGATAGAAAAACTATAACAAGGTGGCTTATTAACCTTGCTCCTCACATAGGGGAATTAGTACCACTCTAAAACTAGTAACTCCTGGAATTAGCTAGGACGCTTGCACCCCAACACAAAAATTACATTCCCAGACCAAGCTTAGAAGAGCTACAGCAGCAGAAGGAGCAATCAGAAGATTTGCAGCAGGAGCTGGAGTCCGCGAGCAATGCTTCCAGAGGAGGAAAAGACAGAAAGTTATGTTGCAAAGTTATGCTGCAGTGATGTGATAATGCCACTCACACACAAACCTTACCCCCTAATCTCACAAGTGCAAATCCTAAAGAGGAAAAAGTGTATCCCCAAACTAAACAGAAACAAAATTATCACAAAAAAAGCAAAGAACCAAAAACTGCATCAAACCACCGATATATAACTGTGTATGAGGAAAAACACTGATCATAAACCCAAAAGCCCAATGATAAGGAATATACAGCCATCCATGCAGCTGACTGCCTCCTTATCTCAGATCTTTTGACAGACTCGCATTTCAGTCAATTAGTGCTGACTCCACGTGCGTGAACGCAATGTTATTATTATAAAACACATGAACTAATACCCTCTAGCTGTGAAAAACTGTCAAATGCATTCAGATAAGAGGCAGCCTTCAAGGCAGGGTCGGCTCCAAGGGGGGGCATTGGGGGGCAATGCCCACCCAAATGGAATTCTTTGCCCCCTCAAAAAATATTGATATGATCATACGCTTTAAAAATAATAAATAAAATAATGAATTGTTATGTAATGCTGCATGCTGGGGGCGGAGTTTGCTGCCAAACTGTGAGGTCGCATCACGTATCTACAAGGAAATCCGTGTCTTAACCTCTTATTCGGAATTGGAAGTTAGAGACTTTTTGGACTTGTCTTTAACCCTATTAATTTTACCTAACTATCATGAGTTACTCATTTTATTAAACAATAGAGCATGATAAGAATATGATTGTATCATATAAATATAAGTCTATAAATTACTACCGGCTTCTATCAACGCCTCAAAAGTGCACTGTGATCTTATGGCGGGCCTAAGATCACAGTGCACTTTTGAGGCGTCGATAGAAGCTGATAGCCATTTATAGACTTATATTTATATGATACAATCATATTCTTATAGGTTCACAGTACATAGGTTGTATTAAGTAGCCTGATATCCGTTAGTTATTGCGAAACAGGTATAGCTAAATCTAATCTACAAAATTATCAGTACTTGAAAACCTAGTATCCTCACTGCTATTGCAAACAAAGGGGTTAGTTACATTGGGGGTTTGGGGTGCATGGCTGTTTAGTGGACATGATTGAGATTTGAGAATGAGTTTTAGGGTTTTGAATCATAGTGATTAAGGGGTAAATTGTTTTTAAGGAGCTATTGCACTGGGAATCTTACGTTTAATGACTCTGTTTTAGTGCACTGCATAGGATTTAGACATTATTTTACCTAGTGATTTAGCACATATTCTCCAAATGTTAATAGTGGGTATAAGCCAGCCAGAAGCTACACTTTCCTGCAGAATATGTAGGTCTGCTCTTATTTGGACTCTCATACATGCCTTTTAAATGCGTGCCCCCTCGTGAAAAAAAATGTCCCCCCATTTAATTTGTTCTGGAGTCGACCCTGCTTCAAGGGCTTAGAAATTAGCATATGAGCCTACCTAGGTATAGCTTTCAACTAAGAACAACAAGAGAGCAAAGCAAATTTAATGATAAAAGTAAATTAGAAAGTTGTTTAAAAACAGAATTTATGTTTACCTGATAAATTACTTTCTCCAACGGTGTGTCCGGTCCACGGCGTCATCCTTACTTGTGGGATATTCTCTTCCCCAACAGGAAATGGCAAAGAGCCCAGCAAAGCTGGTCACATGATCCCTCCTAGGCTCCGCCTTCCCCAGTCATTCGACCGACGTAAAGGAGGAATATTTGCATAGGAGAAATCATATGATACCGTGGTGACTGTAGTTAAAGAAAATAAATGATCAGACCTGATTAAAAAACCAGGGCGGGCCGTGGACCGGCCACACCGTTGGAGAAAGTAATTTATCAGGTAAACATAAATTCTGTTTTCTCCAACATAGGTGTGTCCGGTCCACGGCGTCATCCTTACTTGTGGGAACCAATACCAAAGCTTTAGGACACGGATGATGGGAGGGAGCAAATCAGGTCACCTAGATGGAAGGCACCACGGCTTGCAAAACCTTTCTCCCAAAAATAGCCTCAGAAGAAGCAAAAGTATCAAATTTGTAAAATTTAGTAAAAGTGTGCAGTGAAGACCAAGTCGCTGCCTTACATATCTGATCAACAGAAGCCTCGTTCTTGAAGGCCCATGTGGAAGCCACGGCCCTAGTGGAATGAGCTGTGATTCTTTCAGGAGGCTGCCGTCCGGCAGTCTCATAAGCCAATCTAATAATGCTTTTAAGCCAAAAAGAGAGAGAGGTAGAAGTTGCTTTTTGACCTCTTCTTTTACCAGAATAAACAACAAACAAGGAAGATGTTTGTCTGAAATCCTTTGTAGCATCTAAATAGAATTTTAGAGCACGAACTACATCCAAATTGTGCAACAAACGTTCCTTCTTTGAAACTGGATTCGGACACAAAGAAGGCACGACTATCTCCTGGTTAATGTTTTTGTTAGAAACAACTTTCGGAAGAAAACCAGGTTTAGTACGCAAAACCACCTTATCTTCATGGAACACCAGATAAGGAGGAGAACACTGCAGAGCAGATAACTCTGAAACTCTTCTAGCAGAAGAAATTGCAACCAAAAACAAAACTTTCCAAGATAACAACTTGATATCAACGGAATGTAGGGGTTCAAACGGAACCCCCTGAAGAACTGAAAGAACTAAATTGAGACTCCAAGGAGGAGTCAAAGGTTTGTAAACAGGCTTGATTCTAACCAGAGCCTGAACAAAAGCTTGAACATCTGGCACAGCCGCCAGCTTTTTGTGAAGTAAAACAGATAAAGCAGAAATCTGTCCCTTCAAAGAACTTGCAGATAATCCTTTCTCCAAACCTTCTTGAAGAAAGGATAGAATCTTAGGAATTTTTATCTTGTTCCATGGGAATCCTTTAGATTCACACCAACAGATATATTTTTTCCATATTTTATGGTAGATTTTTCTAGTTACAGGCTTTCTGGCCTGAACAAGAGTATCAATGACAGAATCTGAGAACCCTCGCTTTGATAAAATCAAGCGTTCAATCTCCAAGCAGTCAGTTGGAGTGAGGCCAGATTCGGATGTTCGAACGGACCTTGAACAAGAAGGTCCCGTCTCAAAGGTAGCTTCCATGGTGGAGCCGATGACATATTCACCAGGTCTGCATACCAAGTCCTGCGTGGCCACTCAGGAGCTATCAAGATCACCGATGCCCTCTCCTGATTGATCCTGGCTACCAGCCTGGGGATGAGAGGAAACGGAGGGAATACATAAGCTAGGTTGAAGGTCCAAGGTGCTACTAGTGCATCTACTAGAGTCGCCTTGGGATCCCTGGATCTGGACCCGTAGCAAGGAACCTTGAAGTTCTGACGAGAGGCCATCAGATCCATGTCTGGAATGCCCCACAATTGAGTTATTTGGGCAAAGATTTCCGGATGGAGTTCCCACTCCCCCGGATGAAATGTCTGACGACTCAGAAAATCCGCTTCCCAATTTTCCACTCCTGGGATGTGGATTGCAGACAAGTGGCAGGAGTGAGTCTCCGCCCATTGAATGATTTTGGTCACTTCTTCCATCGCCAGGGAACTCCTTGTTCCCCCCTGATGGTTGATATACGCAACAGTCGTCATGTTGTCTGATTGAAACCGTATGAATTTGGCCTTTGCTAGCTGAGGCCAAGCCTTGAGAGCATTGAATATCGCTCTCAGTTCCAGAATATTTATCGGGAGAAGAGATTCTTCCCGAGACCAAAGACCCTGAGCTTTCAGGGGTTCCCAGACCGCGCCCCAGCCCACCAGACTGGCGTCGGTCGTGACAATGACCCACTCTGGTCTGCGGAAGCTCATCCCCTGTGACAGGTTGTCCAGGGTCAGCCACCAACGGAGTGAATCTCTGGTCCTCTGATCTACTTGTATCGTCGGAGACAAGTCTGTATAATCCCCATTCCACTGACTGAGCATGCACAGTTGTAATGGTCTCAGATGAATTCGCGCAAAAGGAACTATGTCCATTGCCGCGACCATAAACCTATTACTTCCATGCACTGCGCTATGGAAGGAAGAAGAACAGAATGAAGTACTTGACAAGAGCTTAGAAGTCTTGATTTTCTGGCCTCTGTCAGAAAAATCCTCATTTCTAAGGAGTCTATTATTGTTCCCAAGAAGGGAACTCTTGTTGACGGAGATAGAGAACTTTTTTCTACGTTCACTTTCCACCCGTGAGATCTGAGAAAGGCCAGAACAATGTCCGTATGAGCCTTTGCTTGTGGTAGGGATGACGCTTGAATCAGTATGTCGTCCAAGTAAGGTACTACTGCAATGCCCCTTGGTCTTAGCACCGCTAGAAGGGACCCTAGTACCTTTGTGAAAATTCTTGGAGCAGTGGCTAATCCGAATGGAAGTGCCACAAACTGGTAATGCTTGTCCAGAAAGGCGAACCTTAGGAACCAATGATGTTCCTTGTGGATAGGAATATGTAGATCCGCATCCTTTAAATCCACCGTGGTCATGAATTGACCTTCCTGGATGGTAGGAAGAATTGTCCGAATGGTTTCCATTTTGAACGATGGAACCTTGAGAAATTTGTTTAGGATCTTGAGATCTAAGATTGGTCTGAATGTTCCCTCTTTTTTGGGAACTATGAACAGATTGGAGTAGAATCCCATCCCTTGTTCTCCTAATGGAACAGGATGAATCACTCCCATTTTTAACAGGTCTTCTACACAATGTAAGAATGCCTGTCTTTTTATGTGGTCTGAAGACAATTGAGACCTGTGGAACCTCCCCCTTGGGGGTAGCTCCTTGAATTCCAGAAGATAACCTCGGGAGACTATTTCTAGCGCCCAAGGATCCAGAACATCTCTTGCCCAAGCCTGAGCGAAGAGAGAAAGTCTGCCCCCCACCAGATCCGGTCCCGGATCGGGGGCCAACATCTCATGCTGTCTTGGTAGCAGTGGCAGGTTTCTTGGCCTGCTTACCTTTGTTCCAGCCTTGCATTGGCCTCCAGGCTGGCTTGGTTTGAGAAGTATTACCCTCTTGCTTAGAGGATGTAGAACTTGGGGCTGGTCCGTTTCTGCGAAAGGGACGAAAATTTGGTTTATTTTTAGCCTTAAAAGACCTATCCTGAGGAAGGGCGTGGCCCTTACCCCCAGTGATATCTGAAATAATCTCTTTCAAGTCAGGGCCAAACAGCGTTTTCCCCTTGAAAGGTATGTTAAGCAATTTGTTCTTGGAAGACGCATCCGCTGACCAAGATTTTAGCCAAAGCGCTCTGCGCGCCACAATAGCAAACCCCGAATTTTTCGCCGCTAATCTCGCCAATTGCAAAGTGGCGTCTAAAGTAAAAGAGTTAGCCAATTTAAGAGCATGAATTCTGTCCAAAATCTCCTCATAAGAAGAATCTTTATTGAGCGACTTTTCTAGTTCATCGAACCAGAAACACGCTGCTGTAGTGACAGGAACAATGCATGAAATTGGTTGTAGAAGGTAACCTTGCTGAACAAACATCTTTTTAAGCAAACCCTCTAATTTTTTATCCATAGGATCTTTGAAAGCACAACTATCTTCTATAGGGATAGTAGTGCGTTTGTTTAGAGTAGAAACCGCCCCCTCGACCTTGGGGACTGTCTGCCATAAGTCCTTTCTGGGGTCGACCATAGGAAACAATTTCTTAAATATAGGGGGAGGGACAAAAGGTATGCCGGGCCTTTCCCATTCTTTGTTTACAATGTCCGCCACCCGCTTGGGTATAGGAAAAGCTTCGGGGGGCCCCGGGACCTCTAGGAACTTGTCCATCTTACATAATTTCTCTGGAATGACCAAATTGTCACAATCATCCAGAGTAGATAACACCTCCTTAAGCAGAGCGCGGAGATGTTCCAATTTAAATTTGAATGTAATCACATCAGGTTCAGCTTGTTGAGAAATTTTCCCTGAATCTGAAATTTCTCCCTCAGACAAAACCTCCCTGGCCCCCTCAGACTGGTGTAGGGGCATGTCAGAACCATTATCATCAGCGTCCTCATGCTCTTCAGCATTTTCTAAAACAGAGCAGTCGCGCTTTCGCTGATAAGTGGGCATTTTGGCTAAAATGTTTTTGATAGAATTATCCATTACAGCCGTTAATTGTTGCATAGTAAGGAGTATTGGCACACTAGATGTACTAGGGGCCTCCTGTGTGGACAAGACTGGTGTAGACAAAGGAGGGGATGATGCAGTACCATGCTTACTCCCCTCACTTGAGGAATCATCTTGGGCATCATTTTCTCTAAATTTTTTGTCACATACATCACATCTATTTAAATGAGAAGGAACCTTGGCTTCCTCACATACAGAACATAGTCTATCTGATAGTTCAGACATGTTAAACAGGCATAAACTTGATAACAAAGTACAAAAAACGTTTTAAAATAAAACCGTTACTGTCACTTTAAATTTTAAACTGAACACACTTTATTACTGAATATGTGAAAAAGTATGAAGGAATTGTTCAAAATTCACCAAAATTTCACCACAGTGTCTTAAAGCCTTAAAAGTATTGCACACCAAATTTGAAAGCTTTAACTCTTAAAATAACGGAACCGGAGCCGTTTTTATCTTTAACCCCTATACAGTCCCTGGTATCTGCTTTGCTGAGACCCAACCAAGCCCAGAGGGGAATACGATACCAAATGACGCCTTCAGTAAGCTTTTTCTATGTATCTGAGCTCCTCACACATGCATCTGCATGCCTTGCTTCCCAAAAACAACTGCGCATTAGTGGCGCGAAAATGAGGCTCTGCCTATGATTAGAGAAGGCCCCCAGAGAAAAAGGTGTCCAATACAGTGCCTGCCGGTTATTCAGCATAATTCCCAAGAATAAAATAACTCCTCAAAGCTATAAACTATTAAAAATGCTTATAAATCAATCGTTTTAGCCCAGAAAAATGTCTACCAGTCTTTAAAGCCCTTGTGAAGCCCTTTATTCTTATTTAATAAAAATGGCTTACCGGATCCCATAGGGAAAATGACAGCTTCCAGCATTACCAAGTCTTGTTAGAAATGTGTCATACCTCAAGCAGCAAAAGTCTGCTCACTGTTTCCCCCAACTGAAGTTAATTCCTCTCAACAGTCCTGTGTGGAAACAGCCATCGATTTTAGTAACGGTTGCTAAAATCATTTTCCTCTTACAAACAGAAATCTTCATCTCTTTTCTGTTTCAGAGTAAATAGTACATACCAGCACTATTTTAAAATAACAAACTCTTGATTGAAGAATAAAAACTACATTTAAACACCAAAAAACTCTAAGCCATCTCCGTGGAGATGTTGCCTGTACAACGGCAAAGAGAATGACTGGGGAAGGCGGAGCCTAGGAGGGATCATGTGACCAGCTTTGCTGGGCTCTTTGCCATTTCCTGTTGGGGAAGAGAATATCCCACAAGTAAGGATGACGCCGTGGACCGGACACACCTATGTTGGAGAAATTACATGCCCTATCTGAATCATGAAAGTTTAATTTGGATTTTACAATGCCTTTAATTTATGTAATACAAGACTAACAACAATCTACAGGCAGCCTTTTCTGAGATCAGAAATACCTGCACTTTTACAGGATGGGGAGGAAGCCTGAAAATATTATTTGCTCAATTATTTGATAATTATCTTAGTATCACAAATGTTATATTTAAATTTGCAAGCAAAAAAACAGGTACAAATATGCTACCATAATAAAGTAATATTTACTGATATTTCGGGGGAAAAAGATAAACCATAAAAATTATAATGATTACATTTACATGCATTAAATGTCAAACCAATTACATCTGTAAGAGATGTTCTGGTAGTCAGCAGGGATAATGTTTTGAGACTGTCACACAGCCATGCTGTAATTACGGAAAAGCTACCGAGTCCTGCTAGGTTTTAAACACGTGGTATAAAAATAGACAGAAATGGAAATAAACCGTAAATTGTGTTTTAAGTGGGAGGCTTGTTCTCTTACTTAAATAATGTGTATACAGACTAAATATGGTCTTGCATTATCAATGGGACAACAAACTGAACCATAAATAAACAAATGAAAAATGATTTCCATCTACAAACAACAATGTAAACATTTGGAAGGGGGAAAAAAGTTGGTAATATTTATTTAACAATATAAATTATATTTAAATACATATATTAGACATAATTAATTTGACATAATTAATTTAAAAAAGTAACAGGGTAGAGAAGGCTTCCAATATATTTTGCAACACACTCTAAGTCTTTCCATTTTTTTCCTTTATGGCTGGAAAAAATTACTAAAGTTTACCTGCCAAGAGAAAATGTAACTAATCCACAAGGAAAAAAATGACAAATCTAACCTGATTTTTTTTTTAATTGACTGCTGATAAGAATTGTTAATGTCTATTCTTTACATTTCCCTAGTGACCATAAACATATAAAAACTTGGAGTTGGTCTGCAGACAAATTGGAATCAGAAAGTGAATATTCTCCCTTTATCTAATTCTTTTTCACTGACGTTTGATTGCTTAAATTTTTTTAATTTAAATACAAGAAAAGGGGCAAAGTTTTTTTGCCTCTGTTGTTTCTTAAACTACATATAATGAAACCTTTTATTTTACAATCTCAAAGTGTTTCATGTCCTCTTAAAGGGACAGTATACGCCAATTTTCATAGAACTGCATGTAACAGACACTACTATAAAGAAGAATATGCACCAATACTGATATAAAAATCTAGTATAAAACCTTTTAAAAACGTACTTTAAAGCTCCCAGTTTAGGACTGTTGATGATGTTAGGCTGGAACAACCAATTAAATGGGCTGAGAAAGCAAAAAGAGCAGAACCCCCTGCATATGAAAAGACCCATTACACAGGCTGGGATCTGTAGAGATCAGTATGCATATAAAACTTTGGGGCTTGGTTAGGAGTCTGAAAATCAGCACAATGTTATTTAAAAATAAGCAAAACTATACATTGTTACAAAACCACCCCCAGATGGGCTATATAAATGGATTATCTACAAAACATTTATGCAAAAAAATATCTAGTGTACAATGTCCCTTTAAGTCCAAAATTAGGAAAACATTGAATTCTGGGACACTACACATGGTTGCGTATGATCAACAGATGAGTACTTTGTATACAAACAGCACATTGTGTAACAGTAAAACTGCCAGTGGGGCACAGTACTAGCATAATTTACACTAATCACCATGTGTATTTGTGTTTTGTACTCTGACTAGCTGCTGCACCAGAGGTTTACATTATATCTGGAACTTAGACACACATAATATTGTTGGGCCAGCCACACCTTTGCTTAGTAGACAGTGAATGATTTTATATAGAGATGTATACGGAAAAATCCAAGAGAACCGGCTCCTGTCTATTACTGCTCCTAGAATTTATTAAAGGGGCATTAAAGTCAAAATTGAACTTTTTTCCGTGATATAGGTAGAGCAGGCAATAAAAAAGAAACACACAAAAAAAAAAAATTTACTATCATGCTGTGCACAGCCTTTTTATATGCACATTTCTGAGCAACCAGCTCCTATTGAGCACGTGCAAGAAGTTGCAATGTATACATATGAGTTTGTGATTTGCCAATGGCTGTCATATGAAACAGGTGGCAGAGAAAGTGAAAGAAATTTGTTAAAAAAAAAAAAAAATCATATTAAAAAGGGATAAGAAACAGTGATCTTTAGTAAAAAACAAAATCAAATGTCCTCCTACTGAGCGTCGGCAAAAAACTGACTGCAGCTATTATGGGTGTCTCCTATTAAAACTTCAAAGGAAAGGCTGTCCTTTTCCCTTCCTATAGAGACCACAGCCCACTTGTGGGGAAGTGAAAGGAAGTAATGGACCCTTCACAAATAAAGTAAT
This sequence comes from Bombina bombina, assembly GCF_027579735.1. Classification (NCBI taxonomy): domain Eukaryota; kingdom Metazoa; phylum Chordata; class Amphibia; order Anura; family Bombinatoridae; genus Bombina; species Bombina bombina. Next base: position 958,033,980 of record NC_069504.1, read on the forward strand.
ATATATATATATATATATATATATATATATACACATACATACATACATATATATACATACACACACAGTATATATACAGTGTATATATACAGTGTATATATATATATATATTCATGATTTCTATCAAGTATAACCCACTGCTTTGTGCTTTTGTTATTACAACAATGTAACAGACTGTTTTAATCATCTTTTAAATCAGAGTAAGTGTTATTGCATTGTCTTTTGATTATGCATCTGTTGATTATGTAATTCTACTGTATTAAATGGCCCTTTAATTCAGGGGTTGCAATTTATATTTTAAATCTAGGAGCCAGACAGAGTACAGAATAGCCAGTTACAAACTTTGCTAGAACCCTGGCTCCCAGGTTCTGTCAAGCCGTGTTAATGAACGTTATGTCAAAAAGTAATCCTGATAAAAACAGAGGTACTTGAGGAAGGTGGATGACCAAAGTGCAATAACAATATATAAACAGGTTTAGAAAAAACATAGCAGCAAATGTGTCTGTCCTTAGCAATGTGCTTCATACTTAAACATCCTGCGTCAGCCATGACTTCTCCTCTTTTCACCCTAGGCTGAGGTCAGTAATGTTGCTTGGATTAAGCACTTGCTTCTAACTGATGTCAATATACTGTATTTTGATGGTGGTTCACTTCAACTACCTTAAAGGGAAATTAAACATTAAATAAAGACTAGATAGAACGGTGTATTTAAAGGGACACTAAACTCAATTTTTTTCTTTCAGATAGAGCATGCAATTTTAAGCAACTTTCTAATTTACTCATATTAGCAATTTTTCTTCATTCTCTTGCTATCTTTATTTAAAAAAGCAGGAATGTGATGCATACGAGCCGTCCTATTTTTGGTTGAGAACCTGGGTTATGCTTGCTTATTGGTGGGTAAATGTAAGCCTCCAATAAGCAAGCACTATCCATGGTGCTGAACCTAAAATGGGCTGGCTGCTAAGACTTACATTCCTGCTTCTAAAATAAAGATACCAAGAGAACGAAGAAAAATTGATAATAGGAGAAAATGAGAAGGTTGCTTAAAATGTCATGCACTATCTGAATCATGAAAAAACAAATTTGGATTCAGTGTCCCTTTAAGGCAGAGAGCAATAAGTAGATTACTTTTTATATTAGTTTAAATATTGAAAAATTAAGTTTAAAGTTTAAGTGTCCATAAGGCAATGGGCATCACTATGTTGTGACTTAGGTTTCCTTCTCTGCTGAGGGAATTATAATACTTATAAATAGGTCACTAGAGTTTTCAACCAATGACTTGTGGAATACAGCAGCATTAAGCCTGAAGTCTTTTAATGGAAATTGGAAAGTCCACAATTTTCAAAATTAAATTATAGGAAAAGGGAACTAAACAAATAATAAAAGTTTAATGCAACGTTGGTTTAATACATTTAATTATACATAGTATAGTGTTTAATGTCTAAATTTAATGCAAGAAACAAGATGCCTGAAATTAGTGCAAAATACAAGAACAAGACAATTTTTTGTGATATATATTAAATGTAGTAATCTATTTTTTGAGAGAATATTAAAATATTTAAAGCCCCATATATGTCTTATTTAAATTACCCTAACTTCACAATTAAACTTTCATGATTCAATTTACTTTCATTATCAAATTGTGCTCAGTTTTTTTTATGCGCACACCTTCTGAGGCTCCTACTAAGAATGTGCCATAGTTCATAAGGTATACATATAGCCTGTTATTGGTTGATGGTTGTCACATGATGAGTAAATGCTATTGTATTATATTTAATGGTCCTTTGACTTCATATCAGTATTTGACATGGAAAATAAACTGAATCTGTTGGCGCTCTACAAATAACCAATAATAATAATTAGTCCATAATTAACCCTTACGTGCCGGAGTTAACTGTCTACATCGGAACAACTGTTCCAATGTAAACAAATTGAAATCTCGCAATTGTGCACGTGATCACGAGATTTCAATGATGGGATTGCGTCAGGGGGGCGTCCCTATGATGCTAGGCATGCCCTCCAGACTGCGATCCCATCAGGGAAGCGCCAGTGGCTTTAGGAAAGCCAAGCGGTTAGGACGTTGTATTCCGTCCTTCGGAGCTAAAGCCCAGAAAAATTCAGACGGAATAAGGTTAATTAAAAGGTTAATTTGACTGATGCTATTCAAGAGTCAAAATGTTTTCGTAATCAATTACTAAATGCAAAAGTGATTTATAAAAGTGCAGTGAATATAAAGAAACATTGTAGAGTATGTTTCTACCCTGCATAGAAAAAAAAAAAACATTATGTATGTTAATTTAAGATAAATAACATATGTTTAAATTAAAACTGAAACAAGTAACAAAGTTGTGTAAGGTCATTAGGTCAGTGCAGGATGAAATTGCTTTTAATAAAAAAAATTCTATGCAGGGTAGAAACCTATTGTACGTTTCTTTATATTCACTGCACTGTTATAATTCACTTTTGCATTTAGTAATTGTTGGTGACCAAAACATTTTGACTCTTGAAAAGCATCAAAGTCAAATTAATTATGGACTAATTATTATTATTATCGGTTATTTGTAGAGTGCCAACAAATTCTGTTTATTTTGCACGTGTTGCTCGTGGAGGCTGCCATGTAAGGTGACCACGTGTCCCGTATTGCCCGGGACAGTCCCGCATTTTAAAGGTCTGTCCCGGGTCCCGGGTGCCTCCATTCATTGTCCCGGACTGATTGACTGCTAAAACTGACAGCTCTGACAGCACTGACAGCCAGCAGATTGACTCACTCAGTGAGATGGTCTTAGTTAGTTAGTCTCTAGGGCCGGGCAGCTTGTTACTTCCCGCAGCGCAGATAGATAGATAGTGTGAGGTGAGAGTGTTGAGACTCCTCCTAGAGACATCAGACAAGACAACATCATCCCAGGGGGCAGGCCAGAGGCGCCGGATATGAATTTATTTTGATATATGCAAGATTTACCCGGCCGGCCACCCGCCCCCTCTGGGTTGCTGTCTAGTCTACTCTAGCCTCTACACTCCCTCTACATTCTAGCTCTATATAATGCGATACCACTGGCTGGAGTGGCTGCATGTGGACTACTACTAGTACTGACCGTGACCTGGCTGGCCCGTGAGCGTGAGGACGTTAGTGGAGTTGAGACCGGTGGAGAGAGCGACTGCTGTTGCTGACTGTGCCTGACAACTCCGTTGGAGCCAAGAATTAGGTAAGTTAAGTATGGTCTCATGGAATTGGGAAGGGATACATTTCAAGAAACAATTTAAAATTCCAATATTACTTTTTAATGACAAAAAAACCAAATGCTTAATTTTAGCACTTTTTTAAAAAAAATTAAAGCACATGTAAATTATTTATTAATCAGTTTAATAATGATTAGACTAAAAATCGCAGTAGCTATGCACGCGTTGTGCTCATTCATATATTAATATAAAATTGTAACAGAAAAGTTGAAAATGAAGCAGCAAAATTGGTCTTATATTGAGTTACCCAGTTTATCAGTCTCAGTCTGAAAATCTGTCACTTTGCCATTGATTTTTTTTGGGGGGTTGCGGTCCAGGGGGGGGGGGCTTTCCAGGGGGGGGGGGGGCTGGGGGGGCGTCCCTGAATGGCAGTTTGGATATGTGGTCACCCTACTGCCATGTTGTCGAGCATCTGAGCTTGCTCTGAAAAGTCCCAGCTTTACCAGCATGCTGGAACTTACGTCATCAGAGATCTGAGGGAACGCCCAGCGTCTCACTGGCAAGTGTTCACAGAACGCTCCAAGCGAGTCCCAGTTCGCTTGGAGCGCTTGCCAAACGCAGCTTTAGAGAGCTGTTTGGGGGGGTAGTTGGGGGGATCCTACACTGCAGAATATATATATATATATATATATATATATATATATATATTTATTTATATGACTTTCTGCCAGTACTAAAGATGTGTGTGACCATTGTGGGGTGGGGGAGGGAAGACAGCTGTTTCAGAGAGATTAGGGAAGGATCAGGGGTTGGGATGTGTGGGGTGGGAGGGTAATCTCTACACTCTAGCTAAAATTAACCCTACAAGCTACCTAATTAACCCCTTCACTGCTGGGCATAGTACAAGTGAGGTGCGCAGCAGCATTTAGCGGCCTTCTAGTTACCAAAAAGCAATGCCAAAGCCATATATATCTGCTATTTCTGAAAGAAGTGGATCCCAGAGAAGCATTTACAACCATTTGTGCCATGATTGCACAAGCTGTTTGTAAATCATTTCAGTGAGAGTTGAGTTTGTGAAAAAAAGTTAATCATTTTTTTTATTTAAATTGCATTTGGCGGTGAAATAGTGGCATGAAATATACCAAAATGGGCCTAGATCAAAAATAACAAAATTATGCTTACCTGATAATTTTATTTCCATCGAGGGGAGGAGAGTCCACGGCTTCATTCATTACTAGTGGGAATTAAGAACCTGGCCACCAGGAGGAGGCAAAGACACCCCAACCAAAGGCTTAAATACCTCCCCCACTCCCCTCATCCCCAAGTCATTCTGCCGAGGGGACAAGGCACAGTAGGATAAATATTAGGGTATAAATGGTGCCAGAAGAGAATTTTAAATTTAGGTCCGCCCATCGGAGATACGAGCAGGGGCCGTGGACTCTCCTCCCCTAGGTGGCAATAAAATTATCAGGTAAGCATAATTTATGTTTTCCATCTATAGGGGAGGAGAGTCCACGGCTTCATTCATTACTAGTGGGAACATATACCCAAGCTCTAGAGGACACTGAATGAAATCGGGAGGGTAAAAGGCGGACCACAGCCTGTAGAACCCTTCTCCGAAAAACCGTTTCCACAGAAGCAAAAACGTCAAATTTGTAAAACTTAGTGAAGGTATGCAAGAGAATGCATATGTTCAAACGGAACCTTCTGCAAGACCTTAAGTACCAAGTTTAAACTCCACGGGGAGCAGACTGCTTAAAGACAGGCCTGGTTCTAGATAGAGCCTGAACAAAAGATTGTATGTCAGGGAGATCAGTGACTCTCCTGTTTAACAGAACAGATAAAGCCAAAATTTGCCCCTTTAGAGAACTAGCGGCGAGATCCTTTTCCAATCCTTCTTGAGGAAAGGACAAAACCCTGCATACCCTCACCCTGTGCCAAGGGTAGCATGAATCTCACACCAGGACAAGGAAGTCCTCCACACCTTATGATAGATGCGACGAGTGACCGGCTTTCTTGAATGAACCAGAGTGTCAATCAAATTTTCTGCAAAACCCCTTTTTGTCAAGACTAAGCGTTCAATCTCCATGCAGTCAGCCTCAGAGAATCAAGCTTTTGATGTGAAAAAGGACCCTATTCCAGCAGATCCCTGCGACAGGGTAACCTCCACGGAGAGGATAACATCCCCATCAGATCCGCGAACCACGTCCTCCTTAAATGGAGGATGCTCTCTCCTGCTTTATACACGACACTACACGAGGAAGAAGCGGTAACGAAGGGAATATGTATACTAGACCAAACCCCCAAAGCATCGCCCCATTAGCTCCGCCTGGGGGTCCCTCGACCTCGATCCATATCGGGGAAGATTACAGTTCAATCTGGACGCCATGAGATCGATCTCTGGCATCCCCCATCTGAGACAGATCTCCACAAACACTATGGGGTGAAGAAACCATTCCACCGGGTGAAAAGTCTGCCTGCTGAGAATATCCGCCTCCCAGTTGTCCACACACGGGATGTGGATCACAGAGAGCGAACAATTGTGGGTCTCCACCCACTCCAGTATCCAAGACATCTCCCTCATTGCCAGGGAGCTCCTCGTGCCTCCCTGATGGTTGATGTAAGCCACCAAGGTGATATTGTCCATCTGGAACCTGATAAAGCTGAAGTCTCTCAGACGAGGCCACGCCTCCAGAGCATTGTAGATTGCTCGAAGCTCCAGAATATTTATTGGAAGAAGGGACTCTGAAAGAGAGAACTTCCCTTGTGCCATCATGGCACCCCAAACGGCTCCCCATCCTGCCAGACTCGCGTCCGTGGTAGAAATCTTCCAGGACGGTCTCAGGAAGGATGTCCCCATGGACAGTTGATCCGGGCGGATCCACCAGGAGAGGGAAATCCGAGTCTGTGCATCCATGGGTATCGACTGCGACAGATTGGAATGATTGCCGTTCCACTGCCTCAACATGCACCATTGAAGAGGTCTGAGATGAAACTAAAGATGACTAAAGGACAAGACAGGTGGACGCTATCTTTGCGCGTCGCTTGTCCGTGAGAAAGATCTGCATGGACACCGAGTCTATGATTGTGTTCAAGAACTCCACTTTGGTACTGGGAACCAGAGAGCTCTTCTCGAAATTGATCTTCCAACTGTGAGATTGAAGTAACTGCAGCAGGACCCTGGTGTGGACCTTTGCCAGATGGAATGACGGCGCCTGAACCAGAATGACGTCCAGATAGAGCGCCACCGCGATGCCCTGGGATCTGGCTACTGCTAGAAGGGCCCCCAGGATCTTGGTAAAGAATCTCGGGGCCATCGCCAGACCGAAAGGCAGGGCCACGAACTGGAAATGCTGATCCAGAAAGGCAAATCTGAGGAACCGGACATTCTCCCTGTGAATCGGAACATGAAGGTAGGCATCCCTCAAATCTATAGAGGTCATTAGCTGCCCCTCTAGAACTAGGGGAAGAATGGATCTAATCGTTTTCATTTTGAATGATGGAATGGTCAGAAACTTGTTTAAACATTTGAGGTCCAGGATCGGGCGGAACGTTCCCTCCTTCTTTGGGACCAAGAACAAATTGGAGTAATACCCTAAGACCCTTTCTGCCTGCGGTACTGGTACGATAACCCCTAGAGCGGAGAGATCCCGCACACAACCCAGAAAGGCCTCTCTTTTTTTCCGGCCTTGAAGACCAGTTTGACAGAAGGAATCTATCCCTGGGCGGAGAGGACTTGAACCCTATCCTGTAGCCCTAGACGAGCACCTCCAGAACCCACGGGTCCTGAACATCCTGCAACCAGGCGTCTAAGAACAGAGACAATCTGCCCCACTCAGTCCACAGACCAGTCGAGGCCGCCCCTTCATGCGGACTTAATCTCGGCGGGCTTCTTGTGTTGCTTAGACTTGTTCCAAGCTTGAGCAGGCTTCCAGGCACCCTTGGATTGGTCCCCTTTCGCGGTGCGCTGAGCATGTTGTGCCTTATACCTGCGCAAGGGACGAAAATTAACACTCTTAGGCTTCAACTTCCTATCCTGGGGAAGGAAGGCACCCTTGCCTCCTGTAACCATGGATATGATAGAGTCCAGACCTGGACCGAACAGGATCTTGCCCTTGAAAGGCAAAGACAACAGCCTTGTCTTAGAGGTCATGTCCGCCAACCAAGATTTTAGCCACAGAGCTCTGCGTGCTAGAACCGAAAAACCCAACACCTTGGCATTCAGGCGGATAATCTGCATATTAGCATTACGAATGAAAGAATTGGCCACCTTTAGGGCCTTAATCTTTTCCTGCACCTCTTCGAAAGAGGGTTCACTCTCAAATCATATAAAAATAATGCATTGCACCAATATGACACAGCTTCAGCAACTACGGCTACCGCCACTGACGATTGAAAAACAAACCCCGTGTGTTGAAACATCTTTTGCAACATGTTTTCCAACTTCTTATCCAAAGGCTGCTTCAACGAAGAACTATCCTCTAATGGAATCGTGTGCTTAGCGAGCGTGGAGATGTCTCCATCCACATTGGGAATGGTCCCCCACAACTCTAGCTGGGCCTCTGGGATGGGGAAAAGCTTTTTAAATTGAGAAGGGGAAAAGGAAGAACCTAATCGCTCCCACTCAATAATGTTTGCCATCTTGACAGGAACCGGGAAGGTCTGGGGAACCACCCTGTCTTCATAAACCAAACCTTATCCAACTTAGGAATGGAGGGATCCTCTGGGAGTTTGGGTTCCAGAACCTCTAAAAGGTAGCCAGCACTTGCTTTAACAAAAAATGCAAGTTCTCCATTTTAAACCAAAAACCGCTGCCAGAGGTTTAAATGACACAGACTCCGACCCCGAAAGGGCCTCTTCCGATGCGTCGGATTGGGCCTCGTCATCGTACCACCCCTCTGCGGCGTCTGAAAAGCTCTACGCTTGCGCTTAGCAGAATGAGGCAAAGCATAGATCACCTTAGTGATTGCCGTTTCAAGCTGATCCGCAAAGTCCGGCGGCCAAGCAATTTCCCCCGAAGGGGTAAAAGTCGGACCATGGTGCGCTGCATGTGGTATAGGGGACGCAGATGGGGAACACACCTCACAGGACAGAGACCCCTCAGAGGTGGACGGCTCAGTAGTGCTAGACATTCTGTTATGTTTGGAAATCTTAGCCTTCTCAAGGCATGTGGAACACAGTTGCGCAGGCTGGTCTACCAAAACCTCACAATAAACACAGGTATAAGACTTAGATAAAGAGGGGAGTACCCTCCGTCGCAGATCAGACGTAAAGAAGTAAATAAGCCCCACCCGGAAAAAAAAAAAAAAATAGTGCAAAACTTTAGGAAGAAAACCTGTCAGTTCCACAAAAATGCTAGAGTCGCATCCTTGCACATAATGCAGCAATCACATAATAAACTTATGTACATACCATCCCTGCTCAATAATCCCCTGATAGGAATATTACCCCTTGATTTTATAAAGATAAAGGCGCCACACTGTGGCCCTGCTTCTGTGTTATTATTATGTAAAAATGAAACGATCTTACCAGAATCTACGCCGTGGAACAGGGCCCTTCAAGTGTGACAAGTAGTAGCTACACTCGACATGGACTTGAGAGAAGAAAGCAATCTGCGAAACTCGTCAACGCAGATTGCTAAAGGAGCTGTTAATATGTAATATATATGTAATATATCAAGTTGAGAAGCTTAAAGGGCTACTTAAACTCCTGTCCCATATTGAAAATAGTGAACAAGGTATCCAGCACTCCAGTTTAAAAGACAATTTTATTAATGAAAGCAACGTTTCGGGGTCACAGCCTCTTATTCATGCTTGACCCCGAAACGTTGCTTTCATTAATAAAATTGCCTTTTAAACTGGAGTGCTGGAGACCTTGTTTACTATTTCTACTGTTGGAGGGTTGTGGCAGTACCCTTGGGCTTTCGTGCACCCTATCCTCTGTGCTGTACTCACTTGGGTCCCATAGCGAAGGGTAGAACCCCTCATAAGAGACCTCGGATATTCCGGCACCTCTTTGTCACCTCCTGTGACGAAAGGCAAAGAATGACTGGGGGATGAGGGGAGTGGGGGAGGTATTTAAGCCTTTGGCTAGGGTGTCTTTGCCTCCTCCTGGTGGCCAGATTCTTGATTCCCACTAGTATTGAATGAAGCCGTGGACTCTCCTCCCCTTTAGATGGAAATATAGTTTTGATAGGCTCTATTTTTTTTTTTTAAATGTAGTGATGGCAAAAATGCTAAAAATGCTCTGGGACTTTTGGGGAAGTTTTTGTCTGAAATGCCCGGTCCTTAGGGGGTTAACAAGCATTAAGAATTATTATATCCCCCTCAAAATTTTGTTTTATTTATTTAGAAAGACCAGAGGAGATTTTATTACAAACTAATAGGCATGTGCATTTGGTTGATTCAGCACCGGACGAATAATAAAGATTGCGGCCACCAGCAGCTTTCGGCTAATTAAGCCACATATCTTCTTGAGAAAACACAACACACTAAGATCGGTGCAAATCCAGATCTTATTGTGTTGCACTTTTAGAAGGAGAAATCAGTCTTCAAAAATATCTTAAATGCCACTGGATGCCACCTTCTTCCCCGTTCGTTTGCTGCCGAATTGAATGAACGCACATGCCTACAAACTAATATGCAAAAATATTAATCTGGATCAAACAAAATTATAAATAGTATATTTTCACCTCTTTGTCATAGCTACAAAGAGGTTAAAAAAAGTTATATAACATTTTAGATAAAGGTAATGGTAGGATACAAAGACAGCCTTTATTCTCTGTGGGTTACAATATTACTTCCAATTCACTTTAATCAAACACAGCAGCTGTGTGATTACAATAATTTGCAGTGACAGGCTATATCTCTGCTGGGACTTTACCTGAAGAATACCCAAGTATCAATTTGAACAATCTGTTAGAAAATCTAGGCCATGAAAATAATGCCTAATAATAACACTGAGCAGCACTGAAGTAAAACAAGGTGACATTTATCCTACACCCTCTATTAGTTTTGCTAAAATTATTTTTTGCCATTTGGAACAAGGGATATACTGTAGCTTCAGAAATCTGTTTAGTTTCTTCTCTCATATATTTTCTAACGCTGTAGTTATCCTATATGAAACCCATTATTTCAAAGTAACTAGACCACAGGAGTGTACTGTAATAAAAGTCTATAAAAGGTGGTCTGATACCCCGCTTATGGAAAAAGCAAGAAACCCCTATGTTAATAGACTGGTTGTCCCTGGTGGACTTAAATATATCTTTGGTAAGGATGCATTTTTTTTTTCTAACATTGAATTGTTGGGATATACCCACAAATGTGACATTATGTGAGAAGAAAAAAGTACCATTATATACTGGTAAATAAGACGAGGGCTTAACATGACTCTCAACCACTTTTATGAGCTATCAGATCCTTTCTCCTTGTAATACTTCCCTCTTTTTCTTATTTCTTCACCTGGGAGGTCCCTTCCTTTTCCTTGAAAGGAAGTAATCGAGAAAGAGACATGGGAGCGACTCCCTTTTCCCTGCCCCTAATTATATATGATTGCTCAATATAGTTTAACCAGGAATCCCACTAGAAGTTACTTCTACACTATTCACTGGTTGCAATTTAATGAATTCTCTTTCTTTGTTTATTACATTGCATTATACAATAAAAGAACATTTGGTCCATACAGATGTGTATGATTTTTGCACCTGTTTGATTCCTTTTTACGGTTATAGAAACACTGCCCAATTACTCTTGGTTTTGTTACTTAATCCCCCCTTTTTTATTTTTATTTCCTTTAATTCTGTAATTATGGCCATATATAATTACTGTCAGTGTTTGTATCTTTTGCACTTAAAAACAATACAAACTATTTCATTGGTTGTACTACTGTGTTTAAAATAAGACTCAGAAGTAGGATTGGCTGGTAGAGAATTTTAAACATTTAACTGTCCCTTTAAGATGTCCTTTTTATTATAGGGTTTGTACAAATAAAATTGGCTTTATATGTTTTAGTTGAGGCGTCTGTGTATTTATACCAATAAACCCCTAGTTTGCATGTTGAGCTTTGAACATTTCAGATAAACCATAGACATGGTGCGTTCCATGACACTTATGTGATTTTATTTACAAAGACCCACCTATCTGGGCTATCATGTACATAATATATGCACTACAAAATTAGCATACAATTTATTTATAATTTACATATATATGGTAAGTATAGAATTAATCCAGAAACCTGTCACTTAATCGTGGAAAAGATTAATCACCATTTGGCATTTTTCCCCAGAGACTTTTCACTACATATCAAGTCTTTCAGTCTTCAAGATATTTTAATGGATCAGGTTTGGCATAATATACATCAATTACAGCTTAGTTATAGACCTAACATGTAGCACAGAAACAGGGCTTGGTGAATGTTCAGCACCACATTTAGGAACCAAATATATAATGAAATGACTCATTACAGATAGTCAAGTAGACCACACTCTGCAGTCATTTGAATGTATTACTACCTGCCTGGAGTGCTGCTACTTTTAGGACTCAAAATACTTGTGATATACAGATCCCATATAGATGGATACTGCTCCATGCTGGAATAAGCTACAGATCTGGTTGCAGGCAGTGTATTCTGTGCTTGTGACAGTTTCTGTATGAGCTATTCCTGGAGCACCGTAAGTGGCTTTCCTAGGAGATTTTAATGCCTGAGTTGATTTTAATCTCGTACAATTTGGTCAAGGGTCATTCTCTGCACAATAGTTAGCCAGGTCCTTGCACAAATGATTCCTTCTTCTAAACATAATGCAGCCAAACTTGTGACTTTTTTTTATACTTTTAGACCTCCTCATGCAGGACTCAACAAATCTGTTTAAAACCTAGAAGCCATTTATCAGTATTGAATGGTAGTTGTAGACATTAGTTTTATGTATTATCACTCATTTAACCACCTGCCTGCCAAAAACATACAAGCAACATTATTTATTTAATGCAAAGGGAAATCAATAGATTAAATCACTCATAAAACACTCACAGCATTGCATTAACTGGATTTAGTACCGTAGCTTCACCTAGTGCTAATCCGGGCTTCTGCAGCTTTCTTATAATGGCATGTGACAAGATGGGAATTGTAGTTTCCAAGCATTAATAGTAACTCCAATTATCATAAAGCCACATGCAATTCACACCACTATGCAGACAGCCACAGAGTACAAATGCTCCCATTAAAATACTCTTGGTATGTCAAGTAAAAAGGAAAAAAGGAAGGGCAAGGACTAAAAAAATGGGGGACAAAATCAAACGCAGATACTGCTAAACAATAAATGAGAATTACTGTCTACAGAGATAAGGGCAACAGAAAGCAGAGGTGTCTTCTAATAAAAATATACATAGTGTTTGACAAATACAGAGTACCAGAGAGCCACAATACCTTGAAAAATAAAGATCTGCTGAAATGCCTATCTAGCCATGGGATCATCAACACACTGTTCCCATTCACATCATGCACAAGCAACCATGGCTTTGCCCTTTCTCCACATGTGGCAGCCAGGCTCAGTGCTCTTGTCTCTTCCCTTAACTGTAACTCAAATGCATAATTTTAAGCCCCATCTACTTTTAAAAGATATACTGTAACAGCATTGCGCAATTTAATTCCTGTCATGGTTATGTATTCTAACATTGAAAGGTTTAACAATGAGCTATGAGAGACTGCAAGTGGGGAACATTTTACAATGAACAATTGTCAACGCCAGTCACACCAGGATCACATCATTTTATCTTGCTCAAGCACAATTAAGTCACCTGATTATTACCACTTAATTACATTATTAACTTAGACTATTTGTATATGTGAATAAATAAATACATTGATAGAGACAGCTAGATAAACATGGGCTCGCGCTCCATAGACATACAAACATAAACCTAACTGTCCTAAGTTTTGCGGGACTGTAAGGTTTGGGAAGCTGAGCCCGCTGTCTATCCCTTAGCTCCCCAGGACCTTATGAATGACGCAATCTGCTGAAGCTTGCTGTGACGGACACCGGCTACCCCGACTGGGTAGCTCCGCCAAGAGGGTCCGTCCTGTACCTGGAACTTGTAGCTACAGAGCGGATAGAAGTGATTATAGCTAGAGCCCACCCAAATAACCATACAAAACCAGTATTCAGGTGAAAACACAGACTTTATTGAGAAACACACACTGCTTATATACACACAGCTCATCCTATCTGACCCCCAGATCTCTCGCCATCCCCGCCCCTCCAGACAGACTGGCGCCCCCATAGTTCCCTAAATTCCCCGTAATACAGAGGTGGTGGTTTTGGGGTGATCCCGGGTAAGCCAGGGGGAGTAGGGGTTATAGGGGGGTCCGAAACCCCAAGTTCCAAAGGGAGCTCCCTTCCCGCAATCACCCCATCTCTTGCCCTCCCTAGGGGGTACTAATCCCCAAAAGAGCGGAGCTCTGGGACAAAGAACCACTGAAGCGACCTGGGGTAAAGGTCAGCGGGCGTCTGGGGTAGCCCGGCCGGCCAGTAGTTCCAGGAGCCCGGCCCGCCGGAAAAGGGGTTGAGCGGTAAGCGATCAGCTCTTCCATGAGGAGGTGCAAACAGTAAAACATGAGACAGAGAGAGTTTGAGAGATCCTGTAAGGCTGAGTAAGCCATGAAAGGGCCAAAACCGATGTAATAAGCAGTGAGCCAGGTAGTAGGGGGTGAGGGTAGCCTTGGCAGCCTGGTATCTATGTCACTATCCTATACATGCCCCTAATCTGCCCACGTCCCACTAGGGTAGCCACCTCAGCCATGTTTTCCGGGACACTCATGAATAGGGCTGTCCAGAAACACAATACATGTTCTTTACTGCACAACCTGCAGCATTTGCAACAAATAAGTGTCCAGGAAAACATGGCTGAGGTGGTAACCCTACTCCACACCCAACTCTGCCGATGTCATGATATTGCCCCCGGATTTCCCTGAAATAGCCACCAACCTTCCCCTTCCAAATAGCTTCTAACAAATGTCTGGAGGCATGCAGCAAGAAGTTACCTCCAAATAATCCAGGGGTTGAGGACATTTTGGAGCCTGTAAAAAAACATCTAGAGTAAGATTCAAAAAGAGGTTCTGCCCAGCAGTTACATCATGTGATATATATCTACAATAAACATGTGTTTGTTTTTTCTTTATAAATTTTACTTTCTTTTAAATTTGCAGTCATTGCTTATATTGAACTGGTGAAGGTGGCAGGTGCTGAAGCTTTTTCAAGCTGTTTCCACACAGTATACATTCCAGGAAAGAAAAGCAATAATTCTGAGATAAACAGAGGTTTCTATATGTAAACAAACAGAGCGCTCTGTAATAAGAGGTCTGGTTAAACAAGTCAACAAGACTGCAATTTAGATTTTTTTTTGGCTTTCAATGAGTTATAAAAAAAAAAAAAAACACAATGAAAACTGCCTACCAATATTTTTATTTTAAAACCTAGGACCAGGCATAAGGGGATGGATCTCACCAGGTAACCGTGGACAGTGTTTGGTAACTTAAAGCTGTATGAAATTGTACTTTATTTGACTCAAAACAGGAAAAAAGAACTAATATTGAAACATTTATGTCACAAATTTTGCATCATTTTTAGCGTTTACACAAAAGGAAAAATTGCAGCATTTTACCCACGTTGCATACTTTTTTTCTTTTTTGTTATGCTGAAAATCTTCTAAAATTGCAAGCAATTAAAGAGATGATAAACAGTCTGTTTCAATGAAGTAACAAAAAAGCACTGAGCAGCGGCTTATACTTAAATAATACATATTGCAGCGATATCTATAATCATTTTAAAAAGATTGTATCCTTTAAATGCTTTTTTAACTTAAAGGGACAGTAAACACCAGAATTTTTGTTGTTTAAAAAAGGTAGATAATCCCTATATTACCCATTCCCCAATTTTGCATAACCAACACAGTTATAATAATATACTTTTTACCTCCCTGATTGCCTTGTATCTAAGCCTCTGCAAACTGCCCCCTTATTTCAGTTCTTTTGACAGACTTGCATTTTTAGCCAATCAGTGCTGACTCCTTGGAGCTTCACGTGCCTCAGCTCAATGTTATCTATATGAAACACATGAACTAACGCCCTCTAGTAGTGAAAAACTGTCAAAATGCTTTCAGATTAGAGGCAGCCTTCAAGGTCTAAAAATTAGCACATGAACCTCCTAGATTTAGCTTTCGACTAAGAATACCAAGAGAACAAAGCAAAATTGGAAATAAAAGTTAATTGGAAAGTTGTTTAAAGTTGCATGCCCTATTTAAATCATGAAAGATTTTTTTTTTTACTTTACTGTCCCTTTAATTTTCTAATTTTTCTTTACTTCCTGACCCATCCCCTCAAGGAGGAAGAGCCCTCAACAGGAAGGTATAGTGTTTCATTAAAACGTTGCTAGGAAACACCATAAAATAGCTCCATAGTCATGATCAATATAGGACTTCTGCTGCAAAAACCATGTGACCTAAAACTTATTCCAAAATAAACTTTCATAATTCAGATAGAGAATGTCATTTTAAACAATTTTCCAGTTTACTTTTATCACCAATTTTGCTTTGTTCTCTTGGTATTCTTAGTTGAAAGCTAAACCTAGGAGGTTCATATGCTAATTTCTAAACCCTTGAAGGCCGCCTCTTCTCTCAGGGCATTTTGACAGTTTTTCACCACTAGAGGGTGTTAGTTCATGTGTGTCATATAGATAACAATGTGCTCATGCACATGGAGTTCAGGTGAACCAGCTCTGATTGGCTAAAATGGATGTCTGTCAAAAAAACTGAAATAAGGGGGCAGTTTGCAGAGGCTTAGATACAAGGTAATCACAGAGGTAAAAAGTGTATTTATATAACTGTGATGGTTGTGTAAAACTAGGGAATGGGTAATAAAGGGATTATCTATAGTTTTAAACAATAAAAATTCTGGTGTAGACTGTCCCTTTAAGTTTTGCGATTTCTGCTTGCTTGTTTAGCTATGGGCAGGGGCTAGACTGAGAATTTCAAGAATTGTTAATTTTGCAAGAAAACTAATAGGTGGTTTGCTTTTTTTTTTAAACAAAATCGGTTTCTTTTTACGTTAACTTTAATCTAAAGTAAAGTAGTAATAATAATTGTTACTAAAGATAGAAGAACTGTTTTACATCCCTTTAAAGTTCATATATATTTATGCAGCTAAATATTTGTTGCTGGAATAAGTATTTAGTTGCATCATTTGTTTGTTCAGGGTCAAGTTACCAAATAGATACCATCCTATAACACATTTATTATTAAAATTGGTCCTGATTTTATAATTAATTTACTGTTCTGGAAAATGTAATTTGTTTGGCAGATATGATTTACATATCAAATTCAAATCTTGCTTAAAGGGACATGAAACCCAGAATTGTGCTTCTGTGATCCAGACAGAGCATACAATTTTACTTTCCAAATTTACTTCTACAACCATAATTGCTTCCTTCTCTTGATATTATTTGTTGGGAGTGCAGCAATGCATTAATGGGACCTAGCTGAACGTTCACGATTCGGATAGAGCATTTAATTTAAAAACAGCTTTACAATTTACTTCTATTATGTAGTTTTCCTCCTCTTAGTATCCTTAGTTGAAAAACCAACCTAGGTAGGCCCAGGAGCAGCAATGCACTGTTGGGAGCCAGCTGCTGAATAGTGGTTGCACATATATGATTCTTGTCACTGACTCATGTTATGTGCTCAACTAGCTCCCAGTAGTGCAGTGCTGCTCCTTCAACAAACGATAGAGAGTGAAGCAAATGTGTTAATAGAAGTAAATTGGAAAGTTATTTAAAATTATATGATCTATCTGAATCATGAAATAAACATTTGGGGTTGCATGTCCTTTTAAAGGGACAGTAAACATTAGTATTTCCAATACAGTATTTAATTTATATACCCAAGTATAGAGTGTTAATTGTTACCTCACTGCTCCTACACTCCCAAGTCTGTACCGGCCACCCCGCAGCACAAGAAGTTTTGCTCCCTGTACTTTTCACTCCATTGACTTTAACCAGGGCGCAATCCAGTTCATGCACTACACTTATTTAATTAGATTTAAAATCCCCGGGTTCCACAATACACGACCGACTTGCTCTCTCTGGCATTAATACAGGATGTAAAGGGATAACCTTCTGTATAAATCCACTTAAAATGGCTGTTAAATGCTTAGCTAGTTTTAGTGTTTAACAGGTCTTTAAACAATTACAGTCACAATATACACAGAACACATTTGCTATACTGTGGGTACTTTGTTAAAGGGACATTTCAACCAAAATTTTATTCCACATGGATGCATTTCTGTTTTGGAAAGAAACATTTTTGTAATATTCATGTATAAGCAAAAATGCTTCTAGTAAAAGCTATAACTGTTTCAAAAGTGTATTTTAGGTATGCATTGTGCACCAGCATTTTAAACACAGCACTTTCTCACAGTGCCTAAAGTGCTTGTACCAACTGGTAATGACTCAATTTGTTAATTGCTGACATGATACAAGCCCCACTAGTGCTATGAGCAGCTACAGTATTTAAAATGCTGGTGCACTGAGAATATCTAGCTATGTTTCACATGCACGTGCAGAGAAAAACGTTAACACTAAAATAGTGTTAACTTTTTACTAGATGCACTTTTGCCAATACATTTATATTGCAAATATGTTTCTATTCAAAGATGTAATAAATCTGTGTGCATTTAAATTTTGACCGGAATGTCCCTTTAAGTATTGATTGATCACTGTCAGATAGTGGCTCTGTGTCACATTAAACCATATCAATAATAAGCATTAAAAACACAGTATACAACAATTTTCATATAACTGCATGTAATACACACTACTATAACGAAGAATATGTACAGATAGTGATATAACAATGCAGTATAAAACCTTTTAAAAACGTACTTAGGCGCTCCCAATTTAGCACTGTTGATGAGGTTAGGATGGGACACCAACTGAAAGGGGCTGAAGAAGCAGGAAGAGCACACTCTTCCCTGCATATGAAAAGACCTATTACACAAACAGGAGCAAGCAGACGTCTGTAGACCTCAGTATATATCTAAAACTTTAGGGCTAAGTTAGGAGAATGAAAATCAGCACAATGTTATTTAAAACTTTGTTCCGATGTAGACATACAAGTCTGGTCGTTAAGGGGTTAATAATGTGAGTAATCAAAACAATCTGAACGATCAAAACAATCATGATTAACCACTTAATGCCATTAGGATGTTCCATGCTGTCCTAAAAGCGCTGGGCTTTACCGCCGTAAGACGGCATGGAACGGTCTACTTTTTTTGGCATCCTGCATCCTCCTCTTTTTGTTTAATGGGAAATAGGACTAGGGGGCGTGCGTAGCATCGTAGGCAGTCCCCCATGATCTGATCCCGGCCTTGAAAATCACGTGATCACAACATTCGCGTGATTTCAGTTTTCAAGATCAACACTTCATCCAAGGCATTAAGGGATTAAAAGGTATTTTCTAATGATCCTCCAGCCCAGAATAAAACAAGTTTTCATGCTAGCTGACATGTATCTTGCTTCATTACTAGAGCAAGAGTTATTTTTATCAGCCAGTGAACAAATTAGTCCCTAGTGTTCAGCTGTACACAAACAAGCACTTCCTGTCAGTTTCAATGTTTTTAGTTTATAGCCCCTTTAACAGCCAGTGAGAAACTTACTTGAGTTGTGCACAAACATACACTTCATCTTAATTTTAGTAAGTTAGACACCTTTATTGCAACCGTTCAAAAAATAAATATGTTTGTATTGCTTCTGACGTCTGCATGAACCCACATGTTATTCTTAAGAAATCCCACGTCTGAGAAATGTCTAGGAAAACATTGCTTTACTCGTCCTATTATGAACAATGTATATAGAATAGTGACTGTCTGACTTCTCCATAAACATAACAGAAAGTCCCTTATATATAATTGAAAATGTCCTTCTTCATCAAAAGCTGGTAATAAAGAACGGGCTTTCCGAAGTGCATGATTAAAATTGTGCCAGTCTCATGACTCTGTAAGTAGTAATGCAATCAGTGTATTACACCCTATATAATCCTGCTAAACTCAATACTGACAACGCAATAAGAAATACTCTTTTCATGTGGTAGAATGAGATAGGAAATTGTCCAATGTCAAGTGCTGATGCCCAGCCGTTTAAGCGCTAATCTGACCATATCTAAATCACATGATTTGTAGTTCGCAGAATTCCTGACCCAGATAAACAAAACAGAGTTTCCCATTCATTTCTAATGTCCAAACCTTTAGCACCTTTAAAAGACATTCCAGCATACAGAGAGAGATATCTCTGCCTAAACAGGAGGAATAGCGTTAGACTTGCACGATACGTTTGCCACCACAATGTATTCTACAATATAAAACAGTACATTCAACATCTCATGCACATAAATTTAAAATTATGGGTAAATGACTCCTAAATTAACACAATTACCGTAGAAATGTAGAAACATAACATAGAAACATACAGGCCCATTTATCAAAGGGCTTGCGGACCTGATCCGACACTGCGGATCAGGTCCGCAAGACCTGCACAAGAGCTGCTGGTGCAACGCCGCCCCCTGCTGACTCGCGGCCAATCGGCCGCCAGCAGGAAGCTGTCAATCAACCCGATCGTATTCGATCGGGTTGATGTCCGGCGATTCCTGTCCGCCTGTTCAGAGCAGGCGGACAGGGTTATGGAGCAGCGGTCTTTAGACCGCTGCTTCATAAGTTGTGTTTCTGGCGAGTCTGAAGACTCGCCAGAAACACGGCCCTTCAAGCTCCGTACGGAGCTTGATAAATGGGCCTGATAGATTTTGAGGGCAGATTAGAACCATAGGAATCATGAAAGTTTAATTTTGACTAGACTGTTCCTTTAAGCATTTTCTATCACAAACCTTCTTTGTTCAATATATATATTTAAAAAAAAGTTTGATGCCCCTTAAAACAATCAACATTTATCTACAAATGGCTGTAAGACCAGGTTGCAAAGTCTGCATTCCCCTGTGCTTTATTTACAAACACCTGCATACTGTCTCAGCTGTTTATCTGTGAACTAATATCAACAATCTCTTTTTTACCCATTTGTTTTACGCAATCTCACTAAGTAACGTAACTTTTTACCACTGCAACATTTATTAACAGTTCACAGTCCGTAGTTGAGCATCAAATCTCAAAAAATACTTGAAGTTCCAAGTTCATAAAATATTTATTAAGTGGCTTTTACAATAACATACATTAGCCTCAACCATCTCAGATAGCCTTTTGGTAAGTGAAAATTAGTTTCTTAACGATTGGCTCACTAACTGGGTCCTATAGAAGAAGCAGCTATTATTACTCCTGAGCAGGAGTTTAACTAAGTGTTTAACTCTTAGCAGGGTTTAAAACATGTATAGGAGCATTTGTGTAATAATAAATTACAGTATTTTCTTATTGTCCCTTTAACCGATTCAATGCTCATGACGAGCTATGATCGCCATGCGCATTGCGGCCTGTGGGCGCATGACGAGCCCTTATCGTCATGCAGGGGGGGATCGCTGATCAAATGCTGTTTTCAGCGATCCCCCACACTACAGTCCGGGGAGAATTGTGGCACTCCCAGACATGATGGGAGTGCCCATGTTGTCACCACGTGCCTGCTCTTTCAAATGGTGTTTGTCATGGAGCAGAACCACAGAGCAGATGTTTTAAAAGTAATAAAAAATAAAGACATGGGGATTTGTTTGAAAATGGGTCCTTATATATGCAAAAAAAAAAATCTGGTGTGTCTAGAGACCTTTAATAAAGTTTATTTTCTAGTAGATAAGTCCCTCTCACAAAAAAAATAAATGAATTCTGTCTATATAGTCAGGTGATCACTGTGCTCACATTGAACGCTGTGCAAGA
Source organism: Bombina bombina (assembly GCF_027579735.1). NCBI lineage: Eukaryota > Metazoa > Chordata > Amphibia > Anura > Bombinatoridae > Bombina > Bombina bombina. The sequence continues at coordinate 958,055,067 of NC_069504.1, forward strand.
AAAAGTGTTTTTATTTCTCTACTGCACAATAGGGCCTCTGTAATCTATATTATAACCCCCAAAAGCTTGTATGTGCCCCTATTTCACATGTGGCTACCCTTGATGACATTTAATAAGGTTATCATAGTAACAGCAGTGGTCAGTTTGGTCATTTTCAATATTATTTACCAAAATCTCATCAAATGATCATTTTTAGTTTTTGCCGCAGCTGTTCTCACACTCCATAATAAATGTCATAATGTGAATCTGCTGGGCTTGCTGAAAAAAAAAACAATATATCATTTATGTGGGTCCCTCACTGAAATTTGACTTACAATATGGTTTAAATGTAGGTAGCAAAAAAAGCTAAAAATTGCCTCAGCATTTGAGTAAAAAAGGCTCGGCAGCAAAAGGGTTAATTACATTAAGTTACTTTAATCTTCAGTTGTTTTGATACAGTCCTACACAAATCTGCCATTATCAAAGGTTTGTGGCTTCTCTTCCCTGACACGCTAAAAGGCATTTAATTATATGTATGTGCATGAAGCCACATATTAATTACAATTGAAAGGCGTAAGCTGTTATCTTGGAAAAAACAAAACATAAATAAAGTATAACAATAGGTGAATGGGTGTGTCTGCCAGTATTAACTGCCTTCTCAATTATTTACAAGCTGTGTGTTCATTACTCAATAGTACCATGAATAAAAGTCATACATGCCTAACCCTATCTATAGTCACAATGAAGAGAGCCTGGCTGATAGCCTATCAATTCCTATACAACTCTACAATTTCAGTGAATAATACTGATAAACAATAGATATTTTTTTGCCACAGAAATTCCAAGTTTTCCAACATTTCACTGGAGCAGTGGATTCTGGGTAGTGATATGCAAATTAGCTTGACAACGCCTCACCTTTTTGCATCCAGTATATCTTTTCAACATGGATTCCCTCATTAAAACCTGTATTTCTTACAGCTCTTGATTTTAGCAGATTAACAATGGCAAATGTAAATAATGTTATCTGAGATAGTAGAATATGAACTAATTGATAACCACAATCTATTTATATTTAGGAATGTGAAAAATGTAACTTGCATACTTATCGATGTCTGACTCATACACCAGAACATCGCTAATCAGCGACTACAGCTTATCTCAAAACCTGTAAAAAGCTGGACATATCCCAGTAGCCAGGGAAATGCTTCCTAGAATTCTGCCCCTTGCTACTTTTTTTTAAAAAGATTATTCTATAATGGGTGGATAGAAGAAAGGAATTTATACATAGATATATGTAAAATAATATAAAAAATGTAAAAGCCAGGAGGTAAAAATGTAGGATGTTGTCACTAATTAAAATGAAACAGTATAAACAGGCAGCTGCCCACAAGTTCCGATTATTATTTTAAAAGGTTTTACAAAGTAACAGTAGAAAACAATGAAACATTTAACAAGTTTAGTGCACACGATGCAATAATTGTACAAATAGCATATTACCAATGTCGGTCAGACACACACACATTAACAGGGCTAATAATTGCTAAGTATGCTCCTTGGGCTGTGCATATCAATGCCCACACGTGCACAGAGAGCATGACAAGAAACTTCTAATGCAGACTTTATTTGTAATAAACTATGAATAATGCTTTAGAGTAGTAGGTTAGGCCTTTACACACTAGCGGCGCCCAAATAAATATGTAACTAAATAAAGATGTATTTGTCCCTTAATATTTTAGCTGGTTCCTCAGCTCCCTATAAACATATATGCAAATGAGTTTGCAGCAGCATCTGTCGATAGCTAGTACCAACCGAGACCAGGAAGACTGTCACTCACGCCCTCGTCAGCAGCCGACTGGACTACGGTAATGCACTCTACGCCGGCACCACCATCAAGCTCCAAATGAGACTACAGCGCATCCAGAACGCCTCGGCCAGACTAATCCTCGACATCCCTCGTCAATGCCACATCACCAAACAACTGCGGGGCCTGCACTGGCAATAATAATAAGAATAACCTTCAAGCTTCTCCCCCCACGCATTCAAGGCCCTCCACAACATCAGTCCCGAATACTTGAACCACCGCGTTACCTTCTACACCCCTGCCAGACAACTTTGATCGGCCGACCAAGCCCTCGCAGTAATCCCCCGCATCAGGAAAACCACAGCGGGAAGCAGATCCTTCTCTCACCTGGCAGCCAAGACTTGGAACACCCTCCTGCTGCACCTCAGACAAGCTACCACCCTAACTAAGTTCAGAAAGGACCTCAAGACCTGGCCCTTCGACTGAACTGCAACCCTCAGCGTCTTGAGACCCTTACGGGTGAATAGCCGCGCTTTACAAGAACCTGATAGATAGATAGCACAAACTTTCTGCATGCCGATACTTTGTCTACTCCGGTGTTCTAGGAATGGGATGACGTAACTGTGTGCACACGCAGGTCGTCTGGTCGCACATTCCGACGGGTCGTAGAAACAGAACGGCAAAAAACAGAATTTATGTTTACCTGATAAATTTCTGTCTCCTACGGTGTATCCGGTCCACGGCTTCATCCTTACTTGTGGGATATTCTCAATCCCTACAGGAAGTGGCAAAGAGAGCACACAGCAGAGCTGTCCATATAGCTCCCCTCAGGCTCCGCCCCCCCCCAGTCATTCGACCGACGGTTAGGAGAAAAAGGAGAACCATAGGGTGCCGTGGTGACTGTAGTTTACGAAAATAAAATTTAAACCTGACCAAATGCCAGGGCGGGCCGTGGACCGGATACGCCGTAGGAGAAAGAAATTTATCAGGTAAACATAAATTCTGTTTTCTCCTACATTGGTGTATCCGGTCCACGGCTTCATCCTTACTTGTGGGAACCAATACCAAAGCTTTAGGACACGGATGAAGGGAGGGAACAAGTCAGGTAACCTAAATGGAAGGCACCACTGCTTGTAAAACCTTTACTCCCAAAAATAGCCTCCGAAGAAGCAAAAATATCGAATTTGTAAAATTTGTTCAACAGAAGCCTCATTCTTGAAAGCCCATGTGGAAGCCACAGCTCTAGTAGAGTGAGCTGTAATTCGTTCAGGAGGCTGCCCTCCAGCAGTCTCATAAGCCAACCGGATGATGCTTTTCAGCCAGAAAGACAGAGGTGGCAGTCGCCTTTTGACCTCTCCTCTTGCCAGAATAGACGACAAACAAGGATGATGTTTGTCTGAAGACTTTAGTTGCTTTTAGATAGAACTTTAAAGCACGAACCACATCAAGATTGTGCAACAGACGTTCCTCGTTAGAAACTGGATTAGGACACAGAAGGAACAACTATTTCCTAGTTAATATTCTTTTTGGAAATCACGTTTGGAAGAAAACCAGGTTTGGTACGTAAAACGACCTTATCTGTATGGAACACCAGGTAAGGTGAATTACACTGCAAAGCAGACAATTCAGAAACTCTTCTAGCAGAAGAATTAGTTATCAAAAACAAAACTTTCCAAGATAGTAACTTGATATCTATGGAATGTAGGGGTTCAAACGGAACCCCTTGAAGAACTGAAAGAACTAAATTTAGACTCCATGGAGGAGCCACAGGTCTATAGACAGGCTTGATTCTAACTAAAGCCTGTACAAACGCCTGAACATCTGGCATTGCTGCCAGACGCTTGTGTAACAAAACAGACAGAGCAGATATCTGTCCTTTTAAGGAACTAGCTGACAAACCTTTCTCCAATCCTTCTTGGAGAAAAGATAGAATCCTTGGAATCCTAATCTTACTCCATGAGTAACCCTTGGATTCGCACCAACAAAGATATTTCCGCCATATCTTATGGTAAATTTTCCTGGTGACAGGCTTTCTAGCCTGGATCAGGGTATCTATAACTGATTCCGAAAACCCTGTTCGAATGGACCTTGAATTAGAAGGCCCTGCCTCAAAGGTAGCTTCCATGGTGGAACCGATGACATATTCACCGGGTCTGCATACCAAGGAGCTATCAGAATTACCGAAGCCTTTTCCTGTTTGATCCTGGCTACTAGCCGGGGGAGAAGGGGAAACGGTGGAAAGACATAAGCTAGATTGAACGACTAAGGCGCTACTAAGGCATCTACCAATGTCGCCTTGGGATCCCTGGATCTGGACCCATAACGTGGCACTTTGGAGTTCTGACGTGACGCCATCAGATCCAGATCTGGAATGCCCCATAGTTGAGCTAACTGGGCAAAAACCTCTGGGTGGAGTTCCCACTCCCCCGGATGGAAAGGCTGACGACTCAGATAATCCGCTTCCCAGTTGTCCACTCCTGGGATGTGAATTGCCCATTTGATGAATTTGGATACCTCCCTCATGGCCAGGGAACTCTTTGTTCCCCCCTGATGATTGATGTAAGCTACAGTCATGTTGTCCGACTGAAATCTGATGAATTTGGTCTCCACTAGTTGAGGCCATGCCTGGAGCGCATTGAATATCGCTCTCAATTCCAAAATGTTTATCAGGAGAAGAGATTCTTCCCGAGACCATAGACCCTGAGCCTTCAGGGACTCCCAGACCGCGCCCCAGCCTAGGAGGCTGGCGTCGGTCGTGACAATGATCCACTCCGGTCTGCGGAAACTCATTCCCTGAGACAGGTGATCCAGAGACAACCACCAGAGGAGTGAGTCTCTGGTTTTCTGGTCCATTTGAATCTGGGGAGACAAATCTGCATAATCCCCATTCCACTGTTTGAGCATGCACAGTTGCAATGGTCGTAAATGAATTCGAGCAAATGGAACCACGTCCATTGCTGCGACCATGAGTCCTATTACCTCCATGCATTGAGCTATGGAGGGTTGAGGAATGGATTGAAGAACTCGACAAGAGTTCAGAAGTTTTAACTTCCTGACCTCTGTCAGAAAGATCTTCATTTCTACTGAGTCTATTATTGTTCCCAGGAAGGGAACCCTTGTGAACGGGGACAGAGAACTTTTTTCTATGTTCACCTTCCACCCGTGAGACCTTAGAAAGGCTAGGACAATGTCTGTATGAGCCTTTGCTTTGTGAAAGGACGTGTCATCTAGGTAAGGTGCTACTGCAATGCCCCTTGGCCTTAGCACCGCTAGAAGGGACCCTAGCACCCTTGTGAAAATTCTGGGAGCAGTGACCAATCCGAAAGGAAGAGCCACAAACTGGTAATGCTTGTCTAGAAAGGCGAACCTCAGGAACTGAAGGTGATCTCTGTGGATAGGAACATGCAGGTACGCATCCTTTAAGTCCACGGTAGTCATATATTGACCCTCCTGGATCATTGGTAAAATTGTCCGAATGGTTTCCATTTTGAATGATGGAACTCTGAGGAATTTGTTTAGAATTTTTAAGTCCAGAATTGACCTGAAAGTTCCTTCCTTTTTGGGAACTACAAACAGGTTTGAGTAAAAACCCAGTCCTTGCTCTGCTGTCGGAACTGGGTGTATCACTCCCATTTTTAAAAGGTCTTCTACGCAAAGTAAGAATGCCTGTCTCCTTATCTGTCTAAAGATAGGTGAGACATGTGGAACCTTCCCCTTGGGGAAAGGTCTTTGAACTCTAGAAGGTACCCCTGAGAGACAATTTTTAGTGCCCAGGGGTCCGGAACATCTCTTGCCCAAGCCTGAGCAAAGAGAGAAAGTCTGCCCCCTACTAGATCCGGTCCCGGATCGGGGGCTACCCTTTCATGCTGTCTTGGTAGCAGCAGCAGGCTTCTTGGCCTGTTTACCCTTGTTCCAGCCTTGCAAAGGTTTCCATGTTGGCTTTGGCTGGGAAGCGTTACCCTCTTGCTTAGTAGCTGTAGAAGTTGAAGCAGGTCCGTTCCTGAAGTTGCGAAAAAAAACGAAAATTGGCCTTGTTTTCAGCCTTGAAGGGTCTACCTTGTGGAAGGGCATGGCCCTTTCCCCAGTGATATCTGAAATAATCTCTTTCAACTCTGGCTCGAATAGGGTCTTACCCTTGAAAGGAATATTAAGCAATTTTGTTTTGGACGACACATAAGCCGACCATGATTTTAGCCAAAGCGCTCTGCGCGCCACGATGGCAAAACCAGAATTTTTCGCCGCTAGTTTAGCTACTTGCAAAGCAGCATCTGTGATGAAAGAATTAGCCAGCTTTAGGGCGTGAATTCTATCCATGACTTAGACATAAGAAGTCTCCTTCTGGAGTGAGTTTTCCAGTTCCTCAAACTAAAAAGCCTCTGCAGTAGTTACAGGAATAATGCAGGAAATTGGTCGAAGAAGGAAACCTTGTAGAACAAATATTCTCTTAAGTAAACCTTCTAATTTCTATTCTTTGAAAGCGCAACTGTCTTCTATTGGTATAGTCGTGTGCTTAGCTAGCGTTGAAACTGCCCCCTCTACCTTGGGGACCGTCTGCCACGCGTCCCTTCTAGGGTCAACAATTGGGAACATTTTCTTAAATATAGGAGGGGGAACAAAAGGTACACCTGGCTTCTCCCACTCCTTAGTCACGATATCCGCCACTCTTCTTAGGTATTGGAAACGCATCAGTGTGTACTGGGACCTCTTTTAGGAATTTGTCCATTTTACACAATTTTTCTGGGATCACCAAAGGATCACAATCATCAAGTGTAGCTAGGACCTCCTTAAGTAGGGCGCGGAGGTGTTCTAGCTTAAATTTAAATGTTATGGTATCAGATTCTGCCTGCTGAGACACTTTTCCTGTCAGAAATTTCTCCCTCAGACAGGCCCTCCCTCATCGCCAAGTCAGATTGATGTGAGGGCACTACAGATAAATTATCCTCTGCGTCTGCTTGCTCATTGTTTGTGTTTAAAACTGAGCAATCACGCTTCCTAGGAAAAGCTGGCAGTTTGGATAAAAAATGCTGAGATAGAATTATCCAATACTGCCGCTAATTGTTGCATAGTAATCGCAATTGGTGCGCTAGATGTATTGGGCATCGCCTGCGCGGGCATAGCTGGTATTGACACAGAAGGAGAGGAAAGCAAGCTATCTTCACTACCTTCAGCTAAAGAATCATCTTGGATAGTAGTAGTAGATGGCGCTGGTCTATTGAGTGATTTTCTCTAGTAAGTGAAGAGAAAAAAGGCTTGATGCATATATTGAAGCCAATTAATATGGGTGCAGTATACTCACTCCATAAGATGAATATTTACAGCTGAAAGGGAACGTAGCGTCAGATGGCAAGAGTCCACAGGTTCCTGGAGTCAAATACTGAATTTTCAGGTTTATCCAAAAGTGGACTATAAATGAATAGAGACCCAAATGACAAAAGTATCCATTGTATAATTGAAAAAATGTAGTAACTTACTCCATAAATAAGGAGATTCCAGCTCAGCACAGCAAAACAAGATCTTGACAATCTTTCAACAAAGGATAAAAGGTTTTATTTGCTCAATGCTTTTCAACGTATTACACGTCTTTATCAAGAGCATACATTAAAACAAGTAAAACAGATAAGTAAAACCAAGTACTTGGTTTTACTTACCTGTTTTACTTGTTTAAACTCTTGATAGAAGAAATAAAAAACTACAACTAACACCACATACTCTTTACCACCCCCGTGGAGATGCTACTTGTTAGAGCGCCAAAGAGAATGACTGGGGGGGGCGGAGCCTGAGGGGAGCTATATGGACAGCTCTGCTGTGTGCTCTCTTTGCCACTTCCTGTAGGGATTGAGAATATCCCACAAGTAAGGATGAAGCCGTGGACCGGATACACCAATGTAGGAGCAACAGTCATTCTCAACCAATGTGTATGGTGGGAAATACCCAGTGGTTGCCTGTAGCCCTCTGAGGTAGCACCATTCTCTCTTCTGAAGTAGAAATACTGTACTATTTTAGATAGATATGACAAAAAAAAGGTGTGCTTTTACTCTGTACCTTTTAGCAGTAGGTTTGAAACAAATATCTATAATACTGTTAAAAAGTACTGTGCGGTCCATTTGAGAATTTCAGCTGTATGTACAGCCCTTTGAGTGATATGGGAAGCGCATCTGAGGTTATTACATAGAACAAGGCCTGAGAGACTTGATCTCAAATTGCCACTGAATCTTAAAGGGACACTGTAGTCAAAAATGAATTCCTCTTAGTTAAAAACTATACATTGAAATAAGGACATTTGCAATGCCCATCACTTACCATTTGTAATCATTTTGTCTGTGAAATTTTCATTGTATATATATAAAACATTCCAGTTTACTGCCCCTTTATGCAAGGACTTTCCAGATGCAAGGAGGCATTTTATCTAAGATTTTTACATCTGCATAAAATGTTAAACTCTCAGACTAAGATTGCTCAATGTTTGAGGCAGGTTTGAGGAAGGTTAACTTAAAACTGTTCAGTTTACACTACAGCTGACTTAAATGTTGAGATACATACCAACAAGCCTATATCCTGCATTTAACCAGATCTAATGGTATGAGTACCACAGCTTATGGTTCCACCAAGACCATATAGAGTACAGCATTTTCAAAATCCATAAGTACAGCTGACAGATGGGAACATTTGTACACTATATTTGAAGTGGTGATCTTGGTTGGGGAAAAAAACAAACATATGTCAACCTTTTAAAAGTATTTTTCTTCATCTAGCCATTTACCCAGATCATTAATGTACAATTTTGAATTCACAGAATTATTTTTGTTTGCACATTTACAAATAAGATTCTTTAAAAAGTGATCTCTTAATGTCTGCATTTTTTATCATGCATGTCACACACTGTTGATTTAGGGGATGCAAGGTGCATAAATGTTTCCTCCTGTGAGTGTTTCTGTGGGTGTCTGTGTTTATGTCTTTGTGCTTTGGTTTGTGTCTCTATGAGTATATATGTATTTTTTTCTGTGGGTCTCTCTGTGAGGGTGGGTGTGTATGTCTTTGTACAGTTTCTGTGGATGTCTGTGAGGGTGGGTGTGTATGTCTGTGTGTTCTGTGGATGTCTCTGTGAGGGTGGGTGTGTATGTCTGTGTTTTCTGTGGATGTCTCTGTGAGGGTGTGTATGTCTGTGTTTTCTGTGGATGTCTCTGTGAGGGTGTGTCTTTTCTGTGGATGTCTCTGTGAGGGTGTGTGTGTGTGTATTTATGCATGTCTGTGTTTTCTGTGGATGTCTCTGTGAGGGTGTGTATTTTCTGTGGATGTCTCAGAGAGGGTGTATGTATGTCTTTCTGTGTTTTATGTGGTTGTCTCTCTGTGTGTGTATGTCTTTGTGTGTTTTCTGTGGGTGTCTGTGTGTGTGAGTATGTCTTTGTGTGTTTTCTGAGGCTGTCGGTGTTTCCTTGGGTGTATGTGCAAGTTTGAGTTTGTGTGTGTGTGTGTCCATTGTCTGTTCCTTTTTAGGACATTTTGACCTTACTACTGATTATTCACATCTTTCTACAGACTTTAAAACTAATGAGACCTTTCTGGAAGTCACCTAATCCGCCATTTAACCTTTATATTATTGTTTAGGCAGTTCAGGGCCCTTCCTTTCAGCCACTGCATGCTGTTGTCATCATTTAGTTGGCATCTTCCTTTACAAAAAAAGATAATCAGAACTCCCTATTTTGTTTTCTAAATTTCATTATTTTTTTTTACAAAACTGTAAGCTACCTCATTACTTGTCAGGTCAATGTAAACAAGTGCTGAGTGTCTGTTTGGGTGTCTATGTCTGAGTGTGTTTCTTTGTGTGTCTGCTAGAGTGTCTATATGTGAATCCTTATGTGTGAGTGTGTGTGGGTTTCAGTGTATGCGTGTGTATGTTTGTTTGTATGTTACTACATTTACAACATTTCCAAGTTTAAATAGACACTTAAGAATAAAGTGCATATACGTTTTAGTCACTTTGTCGAAAATTGCACATGTCAAAGGGGGGGGGGGGGGGGCTGATCAATGGTTAAGTCAGGGGCCCAAAAATGTCGAGTGGCGGCCCTGCTTGCGTGTGAGCCAGGGGCATATTATGGCCTAGGCCAATAAGGCCGGTGCCTAGGGCAGCAGATTTGGGAGGGGCAACACATCTGCCCTACCCTCTCTCTAAAAGCCAGCACACAGTACAGTAAGCGATAAAGTGCAGGCTTTTACAGAGAAGACAAGGCACGTGCGCTGATTAAGATCACTCTTCACAGGCAGTGCTCCTTAATACCATTGCTTCATTTACAGCTGTCAGCATTTTTGCAGTGGAAGCGTTCTTGGTGAGAAACTTGCCAGGGATATGCTGGAGGAGAAGACCTTGTGCCGATATGCTGCCTCCTCTTGTCAGCTGTGGTGGGTCTGCAAGCGCAGTGCTTATTGCAGGTCTTAGTAACTTACAGACTGGATGCGTCTGTGCACTTCATAGATCAGCTTGTGATGTCTAATCATAAACTCTAATAGCTAGCTTTCTCTGCATTAATGAACCCACGGAGTAAATAGTGAATGGACACTTAAAAACTTTCATTACTTGAATGATGGTAATTACTGTATGCTGTTGCATGTGAAGGGCAGTGATTGTTTCATCAAAGTGTATTCTTCTTTGCCTCCCTTCCTCTTCTCTCTCTTTCCCTTTCTCCCTCCCTTCTTTCCCTCCCTTCTTTCACTCCTTCCCTTCTTTGTCTCAACTCCCTCCCTTGCACCCTTCTTTCACTCCTTTCTTTCCCTTCCCTTTTTCCCTCCCCCTTTTCTCCTCTCCCTCCCCACTTTTCTCTTCTCTCTCCCTCCCTTCCTTCTTTCCCTCCCCTCTTCTTTTCTCTCCCTTTTCTCAGGGAGAAAATGGTATGAGATGCATGCATTATTCAACCCACCTGTATGCAAGTGTTTTGCTAGCCCATTTTCTCTTGAATTGTTATTAAAAAAAATTAAAAAAAAACACATTTTACACACTGACCCAAAAAAATATTAAAGGGGAAAAGGGCCTAAAACCTTTTTGGGGGGAGCAGATTTTTGAGTGCCTAAATACACAATCTAAATACACCACTGGTGTGAGCGCTTAGAAAATCTCCCTAGAATTACTGAGCGACTTTAAAAACAATTTACATTAATACTTTGTAACACCCAACTCGATATAAATGAATAATGATATTACATTTTAATTAATTATCCATGCATTATTTATTACAAAGAGAATCTCCCTAGAATGGGCGAGAAAAATATATGATTATTTTAAATAATATTCTATAATTACTACATTATAATTATAATTAGAATCGCAGTTGTTAAAAATAGTATTAATAGTACTAATAGTATAAATATCTAAATAGTATAAATATATAAATATATTAATAATATAAATACAATAAATAGTATAAATATATAAACAAACAGTATAATTAATATATAGATGTTAATATGCGCTCAAAAAGAAATATGATGTATATATATATATATATATATATATATATATATAATAATTAATTAGATGGATATATATATATATATATATATATATATCAAATATTTTAAAAATATTTTTATCAAAAATTGATTTATACATTTATATTTTTATAACAGGCAGTTAACCCTAGACAGGTCTGGATGCACGTCCCAAATGGGTAAATTACAAAAAATATATACGATAATATAGCGCACAGAAAAAGTCCAGCACTCACTTACAAATTCACAACTAAGATAAAAAGTAACAATGGAAGAGTTTGGGCTTGTCTAATTTGGCCAGATGCAGTAACTAACTCTTCCATTGTTACTTTTTATCTTAGTTGTGAGTTTGTAAGCGAGTGCTGGCTTTTTCTGTGTGCTATATTATCATATATATTTTTTGTAATTTACCCATTTGGGACGTGCACCCAGACCTGTCTGTGGTTAACTGCCTGTGGCTCTGTGGACGGTGCAGCTTCCTGAGAGTGCTGTTTTTGCACCCAGGGCTGTGCATGTTGCAGGGTCATGGGATGTGTACCCGGTCCGGCCTGAGAGTGCTGTTATTTTGTGCAGTTTGTTGATTTGTGAGTCAGAGTTCAGCCAATGGAAGGAGAATGTTTGCATGTAATATTTTCATGTGCGATACCTATTGGGTTTATTAAACTAACATTATATGTATATTTAAAAAGATTAATAATCACCCAGTTCTACTAATTCCATAATGTATGCCTCACTTTGCCCAATTTAAATGAGAAGAAATAATAATGCTAGGTCTTACAGTGCAGACATTTCAAAAGGTTATAAATGAAATTTCAATAACTGACATTAATTTTATTATTTATATTATGCGTATTAAAAATGACCAAATAAATGAATCAATAAATTTTAATTAATAAAGAAATACATTTCTGAATAATATAATTAATTGGTTTGTGAAATATAAACAGTGAAAATTAAAAAGAGATAAAGAATAGTGTACCGATAGCATTATAATAGTGACAAGGTAAACTACGTAGAATGGCTGGAATACCTATCAGAGTGATTTGTATTTAAAATGTGAATGCGTTATTTGGAATCCAGTGTGGATAATGTTGGCATCTGTGCCGCAATCTGCGCATGTGAGAGTATACAAATCGAATTGCGTAGGGTGACGCAATATAATTATAATTACATGCAAAAACTAGCCATCCCATTGGTTACTGTGTTATACCATGTACGGCCCATATTTGAGGGCTGGATGATGTGATGTCATGCGGATAAAATAAAACGTTCTTTTACAAAGATATGGAGCTTTGTTTCAACACATAATAAGGTAGATTACATTTGTTTGATAAATGTAATTGAAAATATATGGTCCGTTTTGAATATAAAAAACAAAAAGTTAGTAATCCTTTAAATAAGTTTTTGTAGCATATATTGTATATTATATTGCTAATATATACACCTTAGATTACAATATTTTTTTATATTATATTGAATTGAGGGAGTGTTACAGGGATATAAATGTCAACTTATGTGTGTAACATGAATATTAAAAATCATGCCAAAAGTTCTACAAGATAAAAAAAAAAAAGTTGGAAAACTTGGGGCTAGAAATGCACAAGGCAGAAAAATGAAACTCTTATTTAAGATATTCCAAGCCTGAAGAAACACAATATAGTCTTATTGCTAATATAGCAAGAAACCAGACTTGTTAAACTGGATCTTTAACTGCAGATCAATGCCAACGCTATAATCAAACCATTACAATAGCAAAAACGACCTATCAGAGATAAACATTCTAACTGCAGCAAGGCATAAAGAATAAAAGGACACACATTAAACATAATACACATATATATTGATTTGAAAGAAATTGTCACATTATCCAACAAGCTTACAAATAACCTGAAAATCATGCTCCAACATTCATGCACCATTCTCAAGGGGAAAAACAAAATCATGTTAAATAAAAATGTGTCCTTATGGTAGCTGATGTATTAACACTACTGTCACACAAATTACAGCTAATGGTCAGCTCTTCCCCTTGTTCCTCAAACTTCTTCAACACAACTTTACACTTTACAGCCAATCAGAGGCTGCAAAGAGCAGGTAGAAGGCAGCTTTATTTATAAATAGGAAAACAAATATTTAGATGTTAGCTTTAAACAGGAAGGGCCTTCTATTCTGCCAATATTCCTAACTGAAGTGTAGGTTTCATTTTCCTCAGGAAAGCGTCTTACATAGTTTAGTCACTCAAATTCAATTACTGTATTTATGGTCACCACCTCTCGTGTGAGGCTGACCCTGCTACTCTATAGTTTCAAAAGGTTTTATCACGTCAGCTATTTTTACTATCTAGTACTATATCAGCTTCAGATTATTTTATGAGAAAGTGGAACCACTAAGATCTGTGCAAATTTAGAGCTTAGTGTGTTGGACTTTCACAAGCAAAAATCCAGCTATGAAAAGAGCGAAAGGCTGTGATTGGTCGTCCTTCCGCATTCGGCAACTAACGAAGTTACCGAATGCACATACCTAGTTAGAAACCAAGTAATTTGTCTAAGAATATTAAATACAGTACTGGGCATTTCATATTCTAGTAGCATGTACCTCTAAAGGGAAATTAAAAGTCAGAATTAAACATTAAAGGGACAGTATACTAGAAAATTGTTTTTCCCTTAATTTGTTTCTAATTACTTTTTTTACCAACTGCAGAATATAAAATGTACGAGATTTGCTTTTTAAGGTTTATTTGTGTATATGAATTAGTTGATTTTGTGTTTTGAAGCCACAACCTAATAAAGTGGGTTGAGCTTGTAGGTATAATCAGATCTCATTACCTTATCACATTGTGTACATATACTTGCTTCTTTATCTTATATCTGTCCGTAAACCAATCACCAATACTTGGAGAGAACAATGAAAAATTAACATTTTATTACCTTATCTTTTCTATACCCCACTGGGAGTGTAATTTCTTCTACTGGCTGTGTTAATACAGCTTGGCCTCGAGGCCAAAAACTTTCAGGGTGGATGGGGATACCAGAGGCTAAATAAACTATTTCAAATGCCAATATAAGGGTAATGGAAATACTTGTAAACAATTTAAAAAAAAAAATATCTAGCAGGTAAAGTGGATCATTGGGAACAAATTAAAGGGGAGACATTTTTTTAGTAAACTGTCCCTTTAAGGGTACAGATATGGCACGCAATTATAAGAAACTATTTACTAAGTAGGCTCAAGAGTGTTCACATAGCTTTGCACTCTGTGGCAGCAGTGTTTGCAACATATTATATTCCTTTAAACATTGTTGCCAGAGTGTTAAAGGGACAGTGTACTGTAAAATCTGTTTTCCCTTAATGTCTTCCAATGACTTGTTATACCAGCTGAAGATTTTAAAAGATATGAGAAATTGCTTTCTTATGTTTATTTTCTGTATAAGAAATAGTTTGTTTTCTTCTTTGAAACTACAACCCATTAAAATGGGTTTAGCTTGCAGGGAAATCATATCTCCATTTTCTTTCTTTCTGTACACACACTCTTTTATATTATCTCTGTCTGTACAATAAAGCCTACTTAGAGAGAACAATTCAAAATTAACATTGTATTATTTATCTCTCCTAATCCCCATTGGGAGTGTAATTTCTTCTGCTGGCTTTGTTTAGCCAGCTTTTCTATAGCCAATACTTTCTGTACAAATACTTTGTTTTGTGAATGGATCTTAGGAAAAGCAGCGCTTACTTGTTGTGTGAGGTATATATTAAAATAATGGTGTTAACTTTCCTTTAAAACCTGTTGAAATAGTGAGGTTGTTTGTCTTTAGCAATGATAACCCTGTGACTGCCAAACACAGAGCCTTGTCTAGCAGTATGTACTTTGTTCCTTGCCATCTGCTTCGTGCAGTGCATTTATATGGGACTCATTAATACATTGTTAACCACAGGCAGAAAAAGAAAGTCACAGGAAGTCATGCAAGAAGGAGATAATGCAATTAAAGCAGCATTTTATGAGCTCTTACTGCTGCTGGATGTATGCTGAATATTTAGCCATCACAACATTTTTAAAGCAAGTTTTCTGTGTTAATACAGGTAGCCCTCAGTTTACGCCGGGGTTAGGTTCCAGAAGGAATGGTTGTAAATCGAAACCCAGTTTATAATGTAAGTCAATGGGAAGTGAGGGAGATAGGTTCCAGGCCCCTCTTAAAATTGTCACAAGTAACACCTAATACATTATTTTTAAAGCTTTGAAATGAAGACTTTAAATGCTAAACAGCATTATAAACCTAATGAAATAATCACACAACACAGAATAAATAATTAAACTAAATTAAATGTACAAAAACATTTGCTAATCAGCATTATAAACCTAATAAAATAATCACACAACACAGACTTCACTTGCATTTTTCTGCAAATAGTTATTTCTATGCATTCCAATCTGGACTGATTTATAGACAGGAAGATCTTGTTCCTTTGAAATCTGCTCGATAGCTCAGGTTTGGTTAAACTGATTAATTTCAGCTTGCTTGGCTTTGCTGCAACACAAGCGGACAGCTCCACCTACTGGCTATTTTAATAAATGCACTGCTTCTCAATGCTTTTCAATAGCAGTCACATGACTAGAAAAAAAGGTTGTTATTCTGAAACGGTGTAAATTGAACTGTTGTAAAATGAGGGCCACCTGTATGTTCTTTAAAATGCTGCCTTTCTGGGGTTATGTTAACTCTGAGATCAGCATCTTCAAACTCCTCCAGAGTAATCTACATAGAAGGTGATTGGTGCATACTCATCAAGCATGCACCTACTGTGATTTAAAGGGACATAGAGGGTTTTTTGTTTAAAACAGAGTATTGTAATGTGTGTATAATATATATATATATATATATATATATATATTTTTTTTTTTTTGTTATTGTTCTTTCTATGCTGACATTTTTTGGTCTTATGTTTGTGGGCTGTGTCACTGCCCACCAATAGAGAGCTGAGGGAGTTTTCCTCATTAGTCAGTGAGCTTCTAGCCCACGGCCTAGCTGGACAGACATGCTATTCCTGTTAGTTTCAAAACTAAAATAAACAGCTTTAACAAACTTTTTCTTGAAGAAAAAAACCAAACATAAATAACATCTTTCATATGTGTGGCAGATTCATGCTGAAGTAAACATCTGTTAACCCTTTAACTGCTGAGCCATTTCCCCCAGTGCTAAGCCGTTTTGGAATTTTTTAGATGCAGCTTATATTTTAAGCCCTACTCCAAGCCATTTTTCAGGGAAAAACACACAGATTCAAACTATACCATAATTTCACACGTGAGAAATCTACAATAAGATGTTGTAAACATGTATATTTGTAATAAAACTTGAATAATCAAGGTTGTAATAGTTTGTGTATGTGTTTTCTAAACTCTTTTGTCAAAAGAAGAAGTTATCCTCATGTAAATTAGGGCCTTTGGGTATACTTATATAACTTTGATGTGCACATAGTGGTTCAAATCAAATAAGTGTACATTTATTCATGCCATGTGATCATTATTACCACAGTGATCACTTATATTGGGACGTTATAGTAAGGATTGGGGGGTCTTTATGCCTTTTTGACACCCTGTAAAAGTGTAAAGTGTGTATAAAACTAGATTAGGAGTAGCACGGACGACTGAAAAAGATGCTGATCTCAAACTGATCACCTTGGAGGTGGCATTTGATTTAAAGTAAAAAAACTCATGATTCAGATAGAGCAAGAGAAAAAACTAATACATGTTATCAAACATCAAATATACACACGTGAGTTGGTGATTGCTGACAGCTGTCACATCATACAGTGGTTAGGGAAATAAAAGGAACCCTTGAAATCCAATTAAAAAAATACTGTTCATTTGAATCTCAAAGTAAACGTTACTGCATTGTCTCTTCAAACAAAAGACTTTGGACATTATGGTTCAGATAAATACTTACAGTATCACAAGGACTAGAGTTTGCCTTTAAAAGATGTCTACAACTTTCAAAAGGACATTTCATCAATAACCTCAAGCAATTAGGTCATAAAAAACAAAAACAGCCACAGCAAATGAAGAGGGCCACAGATATCTTCATAGAGATTGAAATAAACAAATATATTTTTATTAGCCTAAGGGCTAAATTTATTAAAGTGATTGTAAAGTTTAATTACTGCGCAGTATCTAAAAATAATCTTAAAAAAAGGGGCACTTTAATTCATTAGCCACGAGCTGGACGCCAAAGGGGGCAGGCAACGAATGAATCCAGTATGAGATGCAGGCAGAGGAATGGCGGTATGTTTACCATAACGCAATGGTAAATATTTTAAAAAGAAGTGTCATTGTAAAGTTTAATGAATTAAAGTGCCCCTGTTTTTAAGCTTATTTTTAGATACTGGGCAGTAATTCATTAAACTTTGCAATCACTTTAAGCTTCATTTGCAGCTTTTTTGGCTATGTGGAGTAGGTTCGCATGAGTGAGCCTGCTGCCACATATGTAAAGGGATATGAAACACAAAAATCTTCTTTTGTGATTCAGACAGAACATACCATTTTTAAAATGTACTTCTATTATCAAATTTGCTTAGTTCCCATGACATTCTGTGTTGAAGATACCTAGGTAGGCATGTGGAGCATGGCAGGAAATAGTGCTGTCATCTAGTACTCTTGCAAAATTGCTGCCACATAGCGCTCCAGAAAGAGTACAGCTCCTAAGCATACGTTCCTGCTTTTCAACAAAAGATACCAAGAGAACAAAGAAAAATTGATAATAGAAGTAAATTAGAAAGTTGTTTAAAGTTGCATGCTCTTTAGAAAATGAAAGGAAGGGTTTCATACCCCTTTAAGAAGCAGAAATCGCTTCTCAGAGGTGGTGAGATCAATCACCCTGACACTCGTCCTTTTGGGGTGATTGACATTCCCTGCTCTAGCACAAGGATCCTCTTGTGCAATGTTAAATTTCGCCGTGCAATGCAACATCGCAAGTGGCGATTGCAGATGGCCAGTTTCACTACTTGCAAACCTGTCTGCCTGCAGGGACAGTAAATCTAGCCCTTAGTGCCTGCTTTTTATGGACAGTATATAAGACATAATGTACTTTATAAACATTTACAAAGTTAAATGAACTGGAACATCACTGAAATAATTAATTCTTCCCCAAATGTACTTTCCATTAGTTTGTGAAAGAGAACTCTGAGATGAAATCGAGATAGCTGAACCTACAGAGAGTTTTAATACAATTTCTCATTTAAAAAGTGCAGCAATTCTCACTTAAAACACAATAACAATAAATAATGACTATGCTGCCACTTCACATCATAATCCTGGTGCCAATGCCTGTAAATCACAGTATTTAATATCTTACAGTAATCACTACTGTCATGTGCACATTACAAATTGAAACAATAAATAAAATAATTAAACATTCATTGGGAAAAACAATAACTTGCAATTTCTTATAGTTAGGAACATCACTAAGTTATGAGTCATGGGCATCCAGTGAAATTTTTTTTTTTGGAGGGGGGCAAGAAAAACACAAAAAAACATAAAATCCCCTGAACATAATAACAGGAGACATTTGTTTGCTGTACAAGCTGCACAGCATTTAAAAAAAATGGTGGCTCATTGGAGTGAAGTGTCTGTTTACGTTTAGCTTCAAGAGGCAAAATTCAGGGGGGGGGGTACATCTGTCTCGCTCTTGCTGTCCCCAAGCTGACACCTATGTTATTAGTTATGTGACACATAAAAGAAACTTGACCTACAGCTTTACCCTTTCCCTACAAAGCAATTTCACAAACTGAAGACGTTAGAACATTCATTTTAGTGTATGTCAAGGTTTTTTGTTTAATTTGCTTTTTTTTTGTGAGTTAACTGCTCAACGTGTGTTTTCCTTTAATATGCATAACAAAAAATACTTTAGTATGTAGAGACACACCCCAAAATGTCAAAAGGTCATCACACAGGAAACAAAACAAAAAATGTGTGCTTTTCTCTAGGGTAGATGGCAGTAGTTATGGAGGAATCTGAGTAAGTGGAATAACTCTTATTGAGGGCTTATGTGTGAAAATGTCAAATTTTGGAGATGACTTTAAAAAGGTACAAAAAAAAACAAAACTACAGGAATTGGCCAAGGCCTAGATGTGTGGAGCAAACGTAAATTCTGAGACAAATCCACCCCAGGTTTGTGTGATGATTAGGCTGCTAACAGTAACAAATATTTGGCGGGTGCGGATAGTGGATTAATAGAGCAAGAGCAAGTATTGAAGAAGATAATCCCTAAATAACATAAGAACATCTACAATGAGATAGTGACACAAGCAAGAAGAGAAGATGACAGTATTGGTGAAGAGCAGATCTGAGTGTCATCAGCAATAAGATTTTTAGAAACCCTCATGACATCATTAGATAACCTATAGGGTTGGTATGTAGAGCAACAGGAGTAAGGAACAAACTGATTTAAAATTTACAAGCCATACAGAAAATTGAGGTTTCTGACATACATTTATAAGGAAGTACATTTAGGAGCCAGTGCTTGAGTTGTAGTTACTTTAGTTGTTTGGATTTGTTAAAGAGAATGTAAATTGATGCTAAAGTGCCCGGTTTTTAAAAATTTTATTAAAAACAGGGGCACTTTAATTAATCAAAATTTACATTTCACTCGTGTTGAGAAAATACTTACCTTTTAATCTTGACAGCAGCTCCAGCTTCCTCCGGTCATGCCGATTCAATGCCATGATTGGAGGAAGCAGGATTCCTTATTTTAGACCCAGGAAGAGGCTTTGCGACGGGTGGAGGAAGCTGGAGCTGCTGTCAAGATTAAAAGGTAAGTATTTTTACAACACGAGTGAAATGTAAATTTTGATGAATTAAAGTGCCCCTGTTTTTAATCAAATTTTTAAAAACCGGGCGCTTTAGCATCAAAATTTACATTCACTTTAAGCAGTGCAATATATAGTCTGATATAATACCCCTTTAAAACGTAATATACTTATTATCACAGGGTTCCAGGGATACCCTTAGCATTTGCAGGGCCCTGAGTAAGACAAATTTGCAGGGCCCCATAGCACAGCGCTCTTATTCCCCTCCATCTGTGTGCCCTGCTCCCTGTATGGCCCACCCCTGTCCAAACATTCAGTGTTACCTTTTTAAAGAATAACAGTATATATTACACCTCATACTAGGGCTGCGCGATTAATCAGCGCGCAAAAAACGCAAGAGTATGCAATTTTTAGCCCCGCCCCTATGACATACAGAAGGGGGCTCATATAGGCTAGCCCTCCGCTGCTGAGTGAACTGGGTCTGTCTCTCCCTGTGCAAGCACCTTCTCTCCCCTCTCACTATGGCTGTCTGGACTCCTGAACCTTGTGGAGCGCTCAGTGGTCTCCATAATGGCACTGAGCTGGCCCCAAGCTCTCCCCACAGAGGTTAGGCTAATGTAATTTGCCTGTAGAAAGCAACGATCCACTCATTAAATGGGTAAAAAAACACTTTATACAAAACTTGTTTAAAAGCATAAACGGAAGCTCCAAGGATAGAACAAAGCGGGCGTTCTTTTAAACAAGTTTTGACTAAAGTGTTTTTTTTACCCATTGAAGGAACCCCTCCCTTTATTCTTTATGTCATTTGCCTTTCTTTTAAAGTGGAATCTTAGGAATTTGAGAAAATCGAGATTAAATTGTAATCGCGTTTTTTGGGTCCAAAATCACAATTTTCATTTTTGCCCATATCAACCAGCCCTACCTAATACCGTAAAGGGATATCAAGAGAAGGAAGCACATTTGAAAATAGAAGTTAATATAAAGTTTGACGAATGTGTGCCTGGTTTTTAAAAATCCTATTAAAAACAAGGGTACTTTCATTCAAACTTTACATTTCACTCGTTTTGCTAAAATACTTCCCCTACCCGTCGCAAGCCTCTTCATACGTCAGCAATGACTAATCTGGCTTCCTCCAATCACGGCTCCCCCCCTCCCCCCGAGCAAACAGTGCCTGAGGCCAAGCCGTGATTGGAGGAGGCCGGATTCGTCATTTTTGACATATGAAGAGACTTGCGACAGGCGGGCAAAGTGCTGGAGCGGCTT
The DNA here is from genome assembly GCF_027579735.1 of Bombina bombina. Taxonomy (NCBI): domain Eukaryota; kingdom Metazoa; phylum Chordata; class Amphibia; order Anura; family Bombinatoridae; genus Bombina; species Bombina bombina. The sequence goes on from NC_069504.1 coordinate 958,076,377, forward strand.
TCAAGAATAAAAGTTAAGTATTTTAACAAAACGAGTAAAATGTAAAGTTTGATGAATGAAAGGAGGTAGTGAATACCAATACTCTAGATACATTTAAAAATAGTCTGGATACATTTCTGTCTATAAAAAAAAATCATGGATATGATTGCAAGTATCAAATGGGTCACCTTTTAGTGGGGTTACTTAAGCTTAACTGGAGCTTTTTGTAAGTATTTTAGATTTGTATAGGTTGAACTCGATGGACTTCGGTCTTTTTTCAACCTTATCTACTATGTTACTATGTAAAGTGCCCCAGTTTTTAATAGGATTTTTAAAAAAATGGGCACACATTCGTTTTTTACATTCACTTTAAAAGTGTTTTCTCTAAATCATGCAAGTTTAATTTAGACTTTCCTATCCTTTTAAAAGAAACATGAAAGTGAGCTATTTAATCACGTTAAAATAAATTTGTATGAAAAAGTTTCTGATAAAGTTAGGTATTTTGAGTTTAAAATTAACAGTGCATGTTTGCATTATACTGGCCCATGGGATAAAAAGCCCATCACTGTGTTGAAGGAGTATGGCATAAATCACGCAGGCATCAAAACGTTTGTTTGTTTTTTTGTTACCAAAATAGATTTCAATTAAAAAAGAAACGGTGTAGATGCAACAAAGATACCATGTCTTTAAAGGGACATGAAACCCAAAATAATTTTCTTTCATGATTCAGACAGAGCGTTTATTTTTAAACAACTTTACAATTTACTTCTATTATCAGATTTTCTTAGTTCTCCTGGTATAATTTATTGAAAAGCAGGGATGTAAGCTCAGGAGTGTGGTGTGTGTCTATACAGCAGCAGTTTTTCACAGCTAGACCATGTTAGTTCATGTGTGCCATATAGATAACATTGTGTTTAAGGTTCAGCACCGATTGGCTAAAATGCAAGTCTGTCAAAAGAACTGAAATAAGGGGCAGTCTGCAGAGGCTTAGATACAAGGTAATTACAGAGGTAAAAAATATATTAAAGGGACAGTATACACTCATTTTCATATAACTGCATGTAATAGACACTACTATAAAGAATAAGATGCACAGGTACTGATATAAAAATCCAGTATAAAATGGTTTAAAAACGTACTTAGAAGCTTTCAGTTTAGCTCTGTTGAAAAGGCAGTTGGAAAGCCCACTGCAAGTGGGAAATAAGACACTCCCCCCTCCCCCTTCTTTTACATATGAAAAGACCCTTTACACAAACAGGAGCAAGCTGGAGAAGGTAGCTGACGGTATTTAAATAAAACTTTGGGGCTTGGTTAGAAGTCTGAAAATCAGAGCAATGTTCTTTAAAAATAAGCAAAATTATACATTTTTAAAAAAAAAAAAAAAACTTTATGGGCTTTATAAATAGATCATCTACAAAATATTTATGCAAAGAAAAAATGAGTGTATAATGTCCCTTTAAGATAACGTGTTGGTTATGCAAAACTGAGGAATGGGTAATAAAGGGATTAGCTATCTTTTTAAACAGCAATTCTTGAGTAGACTGTCCCTTTAATGTTGAGGAATCTGTGATGATGAACCTTTTGCCTGATTTACTTGTACCATGACAATGTTTGCTGTATTCTTTTTTATTGTTCTTTGTAATTTCAATGATTGTTTGTATAATGAATGTTTTTAGTTTTTATTTTCTTGAAAAAGATAAAAAAAATAAATTAAAAAACATAAACATAGGATGAATAAAATAGAGGAAACAATATTGTAGAGTTGATGTCCTCAGGGGGGCAATAAGGGAGTAATACAAATCTATAAAATGTACAAAGTCTCCTCAAACTATAGTACAGCAGTATGCTAAGGAACAATGTTCCCCTCTTGTTCCTCAATGAATGATAATAAAAATGTATTACAGTCTTGTTTGTATCTTGGTAACCAATGCAGTTGCAGGACATTAGTTGTGCACAAGTTTAATTTCACTGATCCTTGCACAAAATAACATACCTAGCCCTGTAATCATTCTGTCCCAGTCTGCCTTCTCTCTCTAATTTCTATTTATTTTACCCCCCTCCCATGGCAATGAAAAATTTATCCGCAAATTACAAATAATTACAATAATATTAAATTGCTTCTCTTTCAATGTCCTGTATAAAAACGTATTTTTGGGGAAAAGGGTGGAGTAACCAGGGCCTCTAAAAAGACAGCTACGAACTGAACTGTTGCATGAACCTTGACATCACTATTTTAAATTTATAAGCAGCATACCGCCACAAATAAAATATTGTACTGAATGTATTAAAGGGACAGAATCCCAACATTTTCTGTCATGGTTTAGTTAGAACATACTATTTTAAACAACTTTCAATTTACTTCTATTATCAAATTTGCTTAATTCTCTTGTTATCCTTTGCTGAAGGAACAGCATTGCACTATTGGCAGCTAGATGAACACATCTAGTTAGACAATCACAAGAGACAAATATGTGCAGAAAAAAATAGAAGTGAATTTTAAAAAGTGTCTTAAAATTAGACAAACTGACTGAATCATGCAAATTTAATTTGGACTTCCCTATCCCTTTAAATAAAGGTATACAGTACATAATGATCTTTGTATAGAAGGTAAAACAGGCTATTTCCCTATATATGTGACACATGTTTAAAATAATCTGACAACCCTACTTTATTTTTTTAAACATCTGTAACATTCCAAGTACTCGTTTAAAGGGACATAAAGCCTGAAGATTTTTTTCCATGATCCAGAGCATTTTAAACAACTTTACAATGTATTTATTTTATCAATTTTCCTTCATTTTCTTAGTATCCTTTGTTGATTCAGTAGCAATGCACTGCTGGTAGCTATTTGAATACATTGGGTGAGCCAATGACAAGAGGCATATTTGCAGCAACCAGTCAGTAGTTAGCTACCAGTAGTGCATTGATGTTCGAGCCTACTTAGGCAACAAAGGATACCATGAGAATGAAGCAAATAAGATAAATAGAAGTAAAATTGTAAAGTTGTTTAAAACCATAAGAGTTTAATTTTGACTTTCATATCCCTTTAAAGACCTCTTGCTTCTGTGTAAAGATTATATTGGGAGTTATACCAAAATAGAATTTATACCAAATCAGGATTCAAACCAAATACAGGTGGCCCTCAGTTTACAACGGTTCAATTTACACCGTTTCAGAATAACAACCTTTTTTCCAGTCATGTGACTGCTATTGAAAAGCATAGAGAAGCAGTGCATTTATTAAAATAGCCAGTAGGTGGAGCTGTCCGCTTGTGTTGCAGCAAAGCCAAGCAAGATGAAATTAATCAGTTTAACCAGACCTGAGCTATCGAGCAGATTTCAAAAGAACAATATCTTCCTGTCTATAAATCAGTCCAGATTGGAATGCATAGAAAGAACTGTTTGCAGACAAATGCAAGTTAAGTCTGTGTTGTGTGATTATTTTATTAGGCTTATAATGCTGTTTAGCAAATATTTTTGTTCATTTAGTTTAATTATATATTCTGTATTGTGTGATTATTGTATTAGGTTTATAATGCTGTTTAGAATTTAAAGTCTTCATTTCAAAGCTTTAAAAATAATGTATTAGGTGTTACTTATGACAATTTTGAGAGGGGCCTGGAACCTAACTCCCTCCCTTCCCATTGACTTACATTATAAACTGGGTTTCAATTTACAACGGTTTCGATTTACAACCATTCCTTCTAGAACCTAACCCCGGCGTAAACTGAGGGCTACCTGTACTTGTTTGATATAATTGTGGTGTAAAACATTGGCACATGTATAGAATCTGTGGGGGGACATATCACTAATGACTGCAGAGATGTTTTAATTTTCTTTTTTTTTTGGACTGACTCCACAAAGCTGGATCCTCTGGTTCTCTTACTTTAATATAAACCCCTAACTGAAAACAACTAAATTTCATATAACCTTAAAGGGATACTAAACCCATTTTTTTTTTCTTTCATGATTCAGATAGAGCAGCAATTTTAAAGGGACACTGTACCCAAAAATTTTCTTTTGTGATTCAGATAGAGCATGCAATTTTAAGCAACTTTCTAATTTACTCCTATTATCAATTTTTCTTTGTTCTCTTGCTATCTTTATATGAAAAAGAAGGCATATAAGTTTTTTTTCTTGGTTCAGCACTCTGGACAGCAGTTTTTGATTGGTGGATGAATTTATCCACCAATCAGCAAGGACAACCTAGGTTGTTCACCAAAAATGGGCCGGCATCTAAACTTACATTCTTGCATTTCAAATAAAGATACCAAGAGAATAAAGAAGATTTGATAATAGGAGTACATTAGAAAGTTGCTTAAAATTGCATGCTCTATCTGAATCATGAAAGAAGGGTACAGTGCCCCATTAAGCAACTTTTTATTTTACTTCAGTTATCAATTTTTCTTTGTTCTCTTGCTGTCTTTATTTAAAAAGCAGGAATGTAAAGCTTAGGAGCCTGCCCATTTTAGGTTCAGCACCCAGGATAGCTTGCTTATTGGTGACTACATTCAGCCAACCAATAAGCAAGCATAACCCAGGTTCTGAACCAAAAATTGTCCGGCTCCTAAGCTTCACATTCCTGCTTTTTAAATAGAGATAGCAAGATTACAAAGACAAATTGATAATAGGAATAAATTAGAAAGTTGCTTAAAATTGCATGCTCTATCTGAATCATGAAATATTTTTTGGGGATTTAGTGTCCCTTTTAAGATCAGCTGTAACTTCCCATAACTTCCCCAAAACGCAGCCACTGCACCATGAACTAAACTTGCTCTATCCCCTAGCATGTTAGTTGCTAACCAACTGTGGTTGTAAGACCTATATAGTAATCTTATATATTTGCTCTTCCTCCTCAAACTTATCTTTAACTCAAAATTTTCTTCTCAGAGAAGTTCAAAAACATTGTCTCACCTTATGGGAGTTCCCTTGTGAACATTTGGCTTCAACCAATTTTAGTTAAAGGGACGGTTTACTAAAAAATGTTTGCCCCTTTAATGTGTTCCCAATGATCCACTTTACCTGCTGGAGTGTATTAAATTGTTTACAAGTATTTCCTTTACCCTTATATTGGCATTAGAAATAGTTGATTTAGCCTGTGGTATTGCAACCTATTCTGAAAATTTCTGGCCTTAGGTCAAAGCTATAGATAAGCTGTGTAAACACAGCCAGGAGAAGAAATTACACTCCCAGTGGGGCATAGAAGAGATAAGATAATAAAAATGTTAATTTTCCATTGTTCTCTCAGAGTATTGGTCTTTGGTTTACGGCCAGATATAAAATAAGGAAGCATTTATATGTACACAATGTGATAAAGTAATGAGATCTGATTATACCTACAAGCTTAACCCATTGTATTAGGTTGTGGCTTCAAAACACAAAACCAGCTATTTAATATACACACATAAATCTTAAATAGCAAATTATCATCCATTTTATACTCTGCAGTTGGTAAAAAAAAAAAAAAGGAACTGGAAACACATTAAGGGAAAAACGATTTACAGTATACTGTTCCTTTAAGAATACCAAAGTTCTTGAGTTGATGTTACTTATGTTATGTAATTTTTGTTCTTAAAAAAAAAAACTAACATCTGTATTTAATATGATAAAAATAAAAAATAAAACATTTAGGGTCATTGTATGATATAAGATACCTACTCCCACACATAATTAGCTGTAGAAATTGTGAAGTGCAACATTTAAAAATATATTAAATATATAATTCCTTGAGATTATTTGTTACTAGAAACGAAGTTCACAAAACTGCATACAAATTCAGTACTTATACAAAAAGCAAACTGTTATAGAAAAACTAATAAATAGCATTACAGAAATGTCATGTTAGCAACACTCTAGTATATTCTGCAAACATCTCTACGAAATTTAAAACAACAAAGTATCATAGGTAAAAATGCAAAAGTATTGTTTCTTAAAAGGACAGTCTACTTGAAGAATGTTATTGTTTAAAGAGATAGGTAATCCCTGTATTAACCATTCCCCAGCTTTGCATAAACAGCACTGTTATATTAATATAATTTTACCTCGGTGGTTACCTTGTATCTAAGCTTCTGCAGACTGCACCTTTATCTCAGTGCTATTTACAAACTTTCAGTTTAGCTAATCAGTGCTGATTCATTTGTAACTACACAGGAGTGAGCACAGTGTTATCTATAAGGCACACATTAGCTAGCACTGTATAGCTGTGAAAAAGCTAATAAAATGCAATAAGATAAAGGCGGCCTGCAGGGGCTTAGAAATAGGCAGAGATTTAGAGTTTTAGACATTATAAAGGATATTGGTTGTGAAAAGCTGCAGAATCGGTAGTAAAGGCGTTCCCGATCTTTTTAAACACTAAAACAAAACAAGTAGACTGTCCCTTTAAAGAAAGGGGAATCTTAAATTCTTCACTGTGAGAAACTGGAAAAGCAAGTTCCTTGCTACTATAAATAGAACCTTTCTTACAGTTAAAAAATGGTAATTAAAACCCCTTATGTAAATGAATATTTATGCAAAAACAGTAACTTAAATTTCAGGCTTATCTCCACTTACAGTTTTATAATAATTCTAAAATGTGATTCTAACCACCAATAAAGAGGGCCTTTTGGACTCCAATTTATAGACATGAAAGTATTATATATTTGCCAAGTAAAAAGTTTCAGGTTGCTTCCAAATAAATCACAAATCATTACATGATGGGTATTGCATAAACCTGGCAGCTGTTAAAGTAAGAAACTAGTTTTACAGGGTATTAATATCAAAATACAAAACAGAATACAGTGTTCTGTTATAAGAAGTACAATATGGCCATGGTGTCATTGCAACATGTTGTTTTGCAATATACACCACCCATCAGTTACAAAGAGAGTTTCCAAAAAGTAGCAACGCTCACATACTACTTGATGCCATAGAAAGCACACTGCAGATCACTGGTTGTCTACCAGCAAGTGGTATTCTTTAGCTCTCTCTAGCAACCAATTGTGTTATGAAAAGAACAATGACAAGTTCTAACAAACATTTATTTTGTGTGGTATCATCTGAAGTGACCTACTCTTGCATAATGCAAGCAAAATTTGTAATATTTCCATAGAAAGGCAATACTGCTACAAGCAGAAGTTCTGTGTGACAGTGACAGCTTTATTGCCATTGCACTGAAAAGTTACCTCTTGTTGATAGTATTCTATGAAGGAAAGACTCCTATTAACCCCTTGCTGGCAAATAACTGCTCCCTTTCAGTCAGTGGATTAAAACAGAAAACTAACATGTCTACCAAAAAGTAGTATACATGATCACCTGTGTGCTTGTGTTTACAGTATGTTTATAATATGTAACCATTTAACATTATAGATAATGTGTCATCAACTTGTCAATTAAAAATAGATCTTATTTTAACCACCTATTGATAGCATTAAATCAACTGACTAATAAGTAACTCCTTGTCTGTCATATATTACTGCAAATACACTGCTTAGTAATGCGTTGCAGCACTTTCTGACAAGTAAGAGATTAGACCTTTGTTGCTAGAGTATTGGGGGTTAAAACTACCTAAGCAGGCTAATGACACTGTAAAAAGGTGACATGCATGTCCCCAGCTTCTATAGGTCATGCTAGTGTCAGCACATATTCCAACACTCACAAATTTCTTAGACTTTCCATCTCCTCCTTCTTCCTGGTTTTTCAGTTTCTTTTTTTCCTTGGTACTTTTGTAGGCTCCAGGAGGCACCCCTCCAAATCCACCTCCTCCGGCTGGCGGATCCATGCGGCAGCCGGTTTTCTCTGTCCAGGCCTCGCAGGCAACGTATGGGATACAGTGCGGTGTGGACTGTCTACCCCGCCACACGCAGACTTTGTCACTTGCCCCCTAACTTCACGCTTATTGATGGAACTCAGGGTGTGCTGTGCCCCTGCCCGGTGTGCTATACGATCCGGTATCACCAGTAGTTCCTGTGTAGTATCAGACTGTGTATCCCCAGTAGTTCCTGTATCCCTCTCTCACACACATGCACCAGCATTCAGCTCCAAACCCCTCCCCAGTCTCTTTCTCACAACCTCTCTGCCATTTTTTTCCATTAAGGTGGACTAACGCAGTTAAAATATATTCGGCACAAACGTAACATAATAAATAAAAGAGTATGGTAGTAATAAATGTATACTGTATTTATCTGTAAATCATTTTTATACTTTTCCACGCCGCTTGGGTTTAATCAGTACACAATTTTAATATATTCCCGCTTAAAACAACTGTACTATTTTGCCTTTAATGGAGTAAAAATGACGGAAGAAACACAGGAGGGGTTGTGCTACAATGGGAAATTCATGAGAAAAAGGGAGAAACTGATTTGTCGTAAATACAGAGTCATGATCTGATTAATCATCTAAATATTCTGAATGAGTACATATGTGCATGGAATAAAACATTTCCAGTATTTTCTGCATTGTAAATATATAGTCTGAAAAAAAGTATATAACTACTAAGCAATGTTCTTTTTAGTGTGGTTGGGTATATATAGGTTAATTTATAGTTCGAAAATCCTATATATATTTCTGGATTGTGAAGCATGATTTAGTCATGTTTTGATTTCTTATTTGGCAATGAAGGCAGCTGCCTAGGGATATATCACTGGCTGTTTTATAGATAATTGTAAAACTTTCAACAAAACTGTGGAGTTAGTAAATGTTATTCGGAAGTCTTTATCCTTTATCAGCTGAGAAATGTCTAAGAACAAATGCGGAGGAAAGTCATGAAGGATTCCATTCATCTCTACCTAGGGGCACCAGATTTAGGGATAGTCAACTCAAAAATATTTATTGTTTAAAAAGATAGAGATAATCCTTTTATTACAGAAAACATGGTTATATTAATACACTTTTTACCTCCATGATTACCCTTGTATCTAAGCATCTTCCGACAACCTCCTGATCACATGACTTTTTATTTATTATCCTCTATTGATTTGCATTTAAGCCATTTAGTGCTGTGTTGTGCACAACCCATGGGCATGAGCACAATGTTATCTGTATGGCTCACATGAAGTAGAACTCCCTTGTGAAAAGCTAATAAAAAAGCATGTGATCAGGGGGCTGTCTTTAGTGGCTTAGAAACAGACAGAAATGTAGAGGTTTAATTGTTATAAAGTATATTAATATAACCATGATGGTTGTGCAAAGTTGGGGAATGGGTAGTAAAGGCGTTATCAATCTTTTTAAACAATAACAATTTTTGTGTTGACTGTCCCTTTAAATGTGACAATGCAAGAAGCCATAAATGTCAAAACCACCATGGATACATTATTTTGCCACTTGTTGATCAGTCTAATTTTGCTTGCATGTTATTTAGCTAATTGTTTGACATTTCACCTTTTAAAGCACAAATACCCAATGTTAAAATAAAAGGTGACATTTAATATTAATGACATATGTTCTTCTATTGTATACATATCCAGTACTCTTCTTGTGTTCCTTTTTCATGTGTTGGTGCATGAGTATATTCAAGCTTAATAAACTATTATTGCAGCATCCCAGTTTACAAACATACCTCTCATCAACAATTTCGCTTGAGTAACCAAAATAATAACATTAAAGGGATATAAAAAAAAAACCAAATTTGTCTTTGATGATTCAGATAGATCATGACATTTTAAACAACTTTCTATTTTCTTTGTTCTTTTGGTATTTTTTGTTTAAAAGCAAGGTCTTAAGCTTAGGAGCCGGCCCATTTCTAGAGTACTATATAGCAGCAGTTTTGCAAGAATGTTATCTATTTGCAAGAGCAGTAGATGGCAGTTCTATTTCCTCCCATGAAGTGCTCCAGATTACTACCTAGGTATCTCTTCATAACACAATATCATAGGAACAAAGCAAATCTGATAATAGAAGTACATTCTAAACTCTTTTAAAATGCTATGCTCTGTCACAAAAGAAAATGTTGGGTTTCATATCGCTTTAAATATCTTACTGGGATGTATTGTTCCAAATGCCATATTATTGTTATATTATAGTTATTGGAGCTCTAATGTTTCATCTACAACAGAGATGGTTATGCAGTTTTCTGGCCTCTGGGAAAAAGTACCAAAAATATGTTCTATAGTTTTAATGGCCCCCAATTAAAAGCAGAAATAAATAAAAAAAAAATTGTATGTTTTGGAGTCTTCTAGTGGGTGGGCAAACATTGAGGCCACAATTCAAAAGAGCCCTCTAGAGAAGAAAACAGCAGAGGATACCCTGCAACCTTACATAAATCTGGCCCAGTACCAATTGAACTTTTTAGGAAATATACTATAATTTGTATGTTTAATAGCCATGAAGGTATCCCTTAAATTATTGATTTTTTATTGTTTAAAAAGATAGATAACACCTTTACTACCCATTACCTAGCTTTGCATAACCAGTATTTTTATATTAATATACTTTATAATCTCTAAATTTGCCTGTTTTTAAGCCCCTAAAGGCTGCCTCTTATCTCAGTGCTTTTTATAGTCAGACAATGCTAGTTGTGTGCCATATAGATACAAATTATGCTTGCTCCCATGGAGTTATGCAGGAACCAGTACTAACTGGCTAAAAGGAAAGTTTGTAAAAAGCACCAAGATAAGGGGCAGCCTCAGTGCATCTAAGCAGAGGCTTAGATACAGGTTATCACAGATTTAAACGTATATTAATATAACAGTGTTGGTTATGGAAAAAGGAATGGGTAATAAAGGGGTTATCTATATTTTTAAAGTGCTATGAAACCCCATTTATTTTCTTTCATGATTCAGATAGGGCATGCAATTTTAAGCAACATTCTTATTTACTCCTATTATCAATTTTTATTCATTCTTTTGGTATATTTATTTGAAAAGCTGGAATGTAAGCTTAGGAGCCGTCCTTGTTTTGGTTCTGCACCTGCGTAGCACTTGCTGATTGGTGGCTCAATGTAGCCACTAATCAGCAAACGCTGCCCAGGGTCTGAACCAAAAATGGGTTGCTCGTAAAGCTTACATTCCTGCTTTTTCAAATAAAGATAGTGAGAACAAAGTAAAATTGATCAAAAGTGTAAATTAGAAAGTTGCTTAGAATTGCATACTCTATCTGAATCATGAAAGAAAAAATTTGGGTTTCATATCCCTTTAAACAATAACAATTTTCAAGTAAATTGCCCTTTTAAGTTTTCTAATATATTGATCTGTGGCCCCAATGTCTTAGGAAGTTGCCCATCACTGATCTTAAACATTGTTGGCAATAATGCTGTGGGGAAATGCAACTAGGTACCGTTTACAACCAGGAAGGCAGTGAAAAACTAATCTGAAAATGCCCAAACACCTAAAGACAAATATGCAGTAAATAGAATTTTCAAATGTGGGTATAATGTTGTAATGAAGATGAATTGATTGAATCTAGATTTGTTTATAACTATATACACAATTACATGTCATATTTAATAATTTTAACCAAATATAACAGCTTCACTGTGTTTGTATCACCAATATCCTGGCATTGCGGATTTAATTGATAAACCCTGACATAGATAGGTTTTTTTTTAAAGTCCCTCATCTATACTGGTGGAAAGGGACAAATCTCAACAAGTCATCAAAAATGAAATGTTTGCAGAACACGATATCAATGGGAAAAAGCACCCTACTACATTTAAAAGAGTAATTTAGATGGGATATATAGGAAACCAGTAAATATGTATTTTGATGTATTAATTAAATTTGCAGGGCTAATCACTAAAGAATTAGTTCTGTAGTATGATCGCATTTGTTTTCAACCTAAATAACATTTTCCTGGCGTTCACGATATCATTGAGAAGCAATAGTCCTAATCCACCTTAAAATGAGAGGATAAGAGGCTGTACCAGGTGTAGGGGCAGGATTTGGAGCTGAACGCTAGTTTATGAAAGAGAGCAAGCAATACAGGAACTGCTGCGGATACAGTATCTGATGCTAGCCGAGTGTAATGAGTATAGGGCTATGATGTATTTCTCTCTCTCATATACACACACAGCAAGTGGGCATCCTCCACATGCAATAAGCATATTTATAAACAGGCGCGCAACAGGCAGTCCCATTCACTCTTCAGGGCGGAAGGAAGGGCAAAACTTCACTTTCAAACATCTTCCATGTAACTTCCGGGTGCAGTTGACTATTTGTTAGTGGGTTTCTAATGCAATTCTTCCTCATTTCTACTAACACATTGTTTGTATTAATCAAAGGATCAAAATCCGTTATATAATTTATGATTGAGCTGCTGATAAAGAATGATAGGGAAACTGGAAGATACCATTTTCATGGCTTAAGGAATGTGGCCAAGTGGGTGTGTGAGACTGTGAGTTATTTCAGGTGAACTGCTTGGGCACCATCTACTGGCTAAGCAGTTATTTGAATGTTGTAAATTTCTGTTATTATACATTATAAATTAAAAGCATTTGGAAACTGTCATGTTTGTTAGCAGCAGCATTTGCATTGTGTTGCAGTTAGGGTATATCTTAAAAGTTTTATCTATTTAGCTATAGACAGTTAGGAATATGTATAGTTGAGCTCTTCTTAAACAAACACTGTGTAGGAGGCTGTAGGGTTAGGGTCACATTTCATGCAGCATCTACAATATATCAGTCTTTCTGGAGGCAACATAAAAAAAACCCACTATGCAGAGTTGAAGAGAAATGATACCCATATGTTGAATTACTTAAAAGTAATGCAAAATATCTGTAAAAAGCCGACTAGAAAAAAGAGTGAATTCAACACTGATGAAACAGATTGGCTGTTTTTGTCACCATGAAGATGATAGTATAAACAGTAGCTTTGAATCAGAAAGCACTTACAAATTTAACCTGAAGATATTTTGAGGTTAAATATCTTAATTTTAACACTGATGTTTGCCTGATCTTTTCAAGTTAGCTTTTTACAGTTGTGCTGCATCAAAAGTGATTTAGCATATGGGTAAGATGTCCATATTGTTAATCTCGGATCCATACAAGGCCTCGCATTCTAAAGAGCCCTCTCATGTCATCCAAGTAGGAATACAATTGCATAATGTAATTTGGTCTAAACCTCTTGAATTTAATATTCAACTATTTTATGTATGTTCATTTTTTTTTCTTTAGAATGTGTCACAGTTCCTTATTTACTTTTTTTTTTTTTTTGGTATGCTATTGCCTTTAAAATTCCAGCATCATCATTGCCGGTTGCCTGTGTACTGAATTAGTATCTTGCTGCTCTGGGTGTTTTGCTGTTCACGCGTTTTGCTCCTTTGCCTAATGATTACCCTACTTTCTAGATTCTGAATGTCTGCTATTTTATTATTTGACCTGTTACTGACTGCTTATTTTGGATTTCAGATGTTTTGAAAAAATTCTTCTATGTTTGAAACATATCTTTAGAAAACACCGTTCTTTCCCAACAATCCGATATGGAGTATCTTCAGTGCCCCAATATTATTTGTACTTGTTCCTCACACTTGTGTTGGCTTGTCTGAAACCCTCAATATCTCTGAGACGTTCTGTCCCTTGTGACCGATATTCCATTGTTGAAGAGAGGATCATTGCTGTGGCCCGTAAGAGGAAAATCACAGTGGCCTAGGCGTGGGCTCTCCCTCTGAAGGCTATCCCTGAAGTTGGCCTTCCTGTCTACACCGAAATGGGTTCTCCTGTATGCCCAGAAGTGTTCTTTTTGGTGTGCTCTGATATGGGTCTTCTCATTTGTAATGAAATAAACCAATTTACTTGTCCAGATGACTGATTATAATGTACTTTGTAGTGTATTCTCTGCCTTACAATCACATTTATGGCTTTAAGTTGATCTAGCAAGAAAAATCATCCAGGAGAAAGGAGAAACCAAGATAGTCATTTTACTATGATATAATACTGCTTGGATTATGCACTTAAAGTGAATGTAAATTTTGATGCTAAACTGCCCGGTTTTTAAAAATTTGATTAAAAACAGGGGCACTTTAACTCATCAAAATTTACATTTCACTTGTGTTGTGAAAAAATACTTACCTTTTAATATTGACAGCCGCTCCAGCTTCCTCTGCCCGTCGCAAAGCCTCATCCTGGGTCTAAAATGAGGAATCCGGCTTCCTCCAATCACGGTGTTGAATCAGACACTGATTCCCCCGGGGGGAAGCCTTGATTGGAGGATGACCGATCCATCATTTCAGACGTCAGAAATGGCTTATGAAGACCGGGGGAAGCTGGAGCGGCTGTCATGTTTAAAAGGTAAGTATTTTTTCACGAGTGAAATGTAAATTTTGATGAATTAAAGTGCCGCCCCTGTTTTTAAATCGAATTTTTAAAAACCGGGCACTTTAGCATCAAAATTTACATTTACTTTAAATACGTGTCCTGTGCATTTGGTATCTTTATTCAGCTACTTGAATTTAAATTATCTGAATTTTGTCAGAGTGGTCTACTTTACAAATATTAAATGTAAGTTTGAGCTTACATATACTGTGTACATCACAATTCATGTACGCAAAATACACGTTTTTCATATTTGTGGCCTAGCACATACTTGTGCAGAGCACATTTGCACAGTTTATCACCTATCAGAAAATGGGAAAACCAGTGGTAATCTTGAAATCTGCTGGTTAGATCTTAAAGAGACATGAAACACAATTTTTTTTTCTTTCATGATTCAGACAGAACATGCAATTTTCAACAACTTTCTAATTTACTTATATGAGCTAATTTGCTTTAGTCTCTCGATATCTTTTGCTGAAAAGAAGCATATCTAGATAGGGTCGGTAGCTGCTGATTGGTCTCATGTGATTGGCTCATCCATGTGCATTGCTATTTCGTCAACAAATGATATCTAAAGAATGAAGCAAATTAGATAATAGAAGTAAATTGGAATGCTGTTTAAAATTGTATTCTCTATCTGAATCATCAAAGAAAAAATGTGGGTTTAATGTCCCTTTAAGGATCTACTGGTAGATCAGACCTCTATCTCTTGGACACACCTGTTATAGATATTCTCTCTGCCATGCCACTTGCTTTCTCTGTAGTTATGTATTGGTTATATTTCTAACAGCTACCAAGTTTGTCAATGTAAAGCTACTGTGTGTTCAATTGTGTTTTTCCCTGCACCTCTGCTTTTTAGCCTGCTATAATGAAATGATCAACCACCAAAGGACTTCAACCCAATCCTCTTGTGCTAAACTTGAAAGCATTTCAGTGTCTTGCATTGAAGTCTGCCTGAATGGTGCAGACACCTTTTTGCTATGCAGATGCAGTTAATTTCTAGCATTTTGCATGATCCAAAAAATTGGCAAAATAGAGGGGGGGAGATTTCTTTTTATATCATATTTAAGTAAAAGCACAGTTTATGGCAGGGTGGTTCTATAACATAGATTGTGAGGAAACCAAAAAGCTGAATATTGAGGGTAATAGTGGGAAATTAATTTTATACAACAATCTGTCACCTTTCATTTTTAACCCCTCCTTCATGGAGTGCTGGGTGTGTACAAAATGCACTGCCCTGCAAATTAAGTGTAGCTGGCACCTGAGGTTTGGGTGAAACATAGCACCTAATTAAACTGCAATTGGTTTCTGGCTTTCGTTCAAAAAATTGCTGTCCCTAATGGTTAAAGGGACAGTATACTATAAATAGTTTTTCCCTTAATGTGTTTCCAGATACTTTTTTACCAGCTGCAGAGTATAAAATGTATGAGATTTGCTTTTTTAAGGCTTATGTGTGTATTAGCTGATTTTGTTTATTGAAGCCACAACCTAATAAAATGGGTTGAGCTTGTAGGTATAATCAGATCTCAATACTTTATCACATTGTGTACATATACCTGCTTCTCTATCTTGTATCTGTCCATAAACCAATCACCAACACTTGGAGAGAACAATGGAAAAATAACATTTTATTACCTTATCTCTTCTATAACCCACTGGGAGTGTAATTTCTTCTACTGGCTGTGTTTACACAGCTTGGCCTCAAGGCCAAAAACTTTCAGGATGGGTGGGGATACCACAGGCTAAATAAACTAATTCAAATGCCAATATAAGGTTAATAGAAATACTTGTAAACAATTTAATACACTCCAGCAGGTAAAGTGGATCATTGGGAACAAATTAAAGGGGAGAACATTTTTGAGTAAACTGTCCCTTTAATACTAAACAAGAATTTCAGCAAGAGAGCTAAAACTGTTAGCATCTTCTGCTTTTACTGTTTACTTTTAACAAATGGCTGGAACAGCAGAGCTATGGAAAAAAAGGGAAAACATTTAAAATTAAAGGGACAGTCTACTCCAGAATATTTATTGTTTCAAAAGGTAGATAATCCCTTTTTTACCCATTCTTCAGTTTTGCATAACCAACACAGTTATAGTAATATAATTTTTACCTCTGTGATTACCTTGTATATAAGCCTCTGCGGACTGCTCTCTTATTTTGGTTCTTTTAACAGACTTGCATTGTAGCCAATGAGTGCTGACTCCTCGGTAACTCCACGGGAGTGAGCACAATGTTATTTATATGGCACACATGAACTAGTGCTTTCTAGCTGTGGAAAACTGTCAAAATGCACTGATATAAGAGGCAGCCTTCAAGGGCTTAGAAATTAGCCTACCTAAGTTTAGCTTTCAACAAAGAGTACCAAAAGAACAAAGCAAATTTGACGCTAAAAAGGAAATGGGAAAGTTTTTTTTTAAAAATCGCATGCCCTATCTAAATCATGAAAATATAGTTTTGACTAGACTGTTCCTTTAAAGATTGGAGGCTGGTAAGGTGTTTCGTTGTAATGTGTGTGTATAACTAAACACCTTAGCTCATATGAACAACCAGCTCAATAACATTGTTAGCCTGTTCTATGGTGATTTACCACCTGAGTGCAGCCTCTTTTTAACCCAGTAATGCTTTTTCACAGAGTAGAACTTTCCTGTAGTATATCAGTCTGATCTCGCCTATTAAGGTCAGTCCAGCGCCGAAATGTCTGGCAATTCCTCTCTGAACAAAAAACATGGTAACTCCAGATGATCGTCTCGGCCTTTATTGGGCCTCGTCAGTGAGGTGCAGCCATATTCCTCTAAGGATACTGAGCAAGGAGTCCACGTCTGGTTGCCCCTTTTTCCCTTAGGGAGACATAATACACACAGAGAAGAGCGCACTCTCAGGAACAAACAACCAGCTCGATAACTTGTTGGCCTGTTCTATAGCGATTTACCACCTGGGTGCAGCCTCTTTTAAGCACAGTATTAGTCTGATCACCCCTATTAAGGTCAATCCAACACTGAAATACCAGGCAATTATAATATAGTTTACTAGTCAGTGCAATATTATTATTTTTTTACCAGCGCACTTAATAATAAACTTCAGTCTCTGTCACACATGTAAGTGTGACCATGTCATCTTCCTGATGAACAGTGACAACACAGCTGTTAAACTTTGTATTCCCTATATTCTTAAGAAAAATCTGTTAGTTAATTGTTTCAGTACTTTATATTCCTGATTACAAAACCAAACCTAATTATTTAGCCATATAGTACTACAGGGAATGCAGAATTATTAGGCAAGTTGTATTTTTGAGGATTAATTTTATTATTGAACAACAACCATGTTCTCAATGAACCCAAAAAACTCATTAATATCAAAGCTGAATAGTTTTGGAAGTAGTTTTTAGTTTGTTTTTAGTTATAGCTATTTTAGGGGGATATCTGTGTGTGCAGGTGACTATTACTGTGCATAATTATTAGGCAACTTAACAAAAAACAAATATATACCCATTTCAATTATTTATTTTTACCAGTGAAACCAATATAACATCTCAACATTCACAAATATACATTTCTGACATTCAAAAACAAAACAAAAACAAATTAGTGACCAATATAGCCACCTTTCTTTGCAAGGACACTCAAAAGCCTGCCATCCATGGATTCTGTCAGTGTTTTGATCTGTTCACCATCAACATTGCGTGCAGCAGCAACCACAGCCTCCCAGACACTGTTCAGAGAGGTGTACTGTTTTCCCTCCTTGTAAATCTCACATTTGATGATGGACCACAGGTTCTCAATGGGGTTCAGATCAGGTGAACAAGGAGGCCATGTCATTAGATTTTCTTCTTTTATACCCTTTCTTGCCAGCCACGCTGTGGAGTACTTGGACGCGTGTGATGGAGCATTGTCCTGCATGAAAATCATGTTTTTCTTGAAGGATGCAGACTTCTTCCTGTACCACTGCTTGAAGAAGGTGTCTTCCAGAAACTGGCAGTAGGACTGGGAGTTGAGCTTGACTCCATCCTCAACCCGAAAAGGCCCCACAAGCTCATCTTTGATGATACCAGCCCAAACCAATACTCCACCTCCACCTTGCTGGCGTCTGAGTCGGACTGGAGCTCTCTGCCCTTTACCAATCCAGCCACGGGCCCATCCATCTGGCCCATCAAGACTCACTCTCATTTCATCAGTCCATAAAACCTTAGAAAAATCAGTCTTGAGATATTTCTTGGCCCAGTCTTGACGTTTCAGCTTGTGTGTCTTGTTCAGTGGTGGTCGTCTTTCAGCCTTTCTTACCTTGGCCATGTCTCTGAGTATTGCACACCTTGTGCTTTTGGGCACTCCAGTGATGTTGCAGCTCTGAAATATGGCCAAACTGGTGGCAAGTGGCATCTTGGCAGCTGCACGCTTGACTTTTCTCAGTTCATGGGCAGTTATTTTGCGCCTTGGTTTTTCCACACGCTTCTTGCGACCCTGTTGACTATTTTGAATGAAACGCTTGATTGTTCGATGATCACGCTTCAGAATCTTTGCAATTTTAAGAGTGCTGCATCCCTCTGCAAGATATCTCACTATTTTTGACTTTTCTGAGCCTGTCAAGTCCTTCTTTTGACCCATTTTGCCAAAGGAAAGGAAGTTGCCTAATAATTATGCACACCTGATATAGGGTGTTGATGTCATTAGACCACACCCCTTCTCATTACAGAGATGCACATCACCTAATATGCTTAATTGGTAGTAGGCTTTCAAGCCTATACAGCTTGGAGTAAGACAACATGCATAAAGAGGATGATGTGGTCAAAATACTCATTTGCCTAATAATTCTGCACTCCCTGTAATTGTATAATAAATAGTAATGTAATCCACACAATACATACTGTTTCCAAGCATTCAAAATCATAACTCTGCGGATACACTGGCCGACACTGTTCCTTGTTTGGCTACAAGTTATTTATATATCCTGGAAATGTATTTGTTAAAGGGATATGAAACCCAAACTTTTTCTTTCATGGTTCAGATAGAGCATGCAATTTGAAAAAACTTTCTAATTTACTTATTTTATCATTTTGTCTTCGTTCTCTTGCTATCTTTTGTTGAAAAGCAGGGACGCATGGTTAGAAACCTGCCCATTTCTGGAACACTATATGGCAGCAGTTTTGCAAAAATTGTATCCAGTTGCATGAGCACTAGATGGCAGCCTCTTGTAATCTTAACACCTTTATTAGATTTGATATCCTGGCAGTAGTTATACAAACCGCAATCACAGGGTTACCTTAATGTCCTCCAGCATTTGAACTGATCGCCGTGGGACAGAACTCTTCAGCTATCACTTTCTATCCTGGAGTCTGCTCCCTTTCTTGTAGCGGTGTAGAAAACATTCCTGCCAGTATCTCCAAACGCTGTCCGGAGCGATGTCTCTCATTAATTGACACACTTAAAATGAGGGGGACCCACTGACATGGGTCTTTTTTAGCTCTCAAACTCCAAAATACAATTATAAGATGGATATATTCCACAATCCACTTTGTTTGCAAGTTCAAATTAATATTTTAGCTGTTTACAATCATAGCACATTCTACTGGAGCAAGTGCCTGCTTATGTTTATAGCCAAATGTGCAAAAACAACTAAGCAAAGTAACATCAATCTTTCTTAAAGTGATGGTAAACTTTCCCCTTTGTATAAACAGATCCTGAATGTTAGCAATATTTTAGATTGAGTTTAATTCATCAGTTGTAATGCAAATACAATATAACTTACAGTAGGTATTGAAAAGAATCACCCCCTTGAAAATAATCACATTTTGTTGCTTTGCAGCCTGAAATAAAGACAGACACAGTTTTTGTTTATCCAGTTGTATTTACTCAGTGCAACTTATAACATCCAAGTGAAAGATATAACACCAACATGTCAGGCAAAAATAAAGACAATTCAAAACCAGAATCACTGAGTTGGAAAAAGGATCACTCCCTTGTGTCACTATTTTGTTGACCCACCTTTTGCTTTAATTACAGCCTTTAGTCTGTTGGGATATGTCTCTACTAACTTTGCACATCTAGACTGTGCAATATTTGCCCACTCTTCTTTGCAGAACTGCTCCAGTTCGGTTGCATTAGATGGTGACCGTTTGTGGACTGCAGTCTTAAAGTAATGCCACAGATATTCAATTGGGTTTAAGACTGGGCTCTGATTAGACCATACAAGGACATTCACCTTTTTCTCCTTCAACCACTGTGTGGTCATTTTTTGCTGTATGCTTTGGGTCATTGTCATGTTGGAAGTTAAATCTTCTTCCCATTGACAACTTCCTGGCAGAGGGCAGCAGGTTTTCCTTAAGAATTTGATGGTATTTTGCCCCATCCGTTCTTCCTTCTATCCTGACAAGTGCTCCAGTGCCTGCTGCAGAGAAACACCCCATAACAGGATATTACCATCTACATGCTGTAGTTATGGTGTTATTTGGATGGTGAGCTTTATTGGATTTCCTCCAATTGGTGTTGAGGCCAAATAATTAAATTTTAGTCTCATCTGACAATAACACCTTTTTCCATGTGGCCTCAGAATCTCCTCGGTGTGCTATGTCAAAGCTCAGTCGTGACTGCATGTGGCCTGTCTTGAGAAGGTTTTTTTTTTTCTTGCAACCCTCCCATAAAAGCTTTATTTGTGGAGAATTTGTGATATTGTTGTCACATGCACACACTGACCACTCTTTTTTTATACATGTCTGCAACTGCTTCAGAGTTGCTGTGGGCCTTTTGGTAGCCTCTCTGACCAGTTTCCTCCTGGCTCTTTCATCCAATTTGGAGCAACGTCCTAACCCAGAGAGGGTCTGTGTTGTACCAGATATCTTCAACTTCTTAATAATAGACTTCACTGTGCTTCTAGGCATTGGTAAATCCTTTGATATTTTCTTGTATCCATCTCCTAACTTGTGCCTGTCCACAACTTTATCCCGGAGATTTTGTGACAGTGCCTTGCCACCCATAGTTGATTGTTTGCTTTAGTTGCACTAGCAGGGACTGAGATGCTCCAGGAAAGCTCTTTTCCTGCTGAGCTAATCAATATGCCCACAGCTGATCACAGTTGAAGGTCAAATGGCTTTGTGTGTGCCATTGAGAAGGCGATTAGCTACACCTGATTGAATTTACAAGTAATTTTAGGAGGGGGTGATCCTTTTTCCAACTCAGTGATTCTGTTTTTGAATTGTCTTTATTTATGCCTGACATGTTGGTGTTGTATCTTTCACTTGGATGTTATAAGTTGCACTGGGTAATTACAACTGAATAAACAAAAACTGTGTCTGTCTTTATTTCAGGCTGCAAAGCAACAAAATGTGATTTTCAAGGGGGTGATTCTTTTCAATACTCACTGTACTTTTTAATGTTGTACTGAAATTCAAATAGCAGGCGCTCTGGCCGCCCACTTCAAAAGTTTTTTTTTCGTGAGCTAACCATTTGAACTCTTCTCCAATCGGTACTGTGTAAGCGCCGTAAGGCTAGAGCTCACAAAAAGATTACTTTTGAAGTGGGTGGCCTGAGTGCAGGGTATTTGAATTTCAGCACTACATTAATTAAAAAGTAAGTTAAAGCATATCTTCATTACAAAGGATGAATAAAACTCCATCTAAAATACAGCTAATGTGTCATCACTTTAAACACTCATTTTAATATTCAAATGTTGAACAATGCAGGTTTCAGGAGGAAAGTATTTGGTATATTTTAAAAATAAAATCAGACACAAACATATGCTAAGGTCTATGTGCTGTGGCTTTTGTTAAAGGGACAGTCTACCATAGAATTGTTATTGTTTTAAAAGATAGATAATCCCTTTATTACCCATTCCCCAGTTTTGCATAACTAACACAATTATATTAATGTACTTTTAACCTCTGTAATTACCTTGTATCTAGGAACCTTCTTCCAGCCCCCTGATCACACGACTGTGACTGTTTATTATCTATTGTCTTAAATTTAGCATTGTGTTGTGCTAAATCTTAAATAACCCCCTGTGCCTGAGCACAGTGTTATTTATCTATATGGCCCACGTGTACTTTCTGTCTCTTTGTGTTGAAAAGAGATTTAAAAAGCATGTGATAAGAGGCAGCCCTCAAAGGCTTAGAAATTAGCATTGAGCCTACCTATGTTTAGTTTAAACTAGAATACCAAGAAAAAAAAGCAAATTTGATAATAAAAGTAAATTGGAAAGTTGATTAAAATTAAAAGTTCTATCTGAATAATGAAAGTTTAATTTATACTAGACTGTCCCTTTAAAATTTTTATCCACATAAAACCCCACCAAATTCTTATTTGTGTCTGAATGCAGGTGAAGTGATTGTATGCTAATTGTGCTTCTACTGAGAACTTTTATCTCAGTAAGCACTCTTCTCCTTTTCCGACCAGGATCAATGCGGCAGCGGTTATATTTCCTCCATGCCCTTGTAGATCACTTTCATTTTATTTTTCTCTGCTAATGCCATGTATATTAGTCTTAGAGCTATACATGTAACAGAATGTGAAGTAATATATAGAGAAACAGACTCTAAAGAATGTCCCCAGATTTTTTTTTTTTTATGTAAATCTCAAGTACATAAGAACTCTCCATTGCATATCTGGATACAGGGTAAATATTTTAAAAACAAAAGACTTGTTTTGTTGGAAAAATTTGGATTCCAGGGACATGACCCTAAAAAATAAAGTCTATTGCAATTTTTACTACACAACACTTTATGGTGAATTACATTTTTCATGAGCTGTTACTTCTGAAAATGAGATGTATTGGTATGTAAATCATCTCATTATTACAACACAGAGTTTACATTTTTCAAAAGCCGTACTTCCCTTAGTTTCTCAAAATCTTTGTATGTGTTTACTGTGGTTTATTTGTTCTTTTTTTTCTTCCTTAACTTGTGTCTCCCATTCCACTTTAAAAAGGTAGAGTACGGTAGTTGTGCATTTGTTCCATATTTGTAATCATATCATCAGTGAAAATGCTTCAGAATAATCAAGATAATTTGCGAGGGTGACCATAATTAAATGTATGGACAGCAAAAGGTGGTGACATATGTGCCTATACTATTGGCAATGTAAAAGTTGAGGTATGACCTTTATAAGATATATATTCTTTTGAGATTTTGGGCATCTGATGTGTCAATTCTCTGACAAAATTATTGGACTTGTGTTTCTCCTAGACCTACAACCATTTAATAGGCCTGATCTCTCAAACCCCTTGCTTTCTATAGAAGATGTAATACACAGTACCTTCCTTCAACATTTATTATTGAGAAGGTGCATCTTAGAAGAACATCTTATATCTAGAAATTACCTATGATATAGTAAATGTGTATTAGTTGTGTAAATTATTTATATGCTAAAATATAAACCATTAGTCAACTGAAAGTAATGCTATTATAAAGCTTCACTATTATTATGATTTGTTTGTATATCTCTGCAAAATCCCGTAGCTCTGGGTACAGAGAATGGTTTATAAAATGAAAAAGATTTGTGATTAGATGCAAAAACATAACAGACTAAACTAGTGCAGGAAGAGGATGGTCCTGTTCCTAAGAGCTTAAAGTCTACAGGTTGAGGGTGCAGAGACATAAGGTTTGGGGTAGCTCGTCACATAGATTGTGAAAGACGAAGAAAAACAGAAGCGCCACATGGCCTAAGATTGCATGTACTCTTGTGATAAAGGGCAAAAGTATTTAGGAAAATCACTCACATGTGAGAAAGCACCCCTCTTGGTGCAAGTGTCGCAGACTGGAATCTTACAGTCATCCAGCAGACTGGCCTCCGGCAAAGCTCCAACATCAGTAAGGTAGATCCAGATAAACATTTCCCAAATGGCTATTGTACCATTGGAGATGGTGGAGAGTAGGCAAATAATTGTTTGGCAGCAAGTGGTAAGATCAAAGCTTACTTTAATAAAAATATAAAAACAGCAACACATTTCTCAGCTTATAAATAGCTGTTTCATCAGGCTTAATCATTAAAGGGACACTGAACACAAATTTTTTCTTTTGTGATTCAGATAGAACATGCAATTTTAAGCAACTTTCTAATTTACTCCTATTATCATTTTTTCTTCATTCTCTTGCTATCTTTATTTGAAAAATAAGGTATCTAAGCTTTTTTTTTTGTTCAAAACTCTGGAGAGCACTTTTTTTTATTGGTGGATGAATTTATCCACCAATCAGCAAGGTCAACCCAGGTTGTTCACCAAAAATAGGCCAGCATCTAAACTTATATTCTTGCATTTCAAATAAAAATTCCAAGAGAATGTAGAAAATGTGATAATAGGAGTAAATTAGAAAGTTGCTTAAAATGTCATGCTTTATCTGAATCACAAAAGAAAAAAATTTGGGTTCAGTGTCCCTTTAAGCCTGATGAAACAGCTATGTATTAGCTGAGAAACGTGTTGCTGTTCTTATATTTTTATTAAAGTAAGCTTTGATCTTACCACTTGCTGCCAAACAATTATTTGCCTACTCTCCACCATCTCCAATGGTACAATAGACGTTTTGGAAACGTTTATCTGGAGCTACCTTACTTTGCGGGAGGCCAGTCTGCTGGATGACTGTAAGATTCCAGTCTGCGACACTTGCACCAAGAGGGGTGCTTTCTCACATGTGAGTGATTTTCCTAAATACATTTGCACTATACCACAAGAGTACATGCAATACTAGGCCATGTGGCGCTTCTGTTTTTCTTCATCTTTCACAGATCACTGAGTTTGGGATTCTCACCTACAATCCCCTTACAGATAGCAGAGTTTTAAGTAGTCCTGTCAGCCTCTTAGTGAGAGCTTGGGTGAATGTTAGAGTCCGGAGATGCAGGGAGAGTCTTTCTGCAAAACCATCCCGAATCATTTTAACAGCTCCATAAGCAATCAGCGTTGACGAGTTTTGCTGTCTGCTTTCCTCACACAAGTCCATGTCAGGAGCGAGGCTACTACAGTGTGATACCTTTTTATCTTTATAGAATCAAGGGTTAATATTAGTGATGTTGCAAATTGTTCGCCGGCGAATAGTTCCCGGCGAACATAGCATGTTCGCGTTCGCCGCGGTGGGCGAACATATGCGATGTTCGATACGCCCCCTATTCCTCATCATTGAGTAATACTTTGACCCTGTACCTCACAGTCAGCAGGCACATTCCAGCCAATCAGCAGCAGACCCTCCCTCCCAGACCCTCCTACCTCCTGGACAGCATCCATTTTAGATTCTTTCGGAAGCTGCATTGTTAGTGAGAGGAGGGATAGTGTAGCTGCTGCTGATTTAGTAGGGAAATCTATAGCTAGGCTAGTGTATTCAGTGTCCACTACAGTCCTGAAGGACTCATCTGATCTCTGCTGTAAGGACAGCACCCCAAAAAGCCCTTTTTAGGTCTTTTTTTTCCTGTGTAATCTAATTGCAGTTGCCTGCCTGCCAGCGTGTGTGTCAGGCTCACAGCGTATACTGTGCCCACTTGCCCAGTGCCACCACTCATATCTGGTGTAACAGTAGTGTAGATTTAAAAAAACAACACTTTTTTGACTGTGTTAAATAATAGCAGTCAGTTTCCTTCACACGTGTGCGTTTAAGTGCCTGCCTGCCAGGGCACAGTGTCACCCCAGTGCAACTCATATCTGGTGTAACAGTAGTGTAGATTTAAAAAAAAAAATACAATTTTGACTGTAATAGACTGAATAGCAGTTAGTTGTCTGCAAGCGCGTGTGTCAGGCCTACAGCGTCTACTCTGCCAACTTCTGCCAGTGCACAGTGCCACTCATATCTGTCGTCACAGTAGCTTGCACGCATAGTACCACTAATCGAAAAAAAAATGACAGGCAGAGGCAGGCCACCCCGCAGGGGCCGTCGTGTTCGTGGTGCTGTGATTCCCTTTGGCCCTAGAATAATGCCCAGTGTTCAGAGGCCACGTACCCCGAACTCGAACATTTCTGACTCTGAGGACATAGTTGACTGGCTAGCACAGGACACCCAATCTTCTACAGCTTCCGCTCGGAACCTTGACGCACCATCCTCCTCCAGCTTAGCTTCGGGCACCTCTCAAGTTACCACTCGCCCACCTGCCGCCACCACCAACACTAGCACCACAGCCGCTTCACTTAATCTGTCAGAGGAGTTATTTAAACATCAGTTGGAAGAAATGAGTGATAGTGATGTGCAACCATTATTGCCAGAGGATGTAGATAACAGGGATATGTCTCAGTCAGGCAGCATTACACACATGGACGTACGGTGTGATGATGATGATGTTGTACCCGCTGCTGCTTCCTTTGTTGACTTGTCAGCGGATGATGATGACGATGCGTCCGTGGATGTCACGTGGGTGCCCGCTAGAAGAGAAGAAGAAGAGGGGGAAAGTTCAGATGGGGAGACAGAGAGGAGGAGGAGACGAGTTGGAAGGAGGGGGAGGTCGTCGCAAGGAGCTAGTGGCACAGTCAGACAGCATGCATCGGCACCCGGGGTCAGCCAGACAGCAGGCCAATCAACGCATGCTGTTGCCACCACCAGAATGCTGTCATTGCAGAGCTCAGCAGTGTGGCATTTTTTTTGTGTGTCTGCCTCTGACAACAGCGATGCCATTTGCAACCTGTGCCAAAAGAAACTGAGTCGTGGGAAGTCCAACACCCACCTAGGTACAACTGCTTTGCGAAGGCACATGATCGCACATCACAAACGCCTATGGGATCAACACATGAGTACAAGCGGAACACAAACTCAAAGCCGCCATCCTCCTCCTGGTGCAGCATCTTCAGCCACGTCAACCACTGCTGTCCTCCTTGCCCCCTCTCAACCATCCGCCACTCCGTGTCTCGCCTTGAGCAGTTCCTGCTCATCTGCCCACAGTCACGTGTCTGTCAAGGACATGTTGGAGCATAAGAAACCAATGTCACAAAGTCACCCCCTTGCCCGGCATCTGACAGCTGGCTTGTCTGAACTCTTAGCCCGCCAGCTTTTACCATACAAGCTGGTGGAGTCTGAGGTGTTCCAAAAATTTGTAGCTATTGGGACACCGCAGTGGAAGGTACCCGGCCGAAATTTCTTTGCACAAAAGGCAATCCCCAACCTGTACTTGATTGTGCAAAAGGAAGTAATGGCACACAGTGTTGGGGCAAGGGTCCATCTGACCGGGTCTGCAAAGCATGGTCAGGGCAGGTATATCACCTACACTGCGCATTGGGTAAACCTGCTGACGGCTGACAAGCATGGAATGCATGGCTCTGCAGAGCAGTTGGTGACACCGCCACGACTTGCAGGCAGGTCTGCTGCCACCTCCTCTACTCCTCCTACTCCATCCTCTTCCATAACCTCCTCGGCTGAGTCCTCTTCTGCTGCTGCGTCTTGCTCCACATCAACGGCACCCCCCCAGCTCCCCAGGTACTATTCCACATCCCGGATACGGCAGTGTCACGCCGTCTTGGGGTTGACTTGCCTGAAAGCAGAGAGTCACACCGGACCAGCACTCCTGTCCGCCCTGAACGCACAGGTGGATCAGTGGCTGACTCCGCACCAACTGGAGATCGGCAAAGTGGTTAGTGACAACGGAAGAAATTTGCTGGCGGCATTGAAATTGGGCAAGTTGACACAAGTGCCGTGCATGGCACATGTGTGTAATCTGATCGTACAACGCTTTGTGCATAAGTACCCAGGCTTACAGGACGTCCTGAAGCAGGCCAGGAAAGTGTGTGGCCATTTCAGGCGTTCCTACATGGCCATGGCGCACTTTTCAGATATCTAGCGGCGAAACAACATGCCAGTGAGGCGCTTGATTTGCGACAGCCCGACACGTTGGAATTCAACACTCCTAATGTTCGACCCACTCCTAATGTTCGACCGCCTGATCCAACAAGAAAAAGCCGTTAACGACTATTTGTATTACCGGGGTGCTAGGACAGCCTCTGCGGAGCTGGGAATTTTTTTGCCACGTTACTGGACGCACATGCGCAATGCCTGTAGGCTCATGCGTCCTTTTGAGGAGGTGAAAAACCTAGTCAGTCGCAATGAAGGCACCATCAGCGACATCATACAATTTGTTTTCTTCCTGGAGCGTGCCCTGCGAAGAGTGCTGGATCAGGCCGTAGATGAGCGTGAAGAGGAAGAGTTGTGGTCACCATCACCACCAGAAATAGCCTTATCAGCATCGCTTGCTGGACCTGCGGCAACGCTGGAAGAGGATTGTGAGGAAGAGGAGTCAGAGGAGGAATGTGGCTTTGAGGAGGAGGAGGAGGAGGAAGACCAACCACAACAGGCATCCCAGGGTGCTCGTTGTCACCTATCTGGTACCCGTGGTGTTGTACGTGGCTAGGGGGAAGAAGATACCTTTTAGTGAGATCACTGAGGACGAGGAACGGGACATGAGTAGCTCGGCATCCAACCTTGTGCAAATGGGGTCTTTCATGCTGTCGTGCCTGTGGAGGGACCCTCGTATAAAAAGGCTGAAGGAGAACGACCTGTACTGGGTGTCCACGCTACTAGACCACCGGTATAAGCATAAAGTGCCTGAAATGTTACTGAATTCCCGCAAGTCGGAAAGGATGCAGCAGTTCCAAAATAAATTAAAAAGTATGCTTTACACAGCGTATAAGGGTGATGTCACAGCACAACGGGAATCTAACAGGGGCAGAGGTGAAAGTAATCCTCCTCCTCCCACGACCACGCCGGCAAGGACAGGACGCTGTACAGACGTGTTGTTGATGGAGGACATGCAGAGCTTTTTAAGTCCTACTAATCGCCACAGCCCTTCGGGATCCACCCTTAGAGAATGACTCGACCGACAGGTAGCAGACTACCTCGCCTTACCTGCAGATATCGACACTCTGAGGAGCGATGAACCCCTTGACTACTGGGTGTGCAGGCTTGACCTGTGGCCTGAGCTATCCCAATTTGCGATAGAACTTCTGGCCTGCCCCGCTTCAAGTGTCCTGTCAGAAAGGACCTTCAGTGCAGCAGGAGGTATTGTCACTGAGAAGAGAAGTCGCCTAGGTCAAAAAAGTCTAGATTACCTCACCTTTATTAAGATGAATGAGGGATGGATCCTGAAGGGACTGACAGTGGGCGATACATTCGACTAAAAAAGGCCTGATGAGATGAGCTGCCTTGGGCTAAAATTGGTCTACACGCTGCTGTATTTTATCTCTGAATGCCGGATGACTTGCGTGACTTATCCGCCACCAACTAGGGTTCAAGCCACAATGTTTTAGGGCACTTTCTGCCTGGGAAACAAACATTAATTTTTTTGGCCGCTGCTACAGCAGCGGCTGCAAAAATACCTAATTTTTCAGGCATGTGTACATGCCTAATTTTTCTGGCCTCTGGTGCTGCACTGTGGCTTCAAAAACCAAACAAAAAAAGACACATAACAGGGATTAAACTGATAGGAATAGTACTACTTAACACACCACTCCTATCTGGTGGCACATTAGATTGCACGCGCAGTGCCCCAAATTTGAAGTAGGAGGTCCGACCAAGCATCTTTTTCCATCTCCCGGTTCCTAAAATCAATGCCATATACACGTCCCCTGATAGGGGACATAACCGGGATTAAACTGATAAGAAAACACACCACTCCTATCTGGTGGCACATTAGATTGCACGCGCAGTGCCCCAAATTTGAAGTAGGAGGACCGACCAAGCATCTTTTTCCATCTCCCTGTTCCTAAAATCGATGCCATATACACGTCCCCTGATAGGGGACGTAACAGGGATTAAACTGATAGGAATAGTACTACTTAACACACCTTATAATAACGCAGAGAGAGGCAACACAGAGAGAGGAGTCTGAAGAAGAGGAGTCAGAGGAGGAAGGTGGCTTTGAGGAGGTGGAAGACCAAACACAGCAGGCGTCCCAGGGGGCTTGTTGTCACCTTTCGGGACCCTTGGTGTTGTATGTAGCTGGGTGGAGGAAGAGACCTTCAATGACATCAGTGAGGACAAGGAACAGGACATGGCTAGCTTGGTATCCAACCTTGTGCAAATGGGGAGTTTGCGGTTGTGCAAATGGACTGTTTGCGGTTGTTTGCGGTGTGTTAAAGGGTCAGTCTAGGCCAAAATAAACTTTCATGATTCAGATAGAGCATGTAATTTTAAACAATTTTCCAATTTACTTTTATCACCAATTTTGCTTTGTTCTCTTGGTATTCTTAGTTGAAAGCTTAGCCTAGGAGGTTCATATGCTAATTTCTTAGACCTTGAAGCCCACCTCTTTCAGATTGCATTTTAACAGTTTTTCACCACTAGAGGGTGTTAGTTCACGTATTTCATATAGATAACACTGTGCTCGTGCACGAGAAGTTATCTGGGAGCAGGCACTGATAGGCTAGACTGCAAGTCTGTCAAAAGAACTGAAAAAAGGGGCAGTTTGCAGAGGCTTAGATACAAGATAATCACAGAGGTTAAAATTATATTATTATAAATGTGTTAGTTATGCAAAACTGGGAAATGGGTAATAAAGGGATTATCTATCTTTTAAAACAATAAAAATTCTGGTGTAGACTGTCCCTTTAAATGGGGAGTTTGGTCTTTCACTGTGAAGCGGGCGTAACCCTTACACTACCTGATCGATACAACATCATACCTGATGTTTTAAAGCACGTTGTTCCAAACAATTTAGCAATGTTAGGTGATTTATGCCCTTTATGGATTAAAACCAGACTCTGCATCAACTATGTAATTTTCCATGGGAGTTTTGCCATGGATCCCCCTCCGGCATGCCACAGTCCAGGTGTTAGTACCCTTGAAACAACTTTTCCATCACTATTGTGGCAAGAAAGAGTCCCTGTGGGTTTTAAAATTCGCCTGCCTATTGAAGTCTATGGCGGTTCGCCCGGTTCGCCCGTTCGCGAACAGTTGTGGAAGTTCGCGTCCGCCGTTCGTGAACGCAAAATTTTAGGTTCGCGACATCACTAGTTAATATCCCTTGTAGGGGGATTATTGAACAGGGGGGGTTTGTACATGATATTGTTTATTGTGTCATTGCTGCGATATGTGTGAGATGAGGCTCTGGCAATGGGTGAACATTTAGTTTCATTTCTGGGAGTATTTGCGTGGTCGATTTGGCTCGTTTTTCTCTCTAGTGCAGGGGCGGTCCTGCGAGGCACTCCTTCTGACCTGGTGTGGCCTTATCGACTTCCTCAGCTTGTCTGGCGGCTGCAGGAGACGTAACGGTTTCTGTGGCCTGGGTCATAGGAGGTGGTGAGTGCGCCGGCAATTGGAGGTTATAAAGGTGCCATTTTATATATAGTACATCTTATCCATAATAAAGGCGCAAGCTATGGAGGACTCTGACGCGTTAGAGGGTACTCCCTCTTTAACAAAGTCTAGTACCTGTGTTTATTGTGGGGAGGTTCTGGTAGATCGGCCTGCTCAACTAAGTTCCACATGCCTTGATAAAGTTATGACTTGTAGAAAGAATAGAATATCTAGTACTACTGAGCTGTCCACCTCTGAGGGTTCTCCGTCCCGTGAGGTGCATTCCTACATTCATCTCTGATTACACATGCAGCGCCCCAGGGCACGACTATTTCTCCTATGGGAAAGATCTGTTGGCCTGCAGATTTTGCGGATCAATTGCAAACGGCTGTGTTTAAGGTGATTAGTGCCTTACGACGTTCTGCTAAGCACAAGTGCAAGGTAAAATATGGCGATTCGACCCAGGGGTCATCTACTCCAATGGATATTTGGAAAAGATTATCCGCTGACAAGGACGACTCTGACTGCTGAGGAGCATGACTTTAGGTTTAGCTTTTTGCTGAAGCAAGTGCTTGCTACCCTCGAGGTTCCAGAACCGAAACTACCGGAGGAACCTTCGATTCCTAAGCTTGATAAAGTATATGAGGACAGGGTGGTGCCTTAGACCTTCCCGGTTCCTGTTAAGATGGCGAACATTATTAAGAATGAATGGGAGAGATTTGGTTCTTCCTTTTCCCCTTGCTTTAAGAAGCTGTTCCCCATTCCGGACTCTCAACTCTAGCTATGGAGGACTGTCCCTAAGGTGGATGGTGCTATCTCTACGCTTGCGAAGCGGACAGCAATTCCTCTTGAGGATAGTTCGTCATTTAAAGAGCCCATGGATAAAAAGTTAGAGAACATGTTAAGAAAAATGTTTCAACATACAGGGTTTTTCAGCCGGCAGCGGTGCCGGAGCTGCGACATATTGGTGAGATGCGCTGTCTGACATGGTCGAGAGGTAGACTCCCCTCGACGAGGTACAGGAGAGAATTAAAGGGACACTGAACCCAATTTTTTTTCATTCGTGATTCAGATAGAGCATGCAATTTTAAGCAACTTTCTAATTTACTCCTTTTATCAATTTTTCTTCGTTCTCTTGCTATCTTTATTTGAAAAAGAAGGCATCTAAGCTTTTTAATTAGTTCAGACTTTGGACAGCACTTTTTTATTGGTGGTTTATTGGATGAATGTATCCACCAATCAGCAAGAACAACACAGGTTGTTCACCAAAAATGGGCCGGCATCTAAACTTACATTTTTGCATTTCAAATAAAGATACCAGGAGAATGAAGACAATTTGATAATAGGAGTAAACAAGAAAGTTCCTTAAATCTCATGCTCTATCTGAATCGCGAAAGAAAAATTTTGGGTTCAGTGTCCCTGAGGGTCGCTAATTCTTTAATTTGTGATACCAATATGCAAATTATTCACCTGAACGCTAAGGTGTCAGGTTTTTCCATATTAGCCTGCAGGGCTCTGTGGCTAAAGTCGTGGTCTGTGGACATGAGCTCTAAATCTAGAATACTATCCCTTACATTTCAGGGAAAGATCCTGCTTGGTCCAGGATTGGACTCAATCATATCCACGGTTACGGTAGGCAAGGGCACTTTCCTACCGCAGTATAAGAAAGTTAAGCCTAAGGGATCTACTTTTCATCCCTTTTGTGTGGAAAAGGCCCAACGCCAACAGCCCGCAGCAAAAGCGGATCAGTCCAAGGGCACTTGGTGTCAGAGTATATGAATATTATGATGAATATTACATATGTGTACATATATATATATATATATGTATATTTTATACACTGTATATGTTAGATGAGACCTCAGGATTAATTGAACATGAGTTTGTTGAACACAGCTTCTAATACACGTCTATCAGGATTGACAATCAGCAGAGCCTTTTGAAGCACGACCCCTGTAGTGTAAAACACACAAACATTTCTTTTCTAAAGGAAATAGCTCAGTGACCCTATTCATTTGAATATATATGCAGATTTTTATAACTTCAGAACATTTGGTGAGGTGAGAAAAGAATGTGTTCAAGGACCCCTTTGGAATTTGACACGTGTGATAACAACAGTTCTATCTCACTGAATCTCTGATATTTGAAGATGTACTGCAGACCCCCATCTTGGGGAAAGGTGACACAAATAAAATTAAATACATTTTGCAAGGGGAACAATGCCAGTTTTCCATGTATGTTTAGAATGATTCATGATATATATATTGAAATTAAGCACATTGTATTAAATAGATAATTGCTGCAGGGGATATTTATGTAGGAAATAAATTCAGATATTCATAGAAATGATATATATGTTTTGAAAACATAAAAGATCTTACTCTGTGTTTTTAAGAATATAAATAAATACTTATGAACCATAGACATATGAATGCTTGGATGATCTCTAATAATTATTTCTATTTTTATTGCAGACAACCATTGATCATGAGCATCAATCTATGCACTTAGAAAGAGACGGAATGCCTGCATGAAATGAATTAAGTCATATCATATAAACGTGCAAATAAATGTTTATAAAGTTTCACATACATCTTTTAAAATATAGTGAGATGAAAATATGGAAGTTACTTTGATGTGATATGACTATGAGATATATATTTGATGTGATATGACTATGAAATATAAATTATTTTAAAATATAATGCTAGATGTATTTGATGTTTCATATCAAAACGATCAGGAAATTAATCTGATGCCGCTTCACCTATAATTGATATTGGGAGAGACTGGTGCAAGAAATTATGGCAGTTATTATACATTTTAAAGAAAGATGTTTTAATATATAACTGTATTTCTTTGTCATGCTGCATTTATTTGTACTGTCTAATTGTAATGCTGCCACCCGGTGTTATGTTGCGAGAACTACAGCCAGAAGGTTCTTTCTGGCTGTTAAAAATGAAATTTCCAAGGGCCAATCCGATTTAGACTTCCCAGATAACCAATGGGAAGGTCAGCTCCCGCAGGGCCACCCACAATTTACCAATGATGGAAAACCAAATAAAAAGTGAATGCAATAGAGAGAAAAGGAACAGATTTTCTGCTGAAGCTAAAACTTGTAACTGGTTCCTGCTGGGCGTGAGATACCACTTTACTTGAGCAAAGCTAATCTACCTTTCTCATTGATTGCGATATACACTTATTGGTGATCTGAGGTAAAATAATTCCTACCAAGGAATATTGGATATCGACTGCTTTTTACTTTGGTAACGTATTCAAGGTTTTGTAAGATAAGTTATATGCATAGTCAATTTGTATTTAATTGATTTAAAGAAGCAGTGTGTTTTTTTTTTTTTTAAGTTAGCATTTCACAGCCTATATATATATATATATTGTTTAAATCTGTGTCTCATTGACCAAGTAACTCATCTATGCAAGTTCTGATATTGTCAGTTAATTTTGTATTAGGATAAATTGCAGTTAAATAGCAGAATATATATATTATCCTATTGTTTTATAAACACTGTTTAGAATTATATTGCTTGGATGTTAAAGGTTTTTAGTCCCATTGTGTTAAATAAATAAAAGGCTGAATTGTGAAGGTATATCTTTCTGGGTTTTGTAAGAAGGATAGCATATCTTAAGAGTTGTTTTTAACGCATATAAATTTTGTTTCATTTCCTTTTATTGCGAATATACTTCAATATGTTTATGGATATTAACTAAATAAAAGAATTCAGATATTTATATTAATTGTATGGTCTAGTAGATGCATGGTTGATTAGGGTTTCAATTTTTAAGGAAAATTAATATAAGATTGTGTTTATAACCCTGCCATAAACTTATATATTATTTGGATAGCACTACTAAGATTTTCATAAATATACTGACATAATAATTGGAGGCACTGCTGAGATTTAATAATATCCATCATAATTGATATAATATATTTGTAAGTAAATAGAAATTATTATAAAAGAAAAAAAAAAATAAAAAATCATTTCGATATTAATATTTTGAAGATATAATTTTTTTTTTAAAAGTTGAAATATTAATTTTCATATTTCGAGGTTGACCTTAATATCTTGAAATATTATTAAAGATTAATTTTGAAAAAATTAATAAAAATATTAATTTTTCATATTTCAAAATTAATCAAAAATATTGGTTTTTCATATTTTCAAAGTTAATCAAAAATATTAATTTTTCATATTTCAAAATATTAATTTTTCATATTTCAAAATTAATAATATTTTTTTTGAAATATAATTTTTTTTTTTCTTCTCTCTTTTTATTGGCAAAAATTGTATTAGCGTTTTAGTTAAATAAATACTAAACCAATACAATAATGTCTGTAGCCAGAAGTGACTCATTTAATTCTATACATAGCAATGAAATTGGTCCCATAACCATACCTATTACTAAAGGTCAGGTCCTTAAGAAAGATATCTTAAGTTACCTTAAAGGGAAGTTTAATATTGCGGGTGAATTAAATGATTTTATGGATACGCTTGAAACTAGGGCTAAAAATATTACCGTTAATAATAATATGTGGAATGAAGAGAATGAATTCTTCCAGGAATTATTAATGATTAATCAATGCAAAGCTCCCATAAAGCGAGACAAACTAATACTAAAATCCTGGCCCCTTTTAATATGCATAATTGACGAAATGTCGTTTTGTGTCACAGACAAACGATTGCAAATACAGGAGCTAGAAAATAGTATTTGTTCCTCGCGCAGACGCGAAGAGGGTTTAAAAATAGCCAAAAATAAAATGGATGAATTTGCCCAAAACCTAACAGCCTTAGATAAGCATAATACAGACTTAATCGCACAGATACAAGATTTAAATAAACAGCTTGCGCAAAGCCAGAGAGAATTAAGCGATTTAAAAAGGTCATATCACCATAATGAAAACCCCTATATTAGCAGTGAGAATAATACAGATAATGCTAACTCCTTTAGCGAACGCGTCAGGGACGAGGTACGAAAATATATAGAACAACATAGACAAATGACCCCTAACGGGTCAGAAGTAGATTTCCCAAATAGACAATCCCCTCAGGATGTAAATCCAGAGGACAGCTGTAGCGCAGCTGATGCGGGGGAGGGAAACTCTAACAGAGAATCCCAAAATAAGTCTGATAAAGTCTATGATTCCCATAAAATAATCACCTTCATACAACGCGCAGTACCTATATTCTCCAATAAGGGAACAACATCTGTAATTGATCATTTACAGGCTTTTGAAAATGCGTTAGCTATAATGAATGTTACAAGTGAGAAATTGAAAATTGAATTTCTGCCTTGGGTATTTGACAGTAAGCATCACAAATTCTTTGCTTCACTAAAGGATATGAATATTCATTCCTGGAATGGGGTAAAACAACAATGCAGAAAAGAATTCGGGCAATATCGCACTAAAACTGCCGCGAAAATAGCGGTATATGGTTTAAAGTGTTGTGCGAATCGGAGTCCAATCGAATTCCTTTCTGTATTGAAAAATGCGTACAGTATGGCTGAAGATAATCCCAGATTTGATGGCTCAGAATTTGTAAATTTATTTTTTGAAGCATTGCCTACACCCATCAAAATCAACTTAGCTAGAGATTTTGATGAGGACTGCTCATTGGAATGGCTGATCAAAGAGAGTACGAAGTTATACTCTATTCAGCAGTCCAGTGAGCAGGGGGTTAAAAAGGAGTCAAAACCCAAAATTGTGGCAGAAACTAGGGTGTCAACTAGCCCCCTCAATTTGGAGTCTAACAAGAGAACTTATGCAGAGGTGGCCAGTCAAAACAGGCCATCTCCACAGAGGTTTAATTCTGCCCCTCCCCCTACACAGGTTGAGGCGCAGGGAGACTATAACCAAAGTGGGGGACATAATCAGGTGAATAATTACTCACAAAGAGAATACTCGCCAAATAATTGGTATCCGCGCAAGGGTAGATACAATAGGCGGCAAAGATATTCTCAGGGTAACCAGACACCCCAGGTATATAATGCTCCCCAAAGTACTAATGCTAAACAAGCTGAACCCCAGGGGCAACCACGCCAGAATAGAAATAACGGCCCTGATTCTGAGGGAACCCAATGGTCCAGGAATCAGTACAATGGGGCACCAGGAGATAGGCCCAGGGGTAGAGGTAACTTGTACAATCAGGTAGATATGCTGTTTACCCAGATAAATCAGTTGAACGAACAAATCGCTAATATGAGTCAAAAATCTACGGCTCAGCAACCGAACAATACTTTTTTAGGGGTACAGCCAGTGGTCAGCAGTGGACCACAGGCACAGTCATAAATACTGCAGTATCACCTGAAGGGGAGGGGAGAGATATACAAAATGTAATAATAAATATCAATGATACTAATCATGTTATCTCCCCACAGACCGGAAACGGACGATTTGGCCGTGATGACAAGCAACCTCCTCCGGGAAAAGTTAACAAATCTCTTCCCTTGCAGCTCTCTCCTAACCTTATCTCCACAGATCCAGTACAAAAGAATCCAGCCAATCCTGTCATAGAGGAAACAGGTAGGTATGAAGGTTCCTCTGCATCGAATGACACGGCGAATTCAGGTAACACGTGGCGAAGCCCACAGATGTGTGAGAATGCCAATTTTATGTGTGAAATGGTAGAAACTGCAGGAAGATATTATGTATTAGTTGAGCTGCAAGATTCAGTCTCCAACCCTATCAGGGGATTAATTGACACTGGGTCACAGGCAACTATCTTATCCCACAGGTACTACACACAGCTAAATGAGCTAACACCCCACAAACCTAAAATAAGAGAATTTGACGGTTCTCTAATAGGTGTTGGGGGTGACTCCCTAAAAGTTTACGGTACTGCATGGTTAAAATTTAAATTGGGGAACAGGGTCATAAGACACCCTGTCATTATAGTGGATCTGCCAACTGATCGTTTAATTATTGGTAGTGATCTCCTGAAACGATTAAGCACCATAATTGATTGCATAAATAATGTAATTTGGTCACAAGTTAAACGGCCTATCAATTATGAAAAATCTGGTATATCTCACGCCCGACATAGCTGTCACGTGGTAGAAGAGAAACCAGATGCTGTGGAGATTCATTTCAGGAATAACTCTGTACCTGAAATCACTATTCTACAAATAGATGATCAGACTCCTTTTAGTGGCTCTGATGGTAATACTTTTAAAATTTCGCCCGGAAAGATAGCGAATATCTCCCTAGATGGCGATATATTAACCATATCACTCCACAAGGGGGATCCTAAAATTCCAAATGGGAAGGCCACACTCAATACCTCACAGGGATTGAGAGAGTTAAAGAGGATCTATTTATCCCTATACAAATACATGACCTTGGTAAAACCAAGTATGCTAAAATAAACTTAAAACAGGAAGCTAGCTATATAAGCGAAGGTTTATTAGCGCAAATAGCTGAACCTAAAGTGATTAAATATCTTTCTCCCCAAGACCACTGCGTCAACGGCCTGGATGACAGGTCTGAAAGCTATAACATCACAGCTAAGTGCTTATTATCTATCTCTATTGGTAATAAGTCATTGAAGCACCTGTTTTTAGTTTTAAATACTCCCCATAATCAAATATACATTGGCAATGATATCTTACATAGATATGCCATACAAATAGATTTGATTAACTCTTGCCTCTGGAGCAGGTTAAAGGGGGACCCTGAAGTATTTCAGGATGAAAATGCAGCCCTGAAATCAAACCAGCAATTACCATATGCTGTGAATATGCAGGTATCTAGCGATGTCATAATTCCTGCTGGGGCTGATAAATTTCTTTTACCCTTACAGGTAAAGAGAGGTCAGAAATTAAAAACTTCTGAAACACTGATTTGCCTCTCCCATAGAATACAAAATCTGGGTGTCACAGTAACTTACACTCCTATGGTGAATATTGGAACTATTCCAATACATATTATTGTACATAACATGACCCCACAGGATATAACCTTATCCAAGGGAACTACCATAGGATATGCACTGGAATCAAGTTATTACACTTTTGGATTCCAGAATAATGTAATTGGGCTAATACCTGAAGGACACCTAACTGAAGAACAATTAATAGAACAATCCTTTGCATCTATGCCAGAGGGTCTATTTAATGTTCAGTCTATTTATCCCTTCAGCTCAGAGGAAGGCATCTGTAAAATTGAAGAAGCCTCTCTAGTGTTTGATCAGCCAATCAAATAGCAAGATTACCCCAATACCCAGAATCATGGGAGCAATGTAAATCATAATCAAGGGGATCTCACCTCTAGGCTGGAAGAAGCCTATGAAATAGGACAGCCTGAAATCTTTCCAGGATTCCAGCAAATAGTCGAAGAGCAAATATCCTTAGCTAATGGCTGTTCCAGCGATGATGAACGCCAACAGCTGCGAGAACTCCTGATGGAGTACAAGGATATTTTCGCTAAGGATTCTTATGACTGTGGTACTACAGACTTGCACA
This sequence comes from Bombina bombina, assembly GCF_027579735.1. Lineage (NCBI taxonomy): Eukaryota > Metazoa > Chordata > Amphibia > Anura > Bombinatoridae > Bombina > Bombina bombina. The sequence continues at coordinate 958,116,221 of NC_069504.1, forward strand.
TTGCAAGAATACAAACAGATCCCGATGCACCACCTGTATTTGTCAAACAATACAGACTTCCCTTAGCCTCATATGATTCTCTTGCAGAGATCATAAGGAATTTGGAAGAAAGAGGTATTATCAGACAGGTGCACAGCTCTTATAATAATCCTATTCTAGGTGTCCTTAAGCCCAATGGACAATGGCGTTTGTGTGCTGACTTAAGACAGCTAAACAAACGAGTATACATGTCTGGCTGGCCTGTACCATACATTGACCAGTGCCTAGCACAAATGCAGGGATCCAAAATATTCACTTCCATTGATTGTGCACATGGATATTGGACCATAAAGGTACATGAAGAGGACCAATATAAGCTAGCATTCTCCTTCCAAAAGGTCCAATATGCATTCCAAAGACTTCCTTTTGGATACATAAATTCTGGACATGAATTTGCTGTATTCATGCATAAGGCTATGCCTGATGCACTGGAAAGGGGGACCTTATCTTATGTTGATGATGTTTTAATCAAAAGCACAGATTTTGAAAAACACATCGCAGAGCTTAAACACGTCCTCAGCCAACTTAAAAGGGCAGGTGTCAAATTATCCCTGCAAAAAGCTCAATGGTGCCGCACTCGTGTAAACTTCTTGGGACATGAAGTTACCTCTGACGGATTAAATCCCCAGAAGAAAAAGGTGGAAGCGATAGTGAATTCTAAAAACCCAACTAACTTAAAGGAATTGAGATCATTCCTGGGTATGACGAATTATTCTCGCAAATTCATTGATAATTATGCGGAATTAGCTAAACCACTACTACTTCTTCTAAAGAAAGATGTGAAATGGCACTGGAGTGAGTCTCAAGAGACAGCCATCAGAGAGCTTAAGAGAAAACTCACTCAAGCACCTTGCTTAGCGTACCCTGAAGGTGGCAAACCTTTCTACTTAGAAACAGGGTACACAGATGTAAGCATGAGTGCTGTTTTATACCAAAAGCATGATAATTTGAACAAAGCCATTGCTTATGCAAGCAAAAATCTATCCCCAGTAGAAATAAAATTTAGCGATTGCGAAAAAGCCCTCTTATCTACTGTATGGGCTCTACAAAATTTCCGCAGCTATATACAGGGCGAGACAATTATTGTAGAAACGGCCCACCAGCCTTTGCTATATTTGCAGAGTGAGAGAATAAGAGATGGGAATTTGTCTAATAGCCGCATAACAGCGTGGACTCTTTCCTTGCAAGGCTGGCCATTAGAAATTCGCTACAAGCAGAATAAAAAGAACCCAGTTGCACAGGGGCTTGCTGAGCTCCACGACTGTACTGCTAGAGATCCTGGGGAAGGATTATCAGAAGATGATTTTCTGGAAGAACAATTGCTTTCCCCATATACAATGTACAATGAGGACGATTGTCAAACATTACCTTGGGTATATGTTGATGGTTGTTCTTACCATGCCACTATTGATAATGAGCGCAGATTAGTCGCTGGCATTGGTATAACTGGGGCAAACAGATTCTCAAATATATCTGTAGGTTTCAACATTGGACCAAGATCCAGTCAAGTTGCAGAACTAACTGCTGTTTTCAAAACCATTGAAATGGCTATTGAACATGGTATTCATGAATTTGTGATCATAACTGACTCAAATTATGTGCGTGACAGTTTTGTTGAATACCTGCCAACTTGGAAAAGAAATGGCATGCAGAAAAGCAATAACAAACCAGTCAAGCATGGCAATTTGTTCTGCGAGATTGATAATCTGGTAGTATCCAATGATTTAACCATACACTGGAAAAAGACCAAGGGTCATTCCAGAGTTTTAGGTCCTGATAAGGAAGGCAATGACCTTGCGGATTCATTAGCCAAACAAGGAGCCATAACTGGAGAACTCCTTAATATTGACCATTTAATGGGTGCAATTCAGGTAGAAGCCATTACCAGAAACCAGGCAAAACAACAGAGTGAGCCTAACTTGGTACAATGGAGTCCGGATTCTCCTAGTGAGGACCTGATCACTAGTCAAAAAGAAGACCCCATTGTAGGCATCTTCTATAAACACATAGAAGATCCTGAAAGCAACCCCATCTCAAAAGATGATTGTATTGGCAAAGAAGATCTTAGAATCTTAATAAAATCTAGATCACAATTCAAGTTACAGGATGGTTTATTAATTAGAACCTCCAAAACTGGCATCCAGCAGTGGGTAGTACCCACCAAGTTCAGAGGTCTAATGCTTCAACATGCCCATGATGCTCCCACCTCTGGTCATCGTGGTGCCAAACTCACATATGAAATATTGCGTGATTACGCTTTTTGGCCACACATGTTGAAAGATGTTCAAACCTACTGTCAAGGGTGTTTAATCTGCCCACAGTTCCAACCCACTGCACCAACACATAGAGCGCCATTGCAGAAAATGGGGATGGTAATGCCATGGTCAGATATACAAATTGATTTTATTGGCCCAGTAACAAGATCATCAAGAGGTAACAAATACATGTTAACCGTGACATGCCTGTTCACTAAATGGGTAGAATGCATTAGTGCACCTAACAATAGTGCTGAAACATGTGCAGCATTGCTCATCAACCATGTGTTTTCAAGATTTGGTTTGCCCCAAAGAATCGAATCAGATCGGGGGACCCACTTCACTAGCGAAGTGATGACCAAAATGTGGAAAATACTAGGGGTTAAAAGAAAGCTCCATATTGCTTATAGAGCTGCCTCAAGTGGTGGTGTAGAGCGTTACAACCAGTCCATTGTTAAAATCCTCAAAAAGTTTGTGAATGAAACAGGTAAAGACTGGGATGTAAAACTACCTCTAGTCTTAATGGCATTAAGAGCAACTCCAAGTAGTGCTACCAAAATGTCACCTTTTGAGCTGATGACTGGTAGAAGAATGGTTCTACCTCAGCATCTGCTGTACCGTACATCAGACCAAAATTTGATAAACGCTGCCAAATACACATCAATATGTGGAAAACCTAAGAAAGCACCTGCAATATGCCTTTGCATTTGCTCAAAGGAATTTAGAAAGAGCCGCAACTGCCACTAAAACCTATTATGATCTCAAAACATCCAAAAAGGAATATGAAATAAATGATAAAGTTTATCTTTATAACTTTGGAAGAGATCAGGTTAGGGAGAAGAAATTTCTTCCCTCATGGAAAGGTCCTTTTGTCATTACTGACAAAATATCTCCAGTGGCCTATAAAATACGGATCCCCAAAAATGAAGGTTTCATAGATAAATGGGTACATATCAATCAATTGCGGGCATGTCATCCCAGATCCCAACTACAAGTCATAGAGGGAGAATGAAGTGTCATATCCCCAAATGCACTAAAGACATACTGTAATTTAAAGATGCCTAACTGATAAACATGAAAGCTCGAAATAACAAACTTTCTTCATAAGAGACTGTCTATGAGGTATACGGTTGATCCTCATCAAATACCACTGACTTTAAGCCAATTCAAATACATGTGTCCTACATCTATTTGAAGTTGGAAGGGGGATTTATGTCAGAGTATATGAATATTATGATGAATATTACATATGTGTACATATATTTATATATATATATATATATATATATATATATATATATATGTATATTTTATACACTGTATATGTTAGATGAGACCTCAGGATTAATGGAACATGAGTTTGTTGAACACAGCTTCTAATACACATCTATCAGGATTGACGATCAGCAGAGCCTTTTGAAGCACGACCCCTGTAGTGTAAAACACACAAACATTTCTTTTCTAAAGGAAATAGCTCAGTGACCCTATTCATTTGACTATATATGCAGATTTTTATAACTTCAGAACATTTGGTGAGCTGAGAAAAGAATGTGTTCAAGGACCCCTTTGGAATTTGACACGTGTGATAACAACAGTTCTATCTCACTGAATCTCTGATATTTGAAGATGTACTGCAGACCCCCATCTTGGGGAAAGGTGACACAAATAAAATTAAATACATTTTGCAAGGGGAACAATGCCAGTTTTCCATGTATGTTTAGAATGATTCATGATATATATATTGAAATTAAGCACATTGTATTAAATAGATAATTGCTGCAGGGGATATTTATATAGGAAATAAATTCAGATATTCATAGAAATGATATATATGTTTTGAAAACATAAAAGATCTTACTTAGCCTCTGTGTTTTTAAGAATATAAATAAATACTTATGGACCATAGACATATGAATGCTTGGATGATCTCTAATAATTATTTCTATTTTTATTGCAGACAACCATTGATCATGAGCATCAATCTATGCACTTAGAAAGAGACGGAATGCCTGCATGAAATGAATTAAGTCATATCATATAAACGTGCAAATAAATGTTTATAAAGTTTCACATACATCTTTTAAAATATAGTGAGATGAAAATATGGAAGTTACTTTGATGTGATATGACTATGAGATATATATTTGATGTGATATGACTATGAAATATAAATTATTTTAAAATATAATGCTAGATGTATTTGATGTTTCATATCAAAACGATCAGGAAATTAATCTGATGCCGCTTCACCTATAATTGATATTGGGAGAGACTGGTGCAAGAAATTATGGCAGTTATTATACATTTTAAAGAAAGATGTTTTAATATATAACTGTATTTCTTTGTCATGCTGCATTTATTTGTACTGTCTAATTGTAATGCTGCCACCCGGTGTTATGTTGCGAGAACTACAGCCAGAAGGTTCTTTCTGGCTGTTAAAAATGAAATTTCCAAGGGCCAATCCGATTTAGACTTCCCAGATAACCAATGGGAAGGTCAGCTCCCGCAGGGCCACCCACAATTTACCAATGATGGAAAACCAAATAAAAAGTGAATGCAATAGAGAGAAAAGGAACAGATTTTCTGCTGAAGCTAAAACTTGTAACTGGTTCCTGCTGGGCGTGAGATACCACTTTACTTGAGCAAAGCTAATCTACCTTTCTCATTGATTGCGATATACACTTATTGGTGATCTGAGGTAAAATAATTCCTACCAAGGAATATTGGATATCGACTGCTTTTTACTTTGGTAACGTATTCAAGGTTTTGTAAGATAAGTTATATGCATAGTCAATTTGTATTTAATTGATTTAAAGAAGCAGTGTGGTTTTTTTTTTTTAAGTTAGCATTTCACAGCCTATATATATATATATATATTGTTTAAATCTGTGTCTCATTGACCAAGTAACTCATCTATGCAAGTTCTGATATTGTCAGTTAATTTTGTATTAGGATAAATTGCAGTTAAATAGCAGAATATATATATTATCCTATTGTTTTATAAACACTGTTTAGAATTATATTGCTTGGATGTTAAAGGTTTTTAGTCCCATTGTGTTAAATAAATAAAAGGCTGAATTGTGAAGGTATATCTTTCTGGGTTTTGTAAGAAGGATAGCATATCTTAAGAGTTGGTTTTAACGCATATAAATTTTGTTTCATTTCCTTTTATTGCGAATATACTTCAATATGTTTATGGATATTAACTAAATAAAAGAATTCAGATATTTATATTAATTGTATGGTCTAGTAGATGCATGGTTGTTTAGGGTTTCAATTTTTAAGGAAAATTAATATAAGATTGTGTTTATAACCCTGCCATAAACTTATATATTATTTGGATAGCACTACTAAGATTTTCATAAATATACTGACATTGGAAACCAGCTCAGTCTTGGAATAAGTCCAAGCAGAACAAGAAGCTGCCGAAACAAAGTCGTCATGAAGGGGTGGCCCCCGACCGGTCTCCGGACCAAGTAGGGGGCAGATTATCTCTCTTCTCAGAAGCCTGGTTGCAGGATGTTCAGGACCCTTGGGTTCTGGAGGTTATCACCAAAGGATACAGGATAGGGTTTAGATCTCATCCGCCCAGGGGCAGACTCCTCCTGTCTTCCAGACCAGAAAAGAGAGATGCCTTTCTAGAATGTGTGAGGGATCTCTCTTCCCTCAGAGTAATTGTACGAGTACCCCCAACAGAAAGGGGTCTAGGGTACTATTCAAACCTTTTCATGGTCCCAAAGAAGGAGAGCACATTCCGCCCGATTCTAGACCTAAAGTGTTTAAACAAATTTATGGCTGTTCCATCGTTCAAAATGGAGACGATCAGATCTATTCTGCTCCTAGTTCAAGAGGGTCAGTTCATGACGACTATAGACTTGAAGGATGCCTACCTTCATGTGCCAATCCACAGGGATCACTTCAGGTTCCTGAGATTTGCATTCCTGGACCAACATTTCCAGTTTGTGGCCCTTCCCTTTGGTCTGGCGATGGCCCTGAGAGTCTTCACAAAGGTTCTGGGGGCGCTACTTGCAGTGACCAGATCCAGAGGCATTGCTGTGGCGCCCTATCTGGACGACATCCTAGTCCAGGCGCCGTCGTTTGATCTCGCAGAGGATCACTCGAGGTCTCTTCTTCTTTTGCTCCAATCCCACGGTTAGAAGATAAACTCAGGAAAGAGCTCCCTGATTCCCAGCAACAGGGTGGAGTTCCTGGGAACGATTATAGATTCTATATCCATGAGGATATTTCTCACAGATCAGCAACGCAGGAAGATTGCGTCCACCTGTCTTGCCCTTCAGTCCTCCTCCAGTCCCTCGGTGGCTCAGAGTATGGAGGTGATCGGGCTCATGGTGTCAAGCATCAATGTCATTCCATTTGCCAGGTTCCACCTCAGACCTCTTCTTCAGTTATTCATGTTGAGACAGTGGAACGGTGATCATACAGACCTATCCCAACAGATTTCTTTGGACGATCGGACAAGGGAATCCCTCTCTTGGTGGATCCGTCCGTAACAACTGTCCCAAGGGACGTCCTTTCTGAGACCGTCCTGGGAGATTGTGACCATGGACACGAGTCTGGGAGGATGGGGAGCTGTTTGGGGTGTCAAGATGGCACAGGGCAAATGGTCTCAAGAGGAGTCTCTCCTCCCGATCAATATTCTGGAACTTCGAGCGATCTACAATACTCTGAAGGCATGGCCTCTACTGGGGTCGTTCAGCTTCATCAGATTCCAGACAGACATTACCTTGGTGGCTTACATCAACCACCAGGGGGGGGGGGGGACAAGAAGCTCTCTGGCGATTAGGGAGGTTTCTCGGATATTGGAATGGGCAGAATCCCACAACTGCTTGCTCTCAGCAATCCACATACCGGGTGTGGACAACTGGGAAGCGGATTTCCTCAGCAGGCAATCCTTCCATCCGGGGGAATGGTCTCTCCATCCCGAGGTGTTTGCAGAGATTTGTCACAGATGGGGGACGCCGGAGATAGACCTCATGGTGTCCAGACTCAATTGCAAGCTACCCAGATATGGGTCACGGTCCAGGGATCCCCAGGCAGAGCTGATAGATGCTCTAGCTGTGCCTTGGGGGTTCAACCTAGTTTTACGTTTTTCCACTGTTGCCACTTCTATCTCGTGTAGTGGCCCGCATCAAGCAGGAGCAAGCTACTGCTATTCTGATTGCTCCGTCATGGCCGTGGAGCATGGGGTTTGCGGATCTGGTGGGGATGTCATCTTATCCTCCATGGAGGTTTCCCTGTCGCAGGGGTCTGTTGGTACAGGGTCCTTTTCAACATCAAAATCTAGATTCTCTGAGGCTGACTGCGTGGAGATTGAACACTTAGTCTTGTCCAAGAGTGATTTTTCTGAGAGAGTGATTAAAACTCTTGTTCAGGCTAGGAAGCCAGTCACTCGTCGCATCTATCATAAGGTGTGGAGGACTTACTTGTCGTGGTGTGAGAAGCATGGATATTCTTGGCACAAGGTTAAGGTATCCAGGATACTGTCTTTTCTCCAGGACGGTTTGGAAAAGGACTTGCCGCTAGTTCTTGTTTTGTTGCACAAGAGGTTCGCTGAGCTTCCTGATATCCTTTGTTCATACTTTGTCTAGAATCAGGCCTGTTTCTAGACAGTCCGCTCCTCCCTGGAGCTTGGACTTGGTTCTGAAGGTATTGCAGAGGGTTCCGTTTGAACCTATGCACTCTATTGACATTAAGATTCTTTCCTGGAAGGTTCTCTTTCTGTTGGCTATTGCATCGGCTCACAGAGTCTCTGAGTTGGCGACCCTGCAATTTGAGCCCCCTTATTTGGTCTTTCATGCTGATAAGGCTGTTCTGCGCACTGGTTTGGGATTTCTTCCCAAGGTTGTGTCTAACCGTAACATAAATCAGGAAATAGTAGTTCCTTCTTTGTGTCCTAACCCCTCTTCTCCTAAGGAGAGGTTACTTCATAATTTGGACATAGTTTGAGCATTGAAGTTTTATCTTCAGGCTACAAAGGATTTCAGACAATCTACATCTCTTTTTGTGGTGTATGCAGGGAAGCGCAAGGGGCAGAAGGCCTCTTCTAATTCTTTGTCCTTTTGGTTGAGGAGCATGATTTGCTTAGCCTATGAGACAGCGCGACATAAGCCTCCTTAGAGGATCACGGCTCATTCGACTAGAGCTGTGGCTTCTTCTTGGGCCATCAAGAATGAGGCCTCTATGGAGCAGATTTGTTAGGCGGCTACTTGGTCCTCACATATTTTTACAAGGTTTTACAAATTTTACGTTTTTGCTTCGGTGGAAGCAGTTTTTGGGAGAAAAGTTTTACAGGCTGTGGTGCCCTCAGATTAGGGTCCGCATTTTTTTGCCCTCCCATTTTTCATTCAGTGTCCTCTAGAGCTTGGGTATTTGTTCCCACAAGTAATGAATGAAGCAGTGGACTCTCCTCCCCTTTAGATGGAAAACATAAATTATGCTTAGCTGATAATTTTGTTTCCATTGAGGGGAGGAGAGTCCATAGTCCCCGCCCGTGGCTCCGGTGGGGGGACCTAAATTTAGTTTTTTGTTCTTCTGGCACCATTTATACCCTGATATTTCTCCTACTGTTCCTTATTCCCTCGGCAGAATGACTCGGGGACGAGGGAATTGGGGGAGGTATTTAATTGGGGTGTCTTTGCATCCTGCTGGTGGCCAGGTTCTTATTTCCCACAAGTAATGAATAAAGCCGTGGACTCTCCTCCCCTGGAAATAAAATTATCAGGTAATATTAATTTATGTTTTTAGGATTGGTGTGATTGATACATGCTTGAATGTATCAGGAAATGTGTCAGTGGCGAGAGATTGGTTAAAGAGATGAGTTATAGCAGGGGTTAAAGAAGCAGAAAGGGAAAAAGTTGTGAAGGAATAGGGTTAAGTGGACACGTAGTAAGATGAGCAGAAGATAGGAGAATGAAGACGACTTCTGTTACAGGAAAAAAGTAACAGAGTTTTGTTAATAGAAGGGATGGGTAGGAGGGCTGGGTTTGAGGGAGATATGTCTTTTCTAATTGTGTCAATTTAATTTTTTAAATGATCAGCAATAATCGGAACAGTGAGTATGGTAGTGGGCAGAGGTGCAGGTAGACATAAAAGGAAGTTAAAGTACTGAGAGAAAAATGTTAATATCAACATGTATGTTATATTATATGACAATAAAAGCAATTTTAACATAAAAGGAAGTTAAAGGTTGAATGTGTGAGGGAGGAGAAATCGAGTTGTTTGGCTAGGCTGCAGGCAGAGTTGTATGATCTGATGATAAACTTATAATGCAGGAAATCAGCATGGGTTCATCAGTCCATGAACATCGCTGAAGATAGGTCTGTTTGGTGTGCTATAGTTGTCACTATGTTCATCACATATAACCATGGGTTGCATGCTGGTTATTTTTGCTTTAAATGGACAGTTAAAAAAGGTTTTGATCTCACACATCTTAGAGTGAAAAAATGCTAATTCTGTAATCTATTTTTTTTTAAACCTTGTAACGCCGTTCTAACGTTCTATTCCGTCCTAACCATGCCAGGCTTTATCGTCGTCTGGACAGAATAGAACATCTGCCTAGCGTCATAGGGACTTCCCCTTTCCCGATCCCATCATTGAAATGTTGTGATCGCATGCATGATCGCGGGATTTCAATTTGTTTACATTGGAACGTTGTTCTGATGTAGATAAATTAACCCTGTCATTAAAGGGTTAAATGTTGCCAATTAAATAGCTGGCAACTACTTAATTAGGTTACAGAATTAGCTTTTTGACCTGTTTAGGGAGCATAGGAAAAGCACAATTTATTTATTTTTTTTACACAAAAGGAAGAGTTGAGATAAATACAAGCAATTAGACAAAATGAATGCTGAAAGAAAATCTCAACAAAAATATAAAACCCTTATTTTTAATAAAAACAAAGTTTTCTTTATGAAAGAACAAATTATTGCATGTGGTATGAATGCAATTCAATTGCAAGTGAGCATGTGGATATTACATTTGTAATCATTATCTGCATTTGTTGTATTATTTCCCCCCATTTTTTAAAAAAAAGATTGTATTACTGTATACCCTCATTGTGGTTGTATACCCCTAAGCTTAAATGCACAGTAAACACTTAAAGGGACAGTAAAGTCAAAATTTAAACTTTCATGGTTCAGAAAGAGCATGTAATTTAAAAAAAACTTTACAATGGACTTCTGTTATCAAATTTGCTTTGTTCTTGTGGTATCCTTTAGTTAAGAGTAAACCTAGGTAGGATCATAAGAGCATAGGAGTGTGCATGTGTCAATTAGTCTATGGCAGTAGTGTTTTGCAACATTATTTGTAGCTTTGTTATACAATGTTGCAAAACACTGCTGCTATGGAGTACTAAAGACACATGCACACTCCTGAGCTCTTATGAGTCTACCTCATTTTACTCTTCAATAAAAGATACCAAGGCCTAGATTTGGAGTTCGGCGGTAGCCGTCAAAACCAGCGTTAGAGGCTCCTAACGCTGGTTTTAGGCTACCGCCGGTATTTGGAGTCAGTGATTAAAGGGTCTAACGCTCACTTTTCAGCCGCGACTTTTCCATACCGCAGATCCCCCTACGCCATTTGCGTATCCTATCTTTTCAATGGGATCTTTCTAACGCTGGTATTTAGAGTCGTTTCTGAAGTGAGCGTTAGAGCTCTAACGACAAAATTCCAGCCGCCTGAAAATAGCAGGAGTTAAGAGCTTTCTGGCTAACGCCGGTTCATAAAGCTCTTAACTACTGTACCCTAAAGTACACTAACACCCATAAACTACCTATGTACCCCTAAACCGAGCTCCCCCCACATCGCCGCCACTCGATTTAAATTTTTAACCCCTAATCTGCCGACCGCCACCTACGTTATACTTATGTACCCCTAATCTGCTGCCCCTAACCCCGCCGACCCCTGTATTACATTTATTAACCCCTAACCTGCCCCCCACAACGTCGCCGCCAGCTACTTAAAATAATTAACCCCTAATCTTCCGACCGCAAAGCGCCGCCACCTACGTTATCCTTATGTACCCCTAATCTGCTACCCCTAACACCGCCGACCCCTATATTATATTTATTAACCCCTAATCTGCCCCCCTCAACGTCGCCGACACCTGCCTACACTTATTAACCCCTAATCTGCCGAGCGGACCTGAGCGCTACTATAATAAAGTTATTAACCCCTAATCCGCCTCACTAACCCTATCATAAATAGTATTAACCCCTAATCTGCCCTCCCTAACATCGCCGACACCTAACTTCAATTATTAACCCCTAATCTGACGACCGGAGCTCACCGCTATTCTAATAAATTGATTAACCCCTAAAGCTAAGTCTAACCCTAACACCCCCCTAAATTAAATATAATTTTAATCTAACGAAATTAATTAACTCTTATTAAATAAATGATTCCTATTTAAAGCTAAATACTTACCTGTAAAATAAACCCTAATATAGCTACAATATAAATTATAATTATATTATAGCTATTTTAGGATTAATATTTATTTTACAGGCAACTTGGTATTTATTTTAACTAGGTACAATAGCTATTAAATAGTTAAGAACTATTTAATAGCTACCTAGTTAAAATAATAACAAATTTACCTGTAAAATAAATCCTAACCTAAGATATAATTAAACCTAACACTACCCTATCAATAAATTAATGAAATAAACTACCTACAATTACCTACAATTAACCTAACACTACACTATCAATAAATTAATTAAACACAATTCCTACAAATAAATACAATTAAATAAACTAGCTAAAGTACAAAAAATAAAAAAGAACTAAGTTACAAAAAATAATAAAATATTTACAAACATAAGAAAAATATTACAACAATTTTAAACTAATTACACCTACTCTAAGCCCCCTAATAAAATAACAAAGCCCCCCAAAATAAAAAATTCCCTACCCTATTCTAAATTAAAAAAGTTACAAGCTCTTTTACCTTACCAGCCCTGAACAGGGCCCTTTGCGGGGCATGCCCCAAGGATTTCAGCTCTTTTGCCTGTAAAAAAAAAACATACCATACCCCCCCCCCAACATTACAACCCACCACCCACATACCCCTAATCTAACCCAAACCCCCCTTAAATAAACCTAACACTAAGCCCCTGAAGATCTTCCTACCTTGTCTTCACCATACCAGGTTCACCGATCCGTCCTGGCTCCAACATCTTCATCCAACCCAAGCGGGGGTTGGCGATCCATCATCCGGTGCTGAAGAGGTCCAGAAGAGGCTCCAAAGTCTTCCTCCTATCCGGCAAGAAGAGGACATCCGGACCGGCAAACATCTTCTCCAAGCGGCATCTTCAATCTTCTTCCATCCGGTGCGGAGCGGGTCCATCTTGAAGCAGGCGACGCGGATCCATCCTCTTCTTCCGTTGTCTCCCGACGAATGACGGTTCCTTTAAGGGACGTCATCCAAGATGGCGTCCCTCGAATTCCGATTGGCTGATAGGATTCTATCAGCCAATCGGAATTAAGGTAGGAATTTTCTGATTGGCTGATGGAATCAGCCAATCAGAATCAAGTTCAATCCGATTGGCTGATCCAATCAGCCAATCAGATTGAGCTCGCATTCTATTGGCTGTTCCGATCAGCCAATAGAATGCGAGCTCAATCTGATTGGCTGATTGGATCAGCCAATCGGATTGAACTTGATTCTGATTGGCTGATTCCATCAGCCAATCAGAAAATTCCTACCTTAATTCCGATTGGCTGATAGAATCCTATCAGCCAATCGGAATTCGAGGGACGCCATCTTGGATGACGTCCCTTAAAGGAACCGTCATTCGTCGGGAGACAACGGAAGAAGAGGATGGATCCGCGTCGCCTGCTTCAAGATGGACCCGCTCCGCACCGGATGGAAGAAGATTGAAGATGCCGCTTGGAGAAGATGTTTGCCGGTCCGGATGTCCTCTTCTTGCCGGATAGGAGGAAGACTTTGGAGCCTCTTCTGGACCTCTTCAGCACCGGATGATGGATCGCCAACCCCTGTTTGGGTTGGATGAAGATGTTGGAGCCAGGATGGATCGGTGAACCTGGTATGGTGAAGACAAGGTAGGAAGATCTTCAGGGGCTTAGTGTTAGGTTTATTTAAGGGGGGTTTGGGTTAGATTAGGGGTATGTGGGTGGTGGGTTGTAATGTTGGGGGGGGGGTATGGTATGTTTTTTTTTTACAGGCAAAAGAGCTGAAATCCTTGGGGCATGCCCCGCAAAGGGCCCTGTTCAGGGCTGGTAAGGTAAAAGAGCTTGTAACTTTTTAAATTTAGAATAGGGTAGGGAATTTTTTATTTTGGGGGGCTTTGTTATTTTATTAGGGGGCTTAGAGTAGGTGTAATTAGTTTAAAATTGTTGTAATATTTTTCTTATGTTTGTAAATATTTTATTATTTTTTGTAACTTAGTTCTTTTTTATTTTTTGTACTTTAGCTAGTTTATTTAATTGTATTTATTTGTAGCAATTGTATTTAATTAATTTATTGATAGTGTAGTGTTAGGTTAATTGTAGGTAATTGTAGGTAGTTTATTTAATTAATTTATTGATAGGGTAGTGTTAGGTTTAATTATATCTTAGGTTAGGATTTATTTTACAGGTAAATTTTGTAATTATTTTAACTAGGTAACTATTAAATAGTTCTTAACTATTTAATAGCTATTGTACCTGGTTAAAATAATTAAAAAGTTGCCTGTAAAATAAATATAAATCCTAAAATAGCTATAATATAATTATAATTTATATTGTAGCTATATTAGGATTTATTTTACAGGTAAGTATTTAGCTTTAAATAGGAATAAGTTATTTAATAAGAGTTAATTTATTTCGTTAGATGTAAATTATATTTAATTTAGGGGGGTGTTAGTATTAGGGTTAGACTTAGCTTTAGGGGTTAATACATTTATTATAGTAGCGGTGAGGTCCGCTCGGCAGATTAGGGGTTAATAATTGAAGTTAGGTGTCGGCGATGTTAGGGAGGGCAGATTAGGGGTTAATACTATTTATGATAGGGTTAGTGAGGCGGATTAGGGGTTAATAACTTTATTATAGTAGCGCTCAGGTCCGCTCGGCAGATTAGGAGTTAATACGTGTAGGCAGGTGTCGGCGACGTTGAGGGGGGCAGATTAGGGGTTAATAAATATAATATAGGGGTCGGCGATGTTAGGGCAGCAGATTAGGGGTACATAGGGATAACGTAGGTTGCGGCGGTTTACGGAGCGGCAGATTAGGGGTTAAAAAAAATATGCAGGTGTCAGCGATAGCGGGGGCGGCAGATTAGGGGTTAATAAGTGTAAGGCTAGGGGTGTTTAGACTCGGGGTACATGTTAGGGTGTTAGGTGCAGACTTAGGAAGTGTTTCCCCATAGGAAACAATGGGGCTGCGTTAGGAGCTGAATGCTGCTTTTTTGCAGGTGTTAGGTTTTTTTTCAGCTCAAACAGCCCCATTGTTTCCTATGGGAGAATCGTGCACGAGCACGTTTTTGAGGCCGGCCGCGTCCGTAAGCAACTCTGGTATCGAGAGTTGCATTTGCGGTAAAAATGCTCTACGCTCCTTTTTTGGAGCCTAACGCAGCATTTGTTTAAACTCTCGATACCAGAGTTAAATTTATGGTGCGGCCAGAAAAAAGCCCGCGGAGCGTTAACAGCCCTTTTACCGCTGAACTCCAAATCTAGGCCCAAGAAAACAAAGCAAATTTGATAACAGAAGTGAAATGGAAAGTTGTTTAAAATGACATGCTCTATCTGAATCATGAAATTTTAATTTTGACTTTACTGTCCCTTTAATTGTACATAATAAAATAACTTTGCAATATACTCTCATTACTTATTTTGCCCCCCCCCCCCCCCTGTACTTTAAGTCTGAAAATTATGGATTGTCCATTCCTGAAAACTGAAAGAGCACATGACAGGGTTCACAAGCATATCATTGTCACATATTTATCCCTAATTTGTCTTTTTTTTTCTGCTGAAGCCAATTAATAACCGTGATGAGTCCTGTCCTCTCCAGACTCAAGTCCAGATTAGCTCATCCAAATAAGGAAGTGGTGGGTGGAGTTTAATCATTGAAAGACAACTGGAGCAAACAAGGTGTTAATCTATCTATCTCAGACTGTGCTATGTTAATCTACAGGGAGTGCAGAATTATTAGGCAAGTTGTATTTTTGAGGATTAATTTTATTATTGAACAACAACCATGTTCTCAATGAACCCAAAAAACTCATTAATATCAAAGCTGAATAGTTTTCAAAGTAGTTTTTAGTTTGTTTTTAGTTATAGCTATTTTAGGGGGATATCTGTGTGTGCAGGTGACTATTACTGTGCATAATTATTAGGCAACTTAACAAAAAACAAATATATACCCATTTCAATTATTTATTTTTACCAGTGAAACCAATATAACATCTCAACATTCACAAATATACATTTCTGACATTCAAAAACAAAACAAAAACAAATCAGTGACCAATATAGCCACCTTTCTTTGCAAGGACACTCAAAAGCTTGCCATCCATGGATTCTGTCAGTGTTTTGATCTGTTCACCATCAACATTGTGTGCAGCAGCAACCACAGCCTCCCAGACACTGTTCAGAGAGGTGTACTATTTTCCCTCCTTGTAAATCTCACATTTGATGATGGACCACAGGTTCTCAATGGGGTTCAGATCAGGTGAACAAGGAGGCCATGTCATTAGATTTTCTTCTTTTATACCCTTTCTTGCCAGCCACGCTGTGGAGTACTTGGACGCGTGTGATGGAGCATTGTCCTGCATGAAAATCATGTTTTTCTTGAAGGATGCAGACTTCTTCCTGTACCACTGCTTGAAGAAGGTGTCTTCCAGAAACTGGCAGTAGGACTGGGAGTTGAGCTTGACTCCATCCTCAACCCGAAAAGGCCCGACAAGCTCATCTTTGATGATACCAGCCCAAACCAGTACTCCACCTCCACCTTGCTGGCGTCTGAGTCGGACTGGAGCTCTCTGCCCTTTACCAATCCAGCCACGGGCCCATTCATCTGGCCCATCAAGACTCACTCTCATTTCATCAGTCCATAAAACCTTAGAAAAATCAGTCTTGAGATATTTCTTGGCCCAGTCTTGACGTTTCAGCTTGTGTGTCTTGTTCAGTGGTGATCGTCTTTCAGCCTTTCTTACCTTGGCCATGTCTCTGTGTATTGCACACCTTGTGGTTTTGGGCACTCCAGTGATGTTGCAGCTCTGAAATATGGCCAAACTGGTGGCAAGTGGCATCTTGGCAGCTGCACGCTTGACTTTTCTCAGTTCATGGGCAGTTATTTTGTGCCTTGGTTTTTCCACACGCTTCTTGCGACCCTGTTTACTATTTTGAATGAAATGCTTGATTGTTCGATGATCACGCTTCAGAAGCTTTGCAATTTTAAGAGTGCTGCATCCCTCTGCAAGATATCTCACTATTTTGACTTTTCTGAGCCTGTCAAGTCCTTCTTTTGACCCATTTTGCCAAAGGAAAGGAAGTTGCCTAATAATTATGCACACCTGATATAGGGTGTTGATGTCATTAGACCACACCCCTTCTCATTACAGAGATGCACATCATCACCTAATATGCTTTATTGGTAGTAGGCTTTCGAGCCTATACAGCTTGGAGTAAGACAACATGCATAAAGAGGATGATGTGGTCAAAATACTAATTTGCCTAATAATTCTGCACTCCCTGTATAAGACGACTGCAGAAATAAATGGTATTTACAAGTTATTTACTCTTCCCTTTTAATACTGTTGAGGATGCTGGATTAATTAGGAACTGTTAAACAACACTGCATTATATATTTTATTATTTATTTTGTCCCCTTTTCCTGTAATTTAAGTCTTAAAAGTGTGCTTTCCACTTCTGGAAAGTCTACCCCTACCACATATCTGTCCCTAACTGGCTTCATCTCCTTACCTAATTGGTAACAAAAAAAAACAAAAAACTGAATACTAACAAAATGGTAGTGGCAAGCCTTGTCTACTCCAAATAATACAAGTGATTAGGGGAGTTTGACCATTGTAAAAGTTGTTGCAGCAAACAATGTACTAATGCATTATCAAAATTTACATTCTTACCTAGTATGCATATTGCAAAAACAACCTTTGTAACAACTAGGGGGCCAATTTACCAAAGTGTGAGCAGACATGATACGATGTAGCTTATCATGTCTGTCGCACATCGATAAATTTATCATTGCACAAACAGTTTTGGTGAACTGTTTGTGCAATGCTGCCCCCTACAGATTTTAGGGGGTGTCAATCAGCCCGATCATATAGGATTGGGCGGATTGAAGACCGCAGCCTCAGAGGCAGCGGACAAGTTATGGAGCAGCGGTCTTTAGACTGCTGCTTTATAACTGCTGTTTCCGGGGGGCCTGAAGGCTCGTGCGGAAACAGGGGCATCAAGCTCCATTTGGAGCTTGATAATTCGGCCCCCAAGTGTTTACTGCCCTATAAGTATTTAAAATGTTATAAGCAGGTTTATCATATTCTGTACTAAAAACATTTGTTTTTCTCTTCTATACTTTTGCAGCTGAAACTATGGCCCCATTCCAGTACATCAGAATTTTGGCACACAAGAACATTGTATGGTAACTTGGCTTTGAAAAGGCAGAAAAAATTCTTCCATTACAATCCATAAAAAGTGTCGCAATTTTAACATGATAAATTTCTCAAATCAGTATAGCAGGAAAACATAGAAGACAAAGGAGAAACAGGAATATTGCATTTTTTAAAAAATTTTTTTTAAATACAGGTGGTATTCCACGATCCATTACTCCTGGGAATTACTCTTCGCTACCACTAGGAGGATGCAAAAATTCCCAAACCTCAAGAGCTCTATAAAACCCCTCCCACCTCACCAGTACCTCAGTCTTACAAAAACAAATAAGCAAATAGATACAATCTGTTCGCCAGATGTCTCCAGACTTGATCAAAAGGAATGGATATGTAGAATGGGGGCCCTTTCAAACCAACTCTTCTGGTTCTCTGGAATTTTGAGCAGCTCTCGAAACACTAAAACCACAATAGTGAAGTACACCACATATACTAAGTGGAAAATACTCGTAGGCTGTCACGCTGCTCTCTGCTCTGCTGCGGTCGTTGCCACAGGCACTCCTCTTGTTGCTAGGGATGCGGCAGTGTAACTGCAGCACGGTGATGACATCATCACCACCCGCCCTGTCTTCCCTATGTAAAGGCCTCAGTCTCTCTCACCTGTGCCCAAGTATAGGTGTTTCTTCTTGTGCTCCTGGGTGCTGTATATCTGTATGCTGAATTGCTGTATTGATTCACTGTTGCTGAACTCTGCCTGTTTGACTACTCTGCTTGCTTTAACCCCTGAATTACTGAACTGCTTAACTGTTGATAAACTCTGCCTGTTTGACTACACTGCTTGCCTTAAACTCTGCATTGCTGGATTGCTTAACTGTTGATGAACTCTGCCTGTTTGACTACGCTGCTTGCCGTAACCCCTGAATTGCTGGATTGCTTTACCGTTGATGAACTCTGCCTGTTTGACTACTCTGCTTTCCTTAAACCTAAAATATTGGATTGCCATTCTGTTGCCGAACTCTGCCTGCCTGACCATTCTATTGATTTAACCTTGAACTGCCTTACCACTGGATTCCCTACCTATTGTCGTCAGAGACTAACCTGTCTGTTTCAGTCCTTCAAGTGGTTTACCCTTGAACTGTGTAAGGGTTAACTGACTTTGCCTGTTATTGTTACTGTTTCTTTAACTGAACCTGCCTATTTAAGGAACCTCCTCCCAGCTTCTATTGCTGGTTAATTGAGTTTCTCATGAACACTACGCCGCAACAGGTTCTCTGTTGTTCCTGCCTATTATCTAACTACTGTGTCAGTTTTCCTTTCAGCTATCTACTTGTTCCTGGAGGTCAACTATTTATTTGCTGATTCCCCTCAAGCACGGACTTCAACTACTGAGCAATTCCTGTGCATTCCTACCTGCTGCACTGGCAACTAACACAGTTATCTACAGCTCTCAGGAGACACAGCCTTCTGACAATTACGTCATCAGCTGCAGCCGAGAGCTCCGCTCTGCTTCTCTCACACAAGCAGCTCCAGAGACGCCGGACTGTTCTCTCCTCTCCCCAGCTCAGAGGTAGCCACGCATAACACCAGGTCAGAGTTTATCTATCCGATCTCACTGATTGCTATAAATAGTTTGAACTGTCTGCATAGTGCTCTGTGTTATTACTGGGAACGCTGTATACACCCTGCCTATCGTACCTCATTAACTGTTGTGACTCTTTGCTAACATTTAAGTAGATTCCAGCCACCTGCCTTGGAGATTCAATGTTTACTTAAACTCTGTGAGCATAAGTATTCTGCTGGCACATATTAACACACAAAAGGCAACCTTACTAATAACTTGGTTTCCTATTGTGTAACAAAACCTCTAGAAAGTATGACCCTGTGCTATATTTACTTCTAATCCATTCTAAACTATAGCAACAGCTTCCAGATTCCTCCTGAATCTTACAGAATTAACTAGCCATAAGAAGGAGTTAGTGTAATTTCCTACACAGTTAATTCCTGTTATATCTACTATAAATAATACATTATGGATCAAGAGACTCTGTGCACTCAAATGCAAGCTCTCTCTGATCGAATGGATGCCTTATCTAATTCATTCCACGAACTTCAAGTGGAGAATCAGGCCCTAAAAGCCTGCTTAAGGGAGGTACTTACCCCCAAGACCACAGTTACAGAAACACACCCTGAGCCCTTGGTCTCCCCCCCAGAAAAATTCCCTGGTGACAGATCACGTTTTAGGGAGTTCAGAAATTCCTGTATGCTTCTTTTTGAAATGAAGCCAAGGACTTACCCCTCATAACGTGTAAGAGTCCTCACGGTAATCTCATATCTCAGGGGGGAACCCAGGGCCTGGGCTGACACACTATATGAGAGTCAGGATTCAATAATAGGATCACTCTCAGCCTTTTTTTCTCAAATGTCCGCATTATATGATGACCCTTTTAAACAGGTCTCAGCTGAAAACACACTCAGGTCTTTGAAACAAAGGAGAAATCCAGTAGAGAATTATATCACCCAGTTTAAGATTTCTGCTCGCGACTCTGAGTGGAACGAAGTCTCTCTCAAGACCCAGTTTCGCTCAGGCTTATCTGAGGAGATTAAGGACGAGCTCTCACGTACAGGGATCCCTGACTCTCTAGAGGACTTGTTTACTCTTACTATCACCATTGACAGGCGCCTCAGGGAGCGACGATCTGAAAAAGCTGTAACCTCCAAGAATTACTTCCCAGCACCCACCTACCAAAGTAAAGAGACACCTCAACCTATGGATATAGGTTTTATTAAGGGGCCTTTGACACCTCAGGAAAAGTCCAGGAGAAAATTGCACAGCCTCTGCATGTACTGCGCCTGCCCATCACATGATGTGAAGGAATGTCCTGTCCTCTTAAAGAATAAGAAGGTGCCACTCAGCCTACAGTGATATACACAGATCACAAAAACTTACAGTACTTGCAGTCAAATCGAACCCTATCCTCTAGGCAACTCAGATGGAGTCTGTATTTCTCCCGGTTTCTATATGTCATCACCTACCGACCTGGTACCAAAAACGGTAAGGCCGACGCTCTTTCTAGACAGGCACATAGAATAACAATGTCTAATACTCCCTCCACTGTTGTCCCTAAGCATTGCATCCTTGGAGTTCTTACCAACATGATCCCCCTGCTCAAAGAAGCAATTGCCGCTGATCCTTCTCTGCCCCAGACTGACATTGTTATGGACACAGATGGGTTGATCCATAAGGACGGGAAGTTGTATGTTCCACTCTCTTTGAGGCCTTATGTCCTCAGATCTGTACACGATTCACCTTTGGCAGGACATATGGGTGCCGAAAAGACCGCTGAGCTTTTGAAACGGTCATTTTGGTGGTCCTCCATGAATAAAGACTTAAAAGAATTCCTCTTAAACTGTTCAGTTTGTGCGACATCTAAGCATTCGAGAAAATTACCTATGGGACTCTTGCAATCCCTTCCAGTACCACGAACTCCCTGGGAAGCTGTATCTATGGACTTCATGGTAGACCTTCTAGTTTCCAACACTTATGCTACTATATTGGTTGTCACTGACTTATTCTCGACGATGGCACACTTTGTTCCCATTCACTCTCTGCCAACTTCCAAACAGACATCTGACTTATTCCTTCAACATGTTGTCCGTTTACATGGGATTCCTAAGATCTTAGTTAGTGACCGTGGAACCCAGTTCACGTCCAAGTTTTGGAAACATCTATGTAAGGCCTTACATATCGATCAAAAGCTTAGCTCTGCATACCATCCTCAGACGAATGGGCAAACTGAGAGGGTCAATCAATGGCTTGAGCAGTATCTGCGCTGCTTCTGCTCACAACAACAGGATACTTGGGCTACTTACTTACCCCTGGCGGAGTTTGCCTATAACAATAACAAGAGCTCTTCTACAGGTTACTCTCCTTTCTTCATTAATTATGGGTTACATCCATCGTTCACCTTGTTCCCTAGGATTGATACGCCCTGTCCTCAGGTCAACGATCTTATAAACGACATATCGGCATTATTTCCCATTGTACGGGACAACATTCTCCATGCTCAATCCTCCCAGCAAAAATACTACAATTTACGCCATCGTGCTAGTCCTCAATACACTGTGGGTCAATACGTCTGGCTTTCTACAAAAAACCTAAGGATCACCTACCCGTGTAGGAAACTGGGCAAACTTTATATTGGACCATACCCCATCCTCCGTGTCAACAGTCCTGTTTCTGTTACTTTGAAACTTCCATCTTCTTTCAAGATTCACCCGACGTTTCATGTATCCCTGATTAAACCTTGCACTTCACCTCCCTCCGCTTCATCTCAGCTTGACTCCGACCTCGAAGTTGGTCCTGAGGCTCAGTATGAGGTGCATAGCATCCTGGATTCACGCATCCGTCATGGGAACCTTTTCTATCTGGTGCATTGGAAGGACTTCGATCATGAAGATGACTCATGGGAGCCTGCTTCCAATGTTTCCGCTCCGAGATTGGTTTCCCTTTTTCACAGGCGGAACCCGGATCGCCCTAGACCTTGAACCTCGCTGTGGTTCCTTGTGGGGGGGGGCTGTGTAAGGGTTAACTGACTTTGCCTGTTATTGTTACTGTTTCTTTAACTGAACCTGCCTATTTAAGGCACCTCCTCCCAGCTTCTATTGCTGGTTAATTGAGTTTCTCATGAACACTACGCCGCAACAGGTTCTCTGTTGTTCCTGCCTATTATCTAACTACTGTGTCAGTTTTCCTTTCAGCTATCTACTTGTTCCTGGAGGTCAACTATTTATTTGCTGATTCCCCTCAAGCACGGACTTCAACTACTGAGCAATTCCTGTGCATTCCTACCTGCTGCACTGGCAACTAACACAGTTATCTACAGCTCTCAGGAGACACAGCCTTCTGACAATTACGTCATCAGCTGCAGCCGAGAGCTCCGCTCTGCTTCTCTCACACAAGCAGCTCCAGAGACGCCGGACTGTTCTCTCCTCTCCCCAGCTCAGAGGTAGCCACGCATAACACCAGGTCAGAGTTTATCTATCCGATCTCACTGATTGCTATAAATAGTTTGAACTGTCTGCATAGTGCTCTGTGTTATTACTGGGAACGCTGTATACATCCTGCCTATCGTACCTCATTAACTGTTGTGACTCTTTGCTAACATTTAAGTAGATTCCAGCCACCTGCCTTGGAGATTCAATGTTTACTTAAACTCTGTGAGCATAAGTATTCTGCTGGCACATATTAACACACAAAAGGCAACCTTACTAATAACTTGGTTTCCTATTGTGTAACAAAACCTCTAGAAAGTATGACCCTGTGCTATATATACTTCTAATCCATTCTAAACTATAGCAACAGCTTCCAGATTCCTCCTGAATCTTACAAACTGCCTAACCGCTGATTCCTACCTGCTGCCACCAAAGACTACCCTGCATAGTGTGAGTACTATTTACCTCATTTTGTGAACTTTCTCTGCTCTGGGATATTCCCTATCATTCCAGCTTGACGCCAGGATAAGAAGACTACTGGCCAAGTTTGGTTTGATAGTGGAATATCCCACGAGCATTACACAGGCACATTTATTCCATCATCAAGCAAGGTCAATTTCGGAGACAGGATGCTAAAAATTTCCATTTAATAAAAAGCTTTAAAATATAAGAAATGTATTAAAAACGTTTTTTTCCCCATGACCTTGTGTAGTCTTTGCCTCTGCTAGAGGAAGGTGAAGAATGAAGATGTGCATATGATTCTTCAGTGAGAGGTTGAGGCCCGTTTTCGCCCTCAATGTACAGTGTTTGTCAGAGGGATGTATATGGGGTACGGTAAGTGGCTTTCTTTTTCACCTCATGGGAAATTTTGTCACTGACCTTGCAAAGTGGTCACAGGGATTTGTCTTTTTCACCCTCCAATGGATGTAAAATATACTCCTATTCCATAATGATTGGAAAGAACCTGGAGATCCAGCAAGACCCTTCTGGAAAAAGCTGCCTTTAAGGAAGCAATCACCACCCACCACCTCATAAAAACTGCCAAAAAAACAGCCATCCAAGACAGAATCAACTCTAATGCACACAACAGGAAGGAGTTGTTCTCAGTCATCAAGGAATTCTCAAAACCCAACAGCGACACCACCAACATCCCACCCTCCCAGGACCTCTGCAATACCCTCACTGCACACTTCCACCGCAAGATCCTCGACATTTATGACAGTTTCACGCCTCATAACTCAACCTCAACCACCCACTCCCCTACATCCAACGACACCCCTCCCAAATTTCCCCCCCCACACACCACACACAGACTATCTGGAGCCCCATCACCACAGAGGAAACCCTCAGAATGATGAAATCCATCCACTCCAGCGCACCCTCGGACCCATGCCCCCATCACATATTCAACAAAGCAAGCAACACCATCGCCCCTGAACTCCGCCGCACCATCAACTGCTCCATCAAAACCGGCATCTTCCCGGTTGTCTGGAAGCATGCAGAACTGAAACCCCTGCTGAAGAAACCCTTGGCAGACCCCACGGACCCGAATAACTACCGCCCCATCTCACTACTCCCCTTCCTGGCCAAAGTCATAGAGAAGTTCATGAACTTGCAACTTATTGACCACATTGAGGCCAACCACACCCTGGACCACTCCCAATCCGGTTTCAGAAGCAACCACAGCGCTGAGATGACCCTCATCGCCGCCAAAGACGACATCCATGCCATGCTTGACCGAGGAGAAACCGCAGCTCTCATCCTAGACCTCTCAGCAGCTTTCAACACTGTTGACCACAACACCCCCCACACCCGCCTACATGACGCTGGCATCCACAGCAAAGCCCTGGAATGGATCACCTCCTTCCTCACGAGCAGGACCCAGAAAGTCAGACTCCCGCCCTTCTCCTCCAAACCCACACCAGTCAACTGCTATGTACGGCAAGACTCTTCGCTGAGCCCCACCCTCTTCAACATCTACATGGCCCCTCTCGCCGCCATCGTCTGATGCTACAACTTCAACATTGTCTCCTATGCCGATGACACCCAATTAATCATCTCAGTCACCCGAGATCCCACCACCGCCAAATAGATCGTCCACGAAGGCCTGACAGCAGTCGCTGCCTGGATGAATGACAACCGGCTCAAACTGAACACAGACAAAACTGAAGTCCTCCTCCTCGGACCCAATAAATCCACATGGGATGACTCCTGGTGGCCCACAGCACTCGGTCACACTCCAACCCCAACTGACCACGCACAAGATCTAGGCTTGATCCTGGACTCCTCACTCTCCATGGACCGACAAATCAATGCCATCACCTCAACATGCTTCCACATTCTCCACCTGCTACTAAAAATCTTCAAGTGGATCCCTACCGAAACCAAGAAAGCAGTCACCCACGCCCTCGTCAGCAGCCCGTTGGACTTCTGCAACGCACTCTACGCCAGCTCCACCATCAAACTCCAAAAGAGACTCCAACGTATTCAGAACGCCTCAGCCAGACTCATCCTCGACATCCCTCTACAAAGCCACATCACTGAACACCTAAGGAATCTTCACTGGCTCCCCAGCAACAAGAGAATCACCTTCAAGCTCCTTACCCACGCGTTCAAGGCCCTACAGAACATCGGACATGATTACATCAACCACCGCATAAATTTCTACACCACCACCAGACAACTCCGATCGGCCAACCAAGCACTCGCAGTCATACCCCGCATCAGGAAATCCACAGCGGGTGGAAGATCCTTCTCCCACAAGGCAGCAAAGACATGGAACACCCTCCAGCTGCACCTCAAACAATCCACCTCCCTTACAAAGTTCAGAAAGGACCTCAAAACCTGGCTCTTCGACTGAACGCCCATACCCTCCCTCCCTCCTCCTATCCGCTTTCCCTTAGTGTTTTGAGACCCTCACGGGTGAATAGTTTGAGCTCTATAAGTACCCAATAGATAGAACCTCTGCTGATATGTTTCAGTTCTGGTTTAGCTTTCTACTGGTTATTTACTAGTAGATGAGTGTCTCTTGATAAGTATCATATTTTTTATTTATATGACACTCTCTGTTGCTTTGTTTAAGCAATTATAATAATATATGTATTAATATATATAGCCTTGAGACCGAATCTTTATATTATGATTATTACATTTTTACTTTACTTTTTTTTACCGCACGTTGGCCTTCGGGTCTGCATGCATCAGGATATCGCATATGAGCTCTCGGGATTGCACACTTCGGCTTTTGGGTAAGCACGCATCAGGTTAGCATATGTATGCCCTGTAATACACGCACCTCTGGGTTTTGGCGTACTAATCTCCCTTTTTAGCAGCTTAGTTTTTGTGACTGCTCCTATTCAGCTGAGCCCTATCCAAGCTTCG
Source organism: Bombina bombina (assembly GCF_027579735.1). Lineage (NCBI taxonomy): Eukaryota > Metazoa > Chordata > Amphibia > Anura > Bombinatoridae > Bombina > Bombina bombina. The sequence continues at coordinate 958,142,471 of NC_069504.1, forward strand.
GATGTGGAGTCTACTTGTCTCCTGCTTTGTTTTTTTGGCTTAATGCGACTTGCACTTTTACGTTTTATTTAGCATCTTTAGGAGGGGGTACATTTTCAATTCCAAGAGCTTTTTTTATGAGAATATAATTGATTATGCTAGTGTAGTTCAATACTATAATGGAGCCTTCTGATTCTGTCCCTAAATCTACCTTAGCAACTGGGTCCTCTAAACACTTTTCTACCAATGTTAAAGGGATATTAAACCCACATTTTTTCTTTCATGATTCAGGTAGATGCGCAAAGGAGAGGCGCTGCTTCACAAAGGGTGTGGAAGCTCACTGGAATGTGATGTTTATAACCCCAGGAGTCAGCTTATCTTGAATTTCTTCAGGAAGATTTCACATTAGAGTAGTACACCCAGGCATTCTGAATATCAAAAAGGAATACTCACAGGATTGAAATCTGTAGTTCGGCTTCTTTACTAAAACTCGGATACAGCTTTATAAACAAATACAAGCAAATTTATTCTTGCTCAACGTATTTCAACTGATTAAACCGTCTTTTTCAAGATCTTTTAAAATCAGTGTTGAAAAAGATGGTTTAATTCATCGAAATGTGTTGAGCACAAATACATTTGCTTGTATTTGTTTATAAAGTCGTATCCGAGTTTTAATAAAGAAGCCGAACTACAAATTTCCATCCTGTGAGTATTCCATTTCTTTCATGTAATTGGCAAGAGTCCATGAGCTAGTGACATATGGGATATACAATCCTACCAGGAGGGCAAAGTTTCCCAAACCTCAAAATGCCTATAAATACACCCCTCACCACACCCACAATTCAGTTTTACAAACTTTGCCTCCTATGGAGGTGGTGAAGTAAGTTTGTGCTAAGATTTCTACGTTGATATGCGCTTCTCAGCATTGTTGAAGCCCGATTCCTCTCAGAGTACAGCGAATGTCAGAGGGACGTGAAGGGTGTATCACTTATTTGAATACGATGATTTCCCTAACGGGGGTCTATTTCATAGGTTCTCTGTTATCGGTCGTAGAGATTCATCTCCTACCTCCCTTTTCAGATCGACGATATACTCTCAATTTACCATTACCTCTACTAATAACTGTTTTAGTACTGGTTTGGCTATCTGCTATATGTGGATGGGTGTCTTTTGGTAAGTATGTTTTTTATTACTTAAGACACCTCAGCTATGGTTTGGCACTTTATGCATTTATATAAAGTTCTAAATATATGTATTATACTTATATTTGCCATGAGTCAGGTTCATGTATTTCCTTCAGCAGACTGTCAGTTTCATATTTGGGGAATTTAAACATTTTAAGAAATTTATTTCTTACCTAGGGTTTAGTCTTTTTTTCAATTGACTACTTCTTGCTATTGCGGGTATTAGGCCCGCGGGTGCGTCAAATGCTAAACTTTATTGCGTCATTTTTGGCGCGGAAAAAGACGTTTATGACGCAACTTCATCATTTCTGGTGTCATACGTGACGCCGAGACCTTTCACACGGCGGCGTCATTAGTGACGCGAGTGTGTCATTTCCGGTTATTTTTTGGCGGCAAAAAAGTTTACGTTGCGTTGTGCGTCATACTTGCCGCTAAAATTTTTTCATTATTTCAATACCCCATTGATGTTTGCCTCTTGCTTTTTTCTCTATCAGAGGCCTATGCTTTTGCATTTTTTCCCATTCCTGAAACTGTCATATAAGGAAATAGATAATTTTGCTTTATATGTTGTTTTTTCCTCTTACATTGAGCAAAATGTCCCAATCTGATCCTGCCTCAGAAGTTTCTGCTGGAACATTGCTGCCTGACATCGGTTCTACCAAAGCTAAGTGCATTTGTTGTAAAAGTGTAGAAATTATTCCACCAAATGTCATTTGTAATAGTTGTCATGATAAACTTTTACATGCAGATAGTGTTTCCATCAGTAATAGTACATTGCCAGTTGCAGTTCCTTCAACTTCTAATGTACATGATATACCTGTAAATTTTAAAGAATTTGTATCTGATTCTATTCTGAAGGCTTTGTCTGCATTTCCACCTTCTAATAAACGTAAAAGGTCTTTTAAAACTTCTCATTTAGCTGATGAAATATCAAATGACCATCAACATAATAATTTATCCTCTTCTGATGAGGATCTATCTGATTCAGAAGATCCTTCCTCAGACATTGACACTGACAAATCTACTTATTTATTTAAAATAGAGTATATGCGTTCTTTATTAAAAGAAGTGTTAATTACTTTGGATATTTAGGTAACCAGTCCTATTGACGTTCAGTCTAATAAACGTTTAAATGCTGTTTTTAAACCTCCTGTGGTTTCCCCAGGGGTTTTTCCTATTCCTGAGGCTATTTCTGATATGATTTCTAGGGAATGGAATAAACCAGGTACTTCTTTTATTCCTTCTTCAAGGTTTAAAAAATTGTATCCTTTACCAGCAAAATCTATAGAGTTTTGGGAAAAAATCCCCAAAGTTGATGGGGCTATTTCTACTCTTGCTAAACGTACCACTATTCCTATGGAAGATAGTACATCCTTTAAGGATCCTTTAGATAGGAAGCTTGAATCCTATCTAAGGAAGGTCTATTTATATTCAGGTCATCTTCTCAGACCTGCTATTTCTTTGGCTGATGTTGCGGCTGCCTCAAGCTTATTTGGAGTCGGGTCAGGCCCGCCTCAGAGAATTACAGCTCATTCTACTAGATCAGTCTCCACTTCGTGGGCTTTTAAGAATGAAGCTTCAGTTGATCAGATTTGCAAAGCGGCAACTTGGTCCTATTTGCATACATTTACTAAATTCTACCGTTTTGATGTATTTGCTTCTTCGGAAGCAGATTTTGGAAGAAAAGTTCTTCAGGCAGCTGTTTCAGTTTGATTCTTCTGCTTTTGATTTAAGTTTTTTTCTTTCAAAAATGAAAATAAACTTATTTTTTTGGGTTGTGGATTAATTTTTTCAGCGGAATATAGCTGTTTTTATTTTTATTCCCTCCCTCTCTAGTGACTCTTGAGTGGAAGACTCCACATCTTGGGTATTGATATCCCATATGTCACTAGCTCATGGACTCTTACCAATTACATGAAAAAAAACATAATTTATGTAAGAACTTACCTGATAAATTCATTTCTTTCATATTGGCAAGAGTCCATGAGGCCCACCCTTTTTATGGTGGTTATGATTTTTTGTATAAAGCACAATTATTTCCAAATTTCCTTTGCTGATGCTCTCTACTCCTTTCTTTATCACCCCACTGCTTGGCTATTCGTTAAACTGAATTGTGGGTGTGGTGAGGGGTGTATTTATAGGCATTTTGAGGTTTGGGAAACTTTGCCCCTCCTGGTAGGATTGTATATCCCATATGTCACTAGCTCATGGACTCTTGCCAATATGAAAGAAATGAATTTATCAGGTAAGTTCTTACATAAATTACGTTTTTTTTTATTTTTTTTTGGTTTTAAGTATACTTTAATGAATTTTTTGTAAACCGTACAAAGAAAAGATTAAAACAAAGAAAAGTCAACATTACTTGCATATAGTATAGCGTATACAATTTTTGTTGTATATAAAAGTATAGACATAATTTTTTACATTTTATTAAATCATTAGTGGTTTTTATGGTTGGACTGAGTTAAGCAGGCAAACACATCGACACTACCCACATTTCATGTGAGTAGCATACAGAGTAGATAACTTAAAGACATGGGTATACATTTAATTGTACAATTTAGTGGATTGGGTAGTTGAAAGACTACCCTGTATGGAGGATATATTCTTCCCATAGAAAATATATAGAATGATAATCATCTATTTGTTTGTGAATGGTAAAATTATATTTATCAAGACGTAATGCAGAAGTGACAACATTTTTCCATTCGGCTATTGTAGGTACTATAGCTTTTTTTCAATATTTTGGAATTAGTCGTTTAGCATTATTGTTCATACTGAAAAGTAAATAATGTCTAAGCTTACATGGAATTTTGGGGAATTTGTTAAACAGAATAAATATAGGATCAAGTGGAATGTGTATTCCTATCACTTTTTTCTATTTCTGTCGCTATTTTCACCCAATATGATTGGATGTCTGTACATGACCACCAAATATGAACAAAATTTCCCTGTTCCCCGCAGTTTCTCCAGCAATTTGCTGATGCACATTTGTATATTGTAGCTAGCCTTAATGGTGTTAAATACCACCTGCATAAGAGTTTCATATTGGTTTCTGTAATATTAATTGATGTATTTGTTTTGCTCATGATTTTAAAGATAATAGCCCAATCTTTGTCAGATATTTGTACTTGGAGTTCCTCTTCCCATTTTTTGGTGAAGGAAGGGAGATTCCTTGAGTGGTAAGCAATAAGGAGTTTGTAAGATAGCGATAGTGTGCCTTTTGTGCAAAACTCAACAGGTGAGTTCAAATGCTGTTAGAAGTCTAGTTAGATTTCTCTTTTGCGCATGACTAGTTATGAAATGGGATAATTGTAAGTATCTATACCAGTGATGGAAAAGTGCATTTCCTATGCCTTGTAAGTCATCTTTTGACTTTAGTTTGCCATCTTGGGTTACTAAGTAACATGGTATTACTTGTAATAATGTATCAGCTTTCAGAGGTAGGCATGGAATATCTATTGGTAGGCTTTTATTGGACAGTAATGGTGTAAAAGTTGAGGGGACTGAAGAAATTTTTGTAAATTTCAATATGTGTTTATCCCATGTCTTGTAAGTTTCAGTGACAATGGATGTTGTGTAAGGCTCTTGTATTCTTTGTGAGGGTGATAACCAGCATTGTCCGCCTAATTGAGTGGAGTTTGTTAGAGTCTGTTCTAGAGTGATCCATTCCTTTTGGGCTGAGTTCTTACACCAGTCTATGATACGAGTCATGAAAACTGCTAGTCTGTAATAATTTACGTTTGGTATGCCAATCCTCCCTGTTCCTTTGTGCGATACATTGTCGCCTTTGCTATTCCTGGGCGTCCATACTGCCAGATAAAAGAGTTCAATGTGTTTTGTAATTTATTTAAAAAGGAGTCTGGTACTGGGATTGGTACTGTCTGATAGAGGTATAGAATCTTAGGTAAAATAGTAATCTTTATAGCGTTAATTCTCCCTATCCATGATAGTGTTTTATTGTGCCATGAATAGTCTGCAACATTCGTGGGTAATTAAGGGTGTACAATATATTAGGATCTGGGGAGTATTTTATAGAGTTTTTACGATAGGCAAATTTGTGTGTCTTTTATATTAGGTTTATGTTATCGGTGGGTATTGCTACTCCCAAGAATTCGGATTTAGTTGCATTAACCTTGAAATTTGAGTGTGTACCATACAAGTTCATCTCCTCCTTTAGTGCATTCAGTGAGGGTATTGGGACACTCAGTGTCAGGAAGATATCATCCACGTATAGGGTGATTTTATATTCTATTGGCCCTATGGTAATTCCTTTTATGTTTGAATTTTGTTGTACTCGCAAAGCTAAGATTTCCATTGCTAACACAAATAGCAATGGGGATAATGGGTATCCCTGCCTTGTACCGTTGTGTATTGTAAAGGGAGGAGAAAGTGAATAGTTTAGTTTGATTTTTGCATTTGGCGTATTGTATAATGCAAATATTTTATATATAATAGTGTGTTCAAATCCAAATTTTTTTAGTTCTTTTTGTAGGAATTGCCAGCCTAGCCTTTCAAAGGCTTTCTCCGCATCCATAGACACGAATACAGATGGGAGGTCAAGTTTATTTGAGTATTCCATTAAACATGATTTTTTTGGTATTATCTCTAGTCTCCTTATTGGGTGTGAAACCTGCCTGGTTTGTGTGAATTAGTTTGGGAGTATTTTGTTTATTCTTAGGGCGAGGATTTTAGCAAATATTTTTATGTCGACATTCAGCAGGGAGATGGGATGAAAGTGTGCGGGGACATCTGATGATTTTCCTGGTTTTGGTAGAACTGTCGCATAAGCCTCCAACATGGAGGGTGGAAAGGGTTTTTCTTGTGATGTGGCATTAAATATATTTTGCAAATATGGAATTAGGGCATTAGTGAAAGTTTGGTAATATTTTGCTGTGAAGCCGTCGGGCCCCAGACTTTTCCCTGTGTTTAAGTCTTTAATAGCAAAGGCAATTTCTTCTTGGGTGACATTTGAGTTTAATTCATTAGATTGTTCAGTTGTTAGGCGAGGTACATGGCAAGTGTCTAAATAGGAGTTTAAAAAGGTGTGTTGGGTCTCTGGGTTTTCAGCTTTGGGGATGTTATATAACAGGGAATAATAGTTGTTAACTTGGGTTAGGATATCTGATGTCTGGCCTTCAGGGGATTTAAGTTTGTGTATAAAGGATTTTAGTCTTTTTCATTTAAGAGATCAGGCAAGTAATTTTCCTGCCTTAATCCCTTTTGAAGTAGATTTTTTGCATAATTTATTGGTATTCTATTGACAAATAGTGATTAAGTTGATTACGGGTCAAAAGTAATTCAGCGTATACTGATGTGTCTGATGGGTTCTGCTTATGTAGATATTCCAATTGAGTCAATTTATTGGTTAATCATTGTAGGTTTGGTGGGTTAGTTTTTTAATTTGAGCTTTTAATGTCAGAAATTCTCCTCTAATCGTGCACTTATGTGCTTCCCATAATGTATATGGGTTGCTCACTGAAGTTAAGTTTAGTTGGAAATATTTGCGTATAGCAGCTTCGATCTTTTCAAGGTGGGAAGGATGGTTCAAAAGAGAATCATCCAGCTTCCAATTATATGGACTGGTAGGAGTATTAGACCATTTGATCCATATATTAACTGCAGAATGATCAGACCAGGGGATGGACGATATAGAGGATTTGGTGATTGTTGCAAGTCCCATCTGATTCGTCAATAAATAGTCTATTCTACTATAAATGTATAATCTTTAGTATTTGGATGTGAAAACCTTCAAATGTCATATAAGTTGTGATCACGGAGAGCTTTCCATAAATAAGTAGTTTTTTTTTTAGGTGTTGCAGGGGTGGGGTTGGTAGTGTCTAATGGAGGTTGAAAGGGTATATTAAAGTCACCCCCTAAATATACCGCTCCCATGGAGATATGTAAAAATGTCCTGAACATCGTACTGATAAAAGGGTACATAATTTGTGTTGGGGGCATATATATTTATAAGTGTTATTGCTTTGCTAAATAGTAATCCCGAAAGGCCTAAAAATCTGCCCTCAGAATCTTTATCTATCTGACTGGGCTCAAAAGGGATATTTTTTTTTTATTAGGTTACTAACTCCTCGTTTTTTAACATCTGCTGAGTTATTTATTTATAAATATTTTACCAGGACGGATACATTGAGATTTCTCTCGTTTTCAAGTATGTCCTGGGTCCACAAAACATTGCATTGATACAAAAGGGTACAATAAAATTCAAAAACAATAATAATACACAATAGATGTAAACATTTTACATAGAACAGATAAGAAATATATAATCAACCATGACAGGTGCATTCTGTTTTGAGATATGTAGAGAGGGATCTCTTAAAGGATATTAGGCTTGGGGAAGGTTTGAAAGTGTGCGGGAGGTCATTCCATAACTGTGGCGCTCGGTAGGAAAAGGAGGATCGAGCTGCTTTCTTTTTGTATTGAGGCAAGCTAAATAATGTGCTGGTACTGGATCGGAGGTTATAGGAGGTGGGAATAGCCGGGGAGAGCATTCTGCTCAGGTAGGGTGGGAGCTTCCCAGAAAGGCTCTTAAACACAAGGCAGGAAAGATGGAGGGTGCGTCTGGATTCCAGCGTCAGCCAGTTTAGTTCTTTTAGCATGTCACAATGGTGGGTCTTGTAGTTACATTGTAGCACAAAGCGGCAGAACGAGTTATACAATGTATTAAGTTTATTAAGGTGACTTTGCGGTGCAGGTGCGTATACTACGTCCCCATAATCCATGATAGGCATCAGCATTTGCTGTACAATCTTTTCCTTTACTGTAGGGCTGAGGCAAGATTTGTTTCTGTACATTAGGCAAATCATTTATAAATAATGTGAATAGTAGGGGGCAGAGAATGGAACCTTGGGGAACACCACACGTGACTGGGAGAGGGAGGGAGTCACTGTTAGAAACAGAGACATATTGTGATCGGTCCGATACATATGATCTAAACCATAGTTATGAAAGTGTTGAGTGTAATGTGATCCTAAGTATTTTGGTTCTTTAAATTGCTTAAAGTGTGTCCCTTTTTTGCCAATTCCGATAGCGCTTTAGATCTTTTACCCTGGGAGTTAAATCCCTTCACATTTTGGGTAACTATACGTATGTTCTTAGATCGTTGGGCTGCCATATCTGCAAATAGTCACAATCAAGCGATTCAATTTCTATCTATAGAATAAGAATATGAAGTGATAATTCACAACATATATTTCAACAGTAGAAAACAATTGGGGCCGGACTAGGAATAAAAAGCAGCCCTGGGAAAAATTAAAGACCAGCCCTATATTTCATTGAGCCAAATATATATATTTGTGTGTGTGTGTCCTATGTGCATATATATATATATATATATATATATATATATACATATATATGTGTGTGCGAGAGAGGACAAAACGCTATGTGATACATTTGAGACCAATACAATAGTTAGTATTAGACATACAGCTTTTATATAAATACACAATCATATTTTAGTCTTAATCTTGTTACATTTATAGAGAAAATAAATAATGATTTCAAATTACTTTACCAGTTTTATAGAATTAAAAGAGAGAAATACAGTGGTTTCTACTTACAAATAAATAAATCTTAAAAGAAAATCTCTGTCTTTAGACAAATCTGTCCTGTTTTTATGTTATTTTGTGGAAGAGATTCACTGAGATTTACTTTAGGAATTAAAAAAAAATATCAGCTTTGGATAACACAGGAATGGGAGAGATATTTTGTCACAATCTCTAAGCCAGCACCTTGATTATCTATCCAAAGTTAATTCTGCCTGTTTTCTATGGATCACCTGACATGGGTGGCAATGCATCCCTCCTGCAAAGTGTTCCAGTCTTTAATTTGGTATCTAAGGTGTTAACATCCAGCCTGCTTATTGGTCCCTATACAGCTTGAAGATGTGAGATTATACTGTATATATGTTCTGCCTATCAATGATCCTACTACTTATAATAGAAGGATGGAGGGAGGGAGGCACAGGTCCAAATATAGAAACAAACATGATTTAGGATTTTCACATGGTTAAAGTAACCTTTTTGCTGCCAAAAGGAAAGAACATTTAAAAGGGAAGTGATTTTGCCCTTAATATTTTTGATTGTATCATGATATTTTGGCAAGCACCATTACGGTTATTAGCAAGGCCACCACATGTACACTGCCGCCCGCCTTTTACCCTGTTGCAGTCGGTGCAGCAACCTGAATAGACCCCGCGTGCAGTCAGAGCATCTCTATAGAAGCCGGGAGCCCCACTCAGCAGCGATTAGGTCTGCACCTCACACAGCCACCGTCGCCACATAAGACAATGTGGAGCCTCCAGTCTGAACCCAAGAACTGCATGGCCATTCTTCTCATCACTGTGTTCCATGCTGGGGCGGGGCCTGGTTGTGAAGAGACAGCTGCGCTATGCGCAGGGGTTAGACACGGCCCTGGCAATGCTGCTGCTGTGTAAGACAGTAGTGGGTGAGGCCCAAGCCCAGCAAGGGAGACAGGCTGTCCATGATGATGTCACACTGGGCAGTAATATCAAGTGGGGCTAACCGGCGGCCCGGTTTTATTTATTGTTGTGACATGATGTTGTTTGAAAACGGTGCATATTAAAACTACATCATGTCACAACAATAAATAAAATATTGGGGCAAAGTAATGGCCATTGTGCTGCGGCGCTTCCTGTGCTGTGCTCACTGCTTGCTTTCCACACACTGTGCAGCTGCTGGCCCACCAGGATTTTTCCCGGTATCCCGGCGGCCCAATCCGGCCCTGAAAACAATATAACCATTAAAACGGAAAACAGAACAAATTTTAACAAATACAGAGCCCGACAAAAACTGCCAGAAGAAACACAGTGCGCTCTTGCGTCTAAGTGGGCATCGATCGACACACTGCATAACTTATTTTGATAAAAGAACAATTTCTGGGGTGAGTACAGTGGCCCTTGTATATTCATATAATTTAATCCCCCCATGCAACCCAATCCCCCCATTTAGTAGGCTAGTGAACCCTATAATGAACATATATTGAATGTATAATACATTGTGAAGAGAGATGTATGTGGTCTTGCCAATAGCAGTAGGGTAGTTATTCTTTATATAAAATAACTAGAGATCAGTTGGTTACTTTCTGGGAGGTTTTGTACATATAAGGATTCATTATACACATAACCAGTTAGATCCTACAACATTAGCAATGATTCTATTCCACCAGCCTATCTATGTTGTACAGAGACAGAACAGTAAATTGTTTATAGGAACATCGAGTCGCATGAGGGGTGTGCACATCATATATTAATTTTAGTGCTAGTACATCTTAACTTACTATAAAATTCTAAACATTTTCAAATATCTTAAACAACTTTCTTACCAGAACTGTCAACAGTTACCAGTAGTCCTGTGAAAGTATAGTCTATATACTCTAAGGTTTCCCCGTAGGAGAACACTGCAAGGACAGTTTTGGAATCTTTGGTTCTGATCTCTGTCCTGAAGGTTGTTTGGGTCTGTGTGCTGAAGAAACCGTCTTCCAATTTCCTGCATTTTTAGCTGGTTGCTGAATAGGTTTGTTGATGGCATAAGATGGAGAGAGTAATGGCATCTCTGGTAATTCTAGATTAAGTGTTTTGCAAAGATATGAAACCTCTGAGAGGTCCTTGCAGAAAATCCTTTTGTCTTCATGTATTACCATTATTTGTGTGGGGAATCCCCACCGGTACGGAATCTTTTTATTCCTTAGAAGCTGAGTTAGTGGAGCAAATTCCTTCCTCCTCTGGAGGGTTCTATGCGAAAGACCTGAATAAAACGGCAAGACATTACCCTTAAACCGGATGGGTTGGTTCTTTCTTGATAGTCCCTTTAAGCTCTTCTTTTTCTCTGAAATTTTAAAATTTTATAATTATGTCTCATGGAGTTGCTGAGTCCGCCGGTTTAGGGCGTAAGGCTCTGTGTGCCCTGTCCCATTGTATTTCTGTTGTGTTGGTTGTTCCCCTTAGATGGGAAAATAGGGCTGGGAGATATGTGGGTAGATCTTTAGGTAATGTCGACTCAGGTATTCCTCTGATGCGTATGTTGTTTTTTTTCTGTGGCTTCTATTTTCAAGGTCTTCTACCTTATCAGCCAATGAATCTAGAGAGCCTTTATAAAAAACAAGTTGCTGCTGTAGGTCTGTGAATTCTTCTCTCATTGTGTCTGTACCATCCTCTAAAGCAGTGATTTTTAACCTTTTTTTTGCCGTGGCACACTTTTTTACATTAAAAAATCCCGTGGCACACCACCATCCCAAAATTTAAAAAAATCACACATTGTAGCCTAATACAGCATATATATATACACATACACACAAATACACACATACTGTATGTATTGTGCTGTTATGCCATGCCTCCTACAAACTACCCCTGCACTGGGAGTAAAAAACAAGCAAAGTTTAAAAAATGTCACACTGTTGTCAGTCTGCCGTGGCACACCTGAGGATCTCTCACGGCACACTGGTTGAAAAACACTGCTCTAAAGCCTCTACTCGAAAGCCTAATGTGTGCATATCTTGTTGCAAGTCAGCTAATTCTTCTCTGACAACAATGTGTGAGGTGTGGAGTACATATTTGAGGAAGAAATAAAATTCATACTTTATTGATAACCATTACAATTCTCAAAAGAAGAAAGAGAAATTATGTACAGTTTCTTTATACCATATGAAAAGAGGGTTACATCATAATACCCTCCTGCAGCATCGCTTTTAGGTGGATACAAAGGACAAAATAAAAAAAGGGGTTAAAAAGTGGCCATGGGCTTGTGCCGTATTATGTTCAGACAGGGTAACACTTTGTCTAAGTTGTGGGTATTGGTGATGTCTCACCTGATATAAAATTTATACCTCTAAGTGCTATTGAGCATACTTATATTAGTTATAACAACGTTACAGCTAGTTTACTTTCAATTATAAATCATCCATTCATTCCTGGTTACTCAGCATATACACAAATAGACTAGTGGATAGTAAGGCGTTTGCACTAATTGCATACACGCTGTACTTAAACGTATCTATCAGTTTATAAGACTGCATCTAAACTAATGTGAGACAATATTTTTCAAGCCTATACTGCATAGTCTAAAATACTGCCAGATTACATACTATTAATTATTCCACAGATATCACATAGTATCCAATTTACACTAAGTAACTTAACCCCTTAACTGACATCCCTGACATGTCCTTGGTTTTTAACAACCAAGGACGTGCCTGACACGTCCTCTGGGGTTTAAAGCTCTGGAAGTGATTGTGATCGCTTCCAGGGTATTGCAGGGTATTGATTAACCCTAACCTGAAGGGGGTATTGATTAACCCTAACCTGAAGGGTTAAGGTTAATCAGGGATTCCTGACAGATATCAGTGTTACAACGTAACTATCGCTAATTTTGGAAATAAAAAATTGAAATAGCAAAGTGCTACTTGTATTTATTGCCCTATAACTTGCAAAAAAAGCAAAGAACATGTAAGCATTGGGTATTTCTAAACTCAGGACAAAATTTTGAAACTATTTACCATGGGTGTTTTTTGGTGGTTCGAGACGTGTAACAGATTTTTTGGGTCAAAGTCAGAAAAAGTGTGTTTTTTTTCTCTCCATGTTTTCATCATATTTTATATTTTTTTAATAGTAAGTTATAAGATATTATGAAAATAATGGTATATTTAGAAAGTCCATTTAATGGTATATAATACATGTGGATACAGTAAATGAGTAACAGCTAAACACAAACACCGCAGAAATGTAAAAATAGACCTGGTCCCAAACAGTCAGAAAATGGAAAAGTGGTCTGGTCACTAAGGGGTTAAGAGAAATTCAGTGCCGATATATTTTTTTTTTTTTAAACTTTTATTTATATCCAACAATGTGTACAGTCATACATATTGCATATATTGCGCCACGCAGGGCAGAGCACAATGTGTTAAAAGGTAGATAATTCACAGAGAGATCAGTTTTAACATTTCTTAGAACATGCTAATGCAGGATTACCATTTGTAGAATATTTGCACACAACGTTGGGGTTTTCTTTTTTCCAAACCTAACATAACATCACAAAACAAAACAAAACAATACTAAACTAAAATAAAACTAAGCTAGGACTAAAACTAATACCTTCTCCTATTGAGAATACATATGTGTCACCCTGTGAGATGAATGTGTGGGACAACCACTTATCAAGGGTTTTATGTTCAGAGTGAATTACAATCCTGTGTGAGTGTGAATCAGATTGAAATTACAATCCTACCAGTGCTTGCAGGCCTCATATATAAGTGTTATGCATAAGTGGACTAGTTCTTGTGGGATGAGATCTAAAATAACCTTGTCATTTATGAATAATTAGCACGGCTCAAAGGGGGCAGAGTGAGCTCTATGGGAATGCTTTCGTCAGGGTTCACAATAAAGTTGTTGGAAAGGTAAATAAATGGAAACATCCGTACTATAACGGTCTTTTGGCGAATAGGATTGGATATAAGGCCTCTCCAGAGACAAAGATACTACTGCGTTGAGGGGAGGCAATGAGGGTACAACTTGCAAGCTCTATCTTTTGGTGGTAAAATGAGTGTTGTCTCTTAAGTTAGAACTTTAAATGTAGTGAGCAAACATACCTCCTGTATTACAGTAGGTGTTAGAATACATGGCATATCAAAGTACAGCCCACATTTTCACATAATGCTAAAACAATGAACACCCAAATTAAGTGAGTAGCAGAGTATATAGAGTAGCCTCAGAACACAAGGGTGATTGATAAGACACCACACATACACTGTCTGTTTATGAAACACATGTGCTAAACTAACAGTGGAGCCTCTACAGCTTCCCTATACTATAAAAACAGGATCACACAATTGCGCATTCACACAGGGAGCCAACAGGACAAGGGCCCTAAGTTACTGGATGTTATATAGGATTACATTAAAGGTCCCTTGCTGGTGAAATTGAAATAATGTAGGGGGCACCTGTCACACCCATATGTAGGATGATTGGGCTAGAAGTTACTTAAAAGATTTGGTAAGGTGACCCCCCTAAACGTATGGCATTGATATGCCTATCCCAGGCTGCTACAAGAAAAAAACAAAACTATAGGTTCTAAAAATTATTACAAAGGTGCTAACCCTCAGGGCAACTAAATTTGAGGACAGAGAAAGGGTAGGGAAAGGGAGGCTAGTAGAGCCAGATTAATAATTCTTTACCTAGGGCTGTGTTCTTTAATTTAGTGGTAACCTTCTATTCAACTTTTACGCTGGGTAGCATATGTGAATGTGGGGAATGAGTATATATCTACACACACCGCTATTTTAGCGGAGCTTTAGAATTTTACAAAGCTAATTAAAAATTATATAAAAAATATGTGCTGTAATCCCTGTCTATGCATTATAACAATCTAATTGCGGTTGTTGTAGTATCTCCCTTTTTTATAATGATTATCTAAATTTGAGGACATACTTAGCTAAAAGGGGAGAATCTGTGTTTCCATATTGACAGGTATAGATATAGTGGTAGGGTGATGGCGTGAGATAAAGGTTATCTCAGCAAAATTAGTCGGATTATCATAACTAGGGTAGATCTACATACACACGCCAGACAAATGAAAATCAACTATTGCAATAGGGGGCATAAGGCAGGTTATGCTTAAGCATTACCTATAACACACATGTAGAGGGACCCCCTGTTACCTAGGGGTAGTCAGCATTAGTAAAAGAAAATCTAGCTCTAAAAGTAAAACAGATAAGACCAACAAACTTATACTAATTATAAACAGCAGTTCCATCTCTGGGGTATACCCAGTTGTAAATCAAACAGCGTTTCTGAGCAGTTCGAAACATGGGATAATTGCAGCGGTATACTGGCCAGCAATTGAGATAGCCATGCAACCAGTCACTTATACTAAATATAAACAGCAGTTCCATCTCTGAGGTGTACCCCGTTGTAAATCAAACAGTGTTTCTGAGCAGTTCAAAACATGGGATAATTGCAGCGGTATACTGGCCAGCAGTTGAGATAGTCATGCAACCAGTCACTTATACTAATTGTAAACAACAGTTCCATCTCTGGGGTATACCCATTTGTAGGTCAAACAGTGTTTCTGAGCAGTTCAAAACATGGGATAATTGCAGCGGTATACTGGCCAGCAGTTGAAAAAATCATGCAACCAGTCAGTCGATGCCCCTTGCTCTGCAGTCATATTTGAAATTGACCTGAACATGGGTTCTCAGTGTGTACACGTGTGCCGGTACTGGGCGTCCTCCAATACCTCTGCAGAAACTGCACCATGTTTCTTCAGTTTTGATGGTAAGTAGTGTAGCTGTAAGGCTATTCATACCTGGGTAGTAGTTTTGCCAGCCTCCACGTTTAATAATGGGCCGTTGTTGCCAGACAAGGGAATTCTTGATGTGGTCTGCAGTGTCGCAGCTGTAGTGGGCAATGCCTTCAACAGGCTTGTCAGCTCCAGAGTCGCTGGCTGAGCATACAGGTAGGCCTTTGGGTCCGCACATATAGTGATCCTGCCGATCCTTGGGTGCAGTGGAGATGGTACACGAGGCAATAGAAGTCACGGCTGCAGTCAAAATGGGGTAAGCAATGCCATAGGCCACTGTCATTTTCAAGTGTGGACTCAGATCTGTAGCTGGGGCTGTGACACTTGCCGAGTGGGTCATAGGCGGTGACAGTGCTCTGTTCTCTGAAGATACAGCAGGCTTCCAGAAGAGATTCATATGGGATACCAAATCCGGAGCCGTGGTCATCAGCATGTGGGTCAACTGAGAAGTCGGCAATTTCTCTTGTAAGTCACCGGTCGGTTCCCTAATGCGATGCACTAGTTTGACAGCGGGAGAGAGCACTCGGGTCACCATTTCTCTCCTCCGCAAGGATTTGGGGGCTATTAGGCTGTCATCAACCAGTGTTTGGGAGACGGGGCATAGCGTAGCATTTTGTGGCGTAGGCTTGATGCCCGGCTTCCCTTGATGACCCACCTGTTTCATAGATTGTAGCATAGTGCATAAGCCTGCACAAGAGCATACGAGTCTCTCCAGTTTAGGTAAGAGCAGATTCTGTAGTTCAGCTAGGATGCAGGTAACATCATGACACTCTTTAGCGGTGGGTATCTCCATTATATCAGAGCAAGAGCCAATTGCTAGGGTATATACAGCGTGGCAGTAACTCCCGCCACAGTGCCTAATGGCTTTATTCTTCAAATTGACTTTCCAGGGTAGAAGAGCTGTTATTTCTTCTATCTGCTAGTTGGTCTCGGACAGCTTGCCTGTCAAGAGAAATGCAGATGGCATGGATAAATGGCTGCAATATTAAAATAGGAAGAGATTTTCCTCGGAGCTGGTACAGCTTGCAGCCATCTTGTAGAGCCGCCCACCGGAAGTCCCAGTGCCGATATTTTTAAAGTACATGTTACGGTCACAAGCCCCGCCCACCAACGCGTTTCATCACGGTTACATGAATTTGTCAGGGTTAGGGGCCAGCCTCGCATCTAGCGGTTCTATTTGTATTGTTTATCGCTGCTATGGTTACCACACAGTCAATGCCATGCTCTGGTGTGGGCGGGTTTGTAGTTCTACTACATCTCTAACATGCTTTTCATTTATATTCATGGACAGTTTCATGCCTCTAGTATAGCAATCTATTTATTACTTTAATCGTTCTCATGGCAGATGAATATTTATTCTGGAGGATAGTTTACTGCCAACCTACTTATTAAGATACACACCTAATTTTTGGATATCATAGCTGAACATTACCAGTGTCAATCATTTACATATATTGTCAGTAGTATCTAATACACATCAGTATCTAACACAGTATCAGTATATTAGTATCTAATACACATCAGTTTTTATATTCTGTGTGTCATTGCTTTATTTAGCCTCACTCATTGTAATATGCGCTGTTTCATTCAGTATTAACCCTTAAAATGTCATACAAATAAGGATATATAAACTTAGTGCATAAAATATTACCTATGTCTTCCTTTGAATGTAAGGATGATAAAAGGTACTTGTAGTGTCTCTTGAACCATGCTGCTGTGTTGGTTAGTAGGAGATTGGCTAGGCACTTCGTTAGAAGGGGTTACTAACTGAAGAGGCAGGGTGGTCTGTAGCAGTGAAGTACAAGGTCACCATTTGGCCTTTATTGGGCTGGGATTTAGTATTCTTATCCATTTTTTTTAAATCTTTTAGAAGCCATGTTACAATGGTTAGAAGGTCCTAGAGATGTTGTTGCTGTTGATACAAAGGATAGGTTAGCCTTGTGTATTTATGCCTCTTACTGAGTAATGTATATATCAGGCAGTGTCACCATTAGTAAATAATAGATTAATTCCCTAGAGACATTTTTCTAAACTTAGCCACCAATCAGAAAGCGCTACACAGGGTTCTGAACCAAAAATAGGCCGGCTCCATAGCTTATATTCCTGCTTTTTCAAATAAAGATAGCAAGAGAAAGAAGAAAAAATTATACTAGGAGTAAATTAGAAAGTTGCTTAAAATTGCATGCTCTATATGAATCATGAAAAAAAAAATTGGGGTTAGTATCCCTTTAAGTCTGTTTATTGTTAAAAGGCTGAGGTATTTACTCCAGCTTATTTATGTGACTCATTTTTAAATTTATTAATGCACTCAGACCAACCTAATGCTGCTTCTATGGTTGTTCTGCTCCTTCTGTTTGTTCCATACAGGGGAGCTCTACAGATCTTGCTACGGGTGTGAAAGATCTCATCAAATCTACCTTTTCTGAAATGTTGGCATCTCTCCCGTCTTCAAGTAGGCGTAAAAGGTCAGTTTAGAATTTACCTTCTACTTGTGCTATGCCTCCTAAGGCTAGGATTTCTGTTGATAATCCTGTTGTTTCTTCAAAAGGAGAAGTTTCCTCTGATGATGAGGAATCTTCTGATGTTGAACCTGATTCATCCTCTTTTCGTAAAGTTAAACATATTCGTTCTTTTTTAAAATAGGTTTTGCTTACTTTAGGGGTTCTCATGATAAGCCTTATAATAATTTAGATTATTTTTTAAAACTGTTGCTAAAACCCCTGAAGTATCTCCTATACCAGATGCTGTCTCTGAGATATTTTCTAAGGAATGGTCTAAGCAGGTTAATTATTTTAATACTTCTACAAGGTTTAAGAAGTTATATCCATTACCTGCCCCTAATATTGAACTGTGGGAGACTGTCCCTTAAGTAGATGCTGCAATTTCCACTCTAAGTATACTACTATCCCTCTCAAAGACAGTACTTCTTTTAAGGACCCTTTAGATAGGAAATTAAAATCCTTTCATAGAAGGGCCTTTCTGCAAGTAAGTTATTGGTTTAGGCAAGCTCTCTATTGCTGATGTAGCTGCTGCCTCTTCTTACTGGTTAACCAGTAGGGATGCACCGAAATTTCGGCCACCGAAAATTTCGGCCGAAAATGGGCCTATCCCATTTCGGCCGAAAGAGGGGAAAACCGGCCGAAAATTGCATGTTCTATTTGAAATTAAATTGACCCCTGTGCACCACAAAATCAACCCCTGGCAGCCAGATTTGTATCCCTCTAAGTGTCCTCCCCCCGTGCCTCACTGACCGCAACAAGTAGTTAGAAGACGCATCTAAATTTAGCCCCGTGTGGCTGGGTAATTTCTAGGCCATATATTCAACTTTAACTACATGCCCCAGAATGCCTTGCGGGTAGAGGGGGTGCGGCACTGTAGGCTGTGTACTGTTCACTAACAACTTTAAGCAGAGCGGCAGAGTGAGAGAGGGAACTTGCCGTCAAGTGAATTTTATGACACTTTCCTGCAGAGCCATATAGTTATCCTCCGGTCAGAGAGTGTGTGAAAGGATCATACGTATATTTACCCTTATCTGGCTCCCTGTCTAACTGTGACTTTATTTTAAAAAGCAGCTCATTGAGTCCTGCACGGTGAGTTGCTTTTTCAAATAAAGTCACGGTTAGACAGGGAGCCAGATAAGGGTAAAAATACGTGTTAGCCTTTCACACACTCACTGACAGGAGGATCCGTTACAAGTAACTATATGGCTCTGCAGGCAAGTGTCATAAATTTCATCTGACACGGCAAGTTTACTGTGTAAACAGACAGAGCGGGCTGCAGCGTGGTTTCAGTACAAGCAGCTGTTACCTCCTCCTCCTGAGTCCTGCACAAGGAGCTGCTTTTACAAATGTATCACCGCTAGACAGGGAGCCAGATAAGAATTAATTATATGCAATATGTAGGGGCCGTTTGCATACTGAGTCTGACAGGAGAACTGTAATTGTTGGGGCTACAATCCACAAGCACTGGTAATACGATCTCTTGCATTCCTCTGTGTCTCAGTACCATGCTTAACCCCAAGATGCCTGCTGTGTACCTCAATGCAGATTATTATGTGTGTATATTTTAGGGGGATATCTGTGTGTGCAGGTGACTATTACTGTGCATAATTATTAGGCAACTTAACAAAAAACAAATATATACCCATTTCAATTATTTATTTTTACCAGTGAAACCAATATAACATCTCAACATTCACAAATATACATTTCTGACATTCAAAAACAAAACAAAAACAAATCAGTGACCAATATAGCCACCTTTCTTTGCAAGGACACGCAAAAGCCTGCCATCCATGGATTCTGTCAGTGTTTTGATCTGTTCACCATCAACATTGCATGCAGCAGCAACCACAGCCTCGCAGACACTGTTCAGAGAGGTGTACTGTTTTCCCTCCTTGTAAATCTCACATTTGATGATGGACCACAGGTTCTCAATGGGGTTCAGATCAGGTGAACAAGGAGGCAATGTCATTAGATTTTCTTCTTTTATACCCTTTCTTGCCAGCCACGCTGTGGAGTACTTGGACGCGTGTGATGGAGCATTGTCCTGCATGAAAATCATGTTTTTCTTGAAGGATGCAGACTTCTTCCTGTACCACTGCTTGAAGAAGGTGTCTTCCAGAAACTGGCAGTAGGACTGGGAGTTGAGCTTGACTCTATCCTCAACCCGAAAAGGCCCCACAAGCTCATCTTTGATGATACCAGCCTAAACCAGTACTCCACCTCCACCTTGCTGGCGTCTGAGTCAGACTGGAGCTCTCTGCCCTTTACCAATCCAGCCACGGGCCCATCCATCTGGCCCATCAAGACTCACTCTCATTTCATCAGTCCATAAAACCTTAAAAAAATCAGTCTTGAGATATTTCTTGGCCCAGTCTTGACGTTTCAGCTTGTGTGTCTTGTTCAGTGGTGGTCGTCTTTCAGCCTTTCTTACCTTGGCCATGTCTCTGAGTATTGCAAACCTTGTGCTTTTGGGCACTCCAGTGATGTTGCAGCTCTGAAATATGGCCAAACTGGTGGCAAGTGGCATCTTGGCAGCTGCACGCTTGACTTTTCTCAGTTCATGGGCAGTTATTTTGCGCCTTGGTTTTTCCACACGCTTCTTGCGACCCTGTTGACTATTTTGAATGAAACGCTTGATTGTTCGATGATCACGCTTCAGAAGCTTTGCAATTTTAAGAGTGCTGCATCCCTCTGCAAGATATCTCACTATTTTTGACTTTTCTGAGCCTGTCAAGTCCTTCTTTTGACCCATTTTGCCAAAGGAAAGGAAGTTGCCTAATAATTATGCACACCTGATATAGGGTGTTGATGTCATTAGACCACACCCCTTCTCATTACAGAGATGCACATCACCTAATATGCTTAATTGGTAGTAGGCTTTCGAGCCTATACAGCTTGGAGTAAGACAACATGCATAAAGAGGATGATGTGGTCAAAATACTCATTTGCCTAATAATTCTGCACTCCCTGTATATACACACACACATATATTATATATATATATATATATATATATATATATATATATATATAATATATGTGTGTGTGTGTGTATATATATTTATATATATATATATGTATGTATATATATATATATTAATATATATATATATATATATATAAATAAATAAATAAATAAGAAAAAGATGGGTGTGCAACTGGCGCAACTAAAGAAACCTACACTTTTAAATATGAGAAATAGTAATGTTAAAAAATTAGTTAAATGCTGCCCCAATCTATCTACCCTGGAGAGAGAGTCCCTAAACCCTCTAACCAAGGTAAGTAAGAGAAAATGAAAAGGAAGAAACTGATAGAGAAAATAGGGCGCAAATAAATATAGAAAAGAATTATAAAAAAAGAAATCAATTAGTTTAATTATAATTATAATGTATTATCGGTGAACTAATAATGTATAAAATTCATATGTAAATAGATAAAATAGTTCTGATGAAAAATATAAATAAATAAATTGATTGAGCGCTTGATGGGCTAGATGTACATTAAACACAAGAAAATGAATTGTCTAACATACAGTACAGTATAAAAAACTCTTGTATAACACATATAAAAGTTAATCAAATATGCAATAAAAGATCATCTGAATAGGTAAAAAATATATAAAGTAGTATATAAGACTGCCTTCATGTAAGAAGCAGATTTCTCAAGGGGTGTCTACTTACACTCCTTTACCTCAATCAATATGAGGTAAGTGCCGCGCAGTGTCTGTAGAGAACTCCCTTGGATCACCAGCTGTTCACAGAAATAGGATATCCACTCACAGGACTTCGGTTGAAGTACTTGTCTTTGTCTTTGTGGGAGTAGTATAACCCCCTTTCGTTACAGGCGATCCTGAAACAATGGGCCTCCAAGTGAGCAACTGCTACTTGATAAATGGAGCCCAAAGCCTGTAAGATCCTTCACAGTACTGAACCCAGGTTTCCAGAATTCTAGTCTTCTGCTGTCTCTTGGCCTCTAAGCCACTATGTGGCTTAGAGGCCAAAACATCAGCCAAGAGACAGCAGAAGACTAGAATTCTGGAAACCTGGCACTTACCTCATATTGATTGAGGTAAAGGAGTGTAAGTAGACACCCCTTGAGAAATCTGCTTCTTACATGAAGGCAGTCTTATATACTACTTTATATATTTTTTACCTATTCAGATGATCTTTTATTGCATATTTGATTAACTTTTATATGTGTTATACAAGAGTTTTTTATACTGTACTGTATGTTAGACAATTCATTTTCTTGTGTTTAATGTACATCTAGCCCATCAAGCGCTCAATCAATTTATTTATTTATATTTTTCATCAGAACTATTTTATCTATTTACATATGAATTTTATACATTATTAGTTCACCGATAATACATTATAATTATAATTAAACTAATTTTCTTTTTTTATAATTCTTTTCTATATCTATTTGCGCCCTATTTTCTCTATCAGTTTCTTCCTTTTCATATATATATATATATATATATATATATATATATATATATATATATATATATATATATATATATAATAAAAAGTCTTTAATTAATAATTCGGCCAAGGGCATCCTGAATTTTCGGTTTCGGTTTCGGTCTTGACTTTTCATTTCAGTGCATCCCTATTAACCAGTCTTTCAGAGCAGTTTTCTAATGATTCTGCTAGTGAAGATTTTTTGAACCTCTTGGGATTACTCAAAAGTGCTAATATCTTTATTTGTGATGCTGTATTTGACATTAAGATTAATGTTAAAACATGTCCTTGACAGTTATTTCTAAAATACCTTTAGTGGCTTAAGTCCAGGTCTCTTGATATGGTGTCTAAATCCAAACTTGTTTCTATTTCTTTTCAGGGAAAGATAGTGTTTGGTTCCAATTTGGATTATATAATTTCTACTGTTACTGCAGGTAAAGGGCCTTTTCTTCCTTTTGTCAATTCAAGGAACAGAAAGTTGATTCCTCCTTTCAGAAGCAAAGCACCTCTGACCAAGTATTGAGGACTAGTGCTAACTTGAAAAGATCTAAGCAAGCCAACAATTCCACCCCTACTTCATGTGGTGACATTTTATCACTGGTTTTAAAATTGAATATTCAAGTAGTTCTTTGGCCTAGTATCTGTCTAAGTAGGACACTCCCAATAGCCTTTGATAAACCACTCCCTATTGAATTGGGGTATAAAAACTGGAACACTCTCTATTTTTTTCTCTTTCTTATCTTGTTCATGCTGAAAAGATGACTGATGGTGGACACACTGGAGAATGCGGCTAAGTATATTCCTTGGATAAAATCCTGTGTTTTAGCAGTGTTGCAGAAATTGTAGTATTGTAGTTAAGTTGCCCTGTCTTAAATATTTGGACTGTTTTGCTGTAAAATAGATGTGTGTATATATATATATATATACCTGTAAATATTTCTCTTATTATTAACATATATTGATTCTAAATAAATTATTTGGGAAAAAATGGAGACCCCTTTTAATTAATAACCACATTTTGGCGGCCACGTTGTAGACAAATCAAATGATTTAATTTTAGAATATTGCAGGATGGATATATATATATATATATATATATATATATATATATATATAGTGATTTGCCTTTTTTTTTAAAAAAAAAAAAAGTTAGGAATATTTCAGGCTGTTTTGCTACAAGAGTGTGTTTTATCTACTAAATATTACTCATCCAGTTTCTATCTGTTAGTTTTAATTTAAATGTTGAATTTTATTCTGAATTGTTCTGGAATTTGTGTTTGCTGTTATTTGCATGGGATTTGAACTTTAAATATATAGTCTAGTACAAATCAAATTTGGTTTTATTTGAATGTTCACTTTTTTGAGCAAATGTATCAGATTGTAAGGGAAATTATGTACAATTTAAAGTTAAGAAAATACAGTTTAACTTTGGGAATATGCTAAGTAATAAGCAGTTTAAAACATATTTTGTTTCCCCCCCCCCCTCTTCTTCCATTTCTTTGTTTGTAAGTAGATAGTTCAGATTTTTAATTAAGTTTGTATGGAATACAAAACAAAGTGTAACCTTTGTTTGGGTAACAAAGTTAAAAATGTTTGCATTTTCCTGTGTTTGAATCAGATCCTGGAACCAAAACTACAGTTGAAATTAGCATTCCAAAAAGTTCTATAGAAACTTCCTGTACTTACCTGAAACCAAATAAAAGTGCAATTTGCTTACAAACTGGTTTATTGGGTTTTAAGCCTTAATACATTTATTTGCCTTAAAGGGGCAGTCTACCATAGAATTGTTATTGTTTTAAAAGATAGATAATCCCTTTATTACCCATTCCCCGGTTTTGCACAACCAACACTGTTATATTAATATACTTTTTATCTCTGTTATTACCTTGTATCTAAGAACCTTCTTCCAGCCCCCTGATCACATGACTGTGACTGTTTATTATCTATTGTCTTGCAGTTAGCATTGTTTTGGGCTAAATTTTAAATAACCCCCTGTGCCTGTACACACTGTTATCTATATGGCCCACGTGTACTTTTAGTCTCTTTGTGTTGAAAAGGAATTTAATAAGCCTGTGATCACACATGATCTGGGCATGTCCCAAATTACAGCAATTTTGGTTTAAATTATAATATTGGTTACTTAGAGTATTCAAGCTAACCCCCCTCACATTTACTCTGAAGGACATACTCTTTCTGGTGGACAAGAATCTACCTTTTAAAGAGTCCAAGATAATAAATTTGGTTATTCTTGCCGCTAGAAACCTAATTCTCAAGAAATGGAAGAGTAATTTTTCTCCAACGATTACGGAAGTTAAAAATTATCTTAAAAAACAGAATATAATCGAGCAATTAGCAACAGACTTAAACTCTGACTGGGAAATAACTTCCTTTTTTAAAAAATGGTCAAAGTTTATTAAACTATTTCCACCTAGTGAAATAGACTACTTGATCTTTCCATTCAGAAACTTGGAAATAGTCCTCCTGGGTATTTGGTAGAAAAATTGGAGGAAGAGTATTAGTCTTAAGATCAAAGTGTTATAGCTCTCACTATCCTTTTGGGGATACTGAGGTACAATATTTGCTAAACTTTCAATTTTCTTTAAGGCAGGTTTCCGGTATTTCTCTTCTGTTATAAGGTAATATATATAAAATCCCCAACACTGTGCCGAGAAATCTTCGAATGAAAAAAGCTCAATTATATTACTGAACCTGTAAGCATGCAATGTTGACACATCTTTTAATGTAATGGTATATTCAATGGGCCAGTTAGGCACTAACAATGTATTGTCTTTTTTCTTTTATCTCTGTTTAACATGCTCCTGGCACAATGTTGGTCTAAAAAAAAAAAGCCTGTCATAAGAGGCAGCCCTCAAGAATTTAGAAATTAGCATATGAGTCTGCCTAGGTTTAGTTTCAACTAAGAATACCAAGAGAAAAAAGCAAATTTGATGATAAAAGTAAATTGGAAAGTTGATTAAAATTACATGTCCTATCTGAATAATGAAAGTTTAATTTTGACTAGACTGTCCCTTTAAAATGTACATTAAGATTAATCCGATTCCCCCTTCTTCGTCTAAACAATCCAAATTTTTTTTTTTTTTTATAATTTTTCCTCAATTTAACACTGTATGCTTACATTGCTTTAGCTAATTGTTTTGGGAAAATATCAGTAAAAAGGCTTCCTTGTTTTACTTTGTTCACTTATTTATTCCCCCCCCCCTTTTATCTCCTTCAATTATTATTGATGGTTTAAACACCTTTTAAAAAGAGAACTATATATATATATTTTTCTCTTTTCGGGTGTTACCTGTGATCTGCTAAAATGTCTGGGAAAAACTATATTTCACAGGAAATCTGTGATTATTTTAACAATTATATTCATATATAAAGTGTTAAAGATATACTAACACAGGTAAGATTAATAACAATAAAAGAAAATGTATGATAGCGCAGGCAGTGATTTCAACAATAAGGGGACTAACAAACATTATTGGAGACCTGACAGAGCAAAATAAAGACCTTAAATTAAAGTTAGATAACACACAGACTGACATAGATTGTATTAAGCTTTCTACTTTATCTAACACCATACAGATCAGTAAATTACAAAGTCAATTAAAATTAACAGAACATAGCAGAAACGAATACTAAATTAAAATTACTGAGTTACAAATGAAAATAAAACAAGAAGAAAAAATAATTAGTGATATTTCTGGGAACAATGCAGATAGTGATCACTTAATGGCAAAAAAGTTAGAACAAAACAAGTAATAAAACAAGATAAAATGCAAGTGGGCCCCACTAAAAACCCAAGTTCTGTTCCAATTGCCCCTGTCATAATATCTGAGAATTTTAACACCCTGAAAGTTCCTACAGGTTTTTCAAATCAGACTAGGCCAATGACTGTAGCAGATAAATAAATTTTTCAGAAATGGTGGGGCACAATCCCCACAAACAGCTTTAATAGCTTTTCATATTGGTTTCATAAGGGATCTGAAAAAGGCATAAAATTAGGTATGAGCATGCAGGAATGGACAGAATTGCTTCAAGATGCCATGGGCCCCTATGCCTACAGGTTATTAGGATTCACCTCAAGCATATCTGATCAGGCTGGGAGAATAGTTAAAACTTTTTTCAATTTTACTAGTCTAGAAAAAGAGATTAGTGAAATTACCATGAGACCTCTAGATGGACTATTTAAAGTAGCAAAAAGAGTTTTATTCTGGTGTGTGCTGCACCAGCCACAGACCCAAATGGTCTGGGAGTCACCAGCTCACATACAGAGGGTACTTGAAGCTCTCCCCAGAAAATGTCAGGAGTTTGTAAAGCTGTATGATCCAAACTCCACAAACTTAGATATGGTGCTCACTAGAGCTGAGAAGTGGTGAAATTATTACCCATACACCATTAAGGCAATTTCTGCAGTGAAGCAATCAATGGAGAACAATCTGAATATTCACAGGCAGGAATCAGAGAGGGGCAACAGGAGATATGTTTTGGGATATCAGGATAGTAGAGCATCAAATACAGGAAACTGGAGAGACAGGAATTTAAATGGCGACATTAACAGAGGAGAAAACAAGTATACAAATTGGAGGCTGAGGCCAAATGAGATAAGCAATAAGGCCAACTTAAGTTATTGGGAACTCAAACAACAAAACAGGAGAATGAGAGATGAAATTGGGTTTCTAAAGAAACAGCTGACAGAGCTGGAGTGCTCAAATTAAATAATTCATTTGGTTTATAAGCATATTTGTTTGCAGTGCATTTGTATCATGTAAAGTGTACTTTAGTTTTAAGTTCAATTAATAATTGAGTGTTTTTCATTATTAGGTTTTATATGCCAATATTTATAATGCATAGTTAATTGATGCATTTTCTTTCTAAAGTCTTATTTTGCAGGAAGAAAACCAATGAAGATAGAAGGCTTCTCACCTTTTCTTCCAGCTTTTCCCAATAACACATATTATAGATTGTTGTTTTTCAGGTGCCATGAGGACTGATCTAACCAAGAATCTATGATGGTGGAGTTGGACAAATTAAATAAGTATAAATTGTATTACAATGGAGATGTAAAATGGGGCATTAGGCCAAAATAATATATAGCATAAAGGGGTAAATAATAATATAGGACAAGCAACATAAGTTTAAGTAAGGGGGCGAGTGGGATGATGCAATGATAGAGGCACATCCCAACTTGAAGTTAATAACTGAATGTGGTTTCTACTGCAGATGGAGTGTTGTAGTGTGAAGTAAATATATACCTGGTTTTAATCTCTTTTCATTCCTTTGAGGGTCTTGGAAAAAAACAAAGTGGTTCAAAGAGAGAGGCGTTTGGTAAAGCAGAAGCAAGGACCAGATGCTAAAAGATAACAACAAAGAACTTCAGTGAACCATTATAACTTTTGTTTTACAGGCACAATTCACACTTTATTAATAAAGATTTTACTACACGCATACCCATCTAGTGTACCCACACTCACGCACTTATACATGAAATTTAATTTTTTTCCCAATTTTAAGACCATTGTATAAATGTTGCTAATGGGCTTTAGCATAGGAATGTGTGTCTATGTATAATATTGAGTGCAATTTTATTTAATGAATTGTATAAAGTTAGACTAGGCATTGACGGTCCTCGGAAAGTACAGAAGAGCTCATATCGCCGAGGGAATGATTCCGAAGGGATGGTGGGAGAATGTTCCCTGTAAGGTTTTCGTTCCCACTGTGTTCTTCTGTACTAGTGGGTATAACTAGAAAACGGGGCAACATAGGAGAAGAAAAAGTGAGGGAATATGGTGACATTTTATCACTGGAATATTAAAATATAGCACACAGATTTTATACCTGGCAATTCACATAGCTGGTTTTAAAATTGAATATTCAAGTAGTTCTTTGGCCTAGTGTCTGTCTAAGTAGGACACTCCCAATAGCCTTTGACTGGCATTTGATAAACCACTCCCTATTGAATTGGGGTACAAAAACGGGAACACTCTATCTTTTTCTCTTTCTTATCTTGTTCTTGCTGAAAATATGGCTGATGATGGACACACTGGAGAATGTGGCTAAGTATATTCCTTGGATAAAATCCTGTGATTATTTTAGCTGTGTTGCAGAAATTGTAGTAAAGTTTTCCTGTCTTAAATATTTGGAAGTTTTGCTGTAAAATAGATGTGTATATATACCTGTAAATATTTCTCTTATTATTAACATATATTGATTCCAAATAAATTCTTTGGGAAAAAATAGAGACCCCTTTTAATTAATAACCACACTTCCAAGTTTGCATGAAGGTGCGGCCCCCATTCCATAGTTTCTGGTAGGGGGCAGGTTATGTATTTTTCTGGAGGCTTGGCTCCAGTCTGTTCCAGATTGCTGGGTTCTGAATATAGTTTCTCAGGGTTATCGGATAGGTTTGAGAACAAGGCCTCTGAGAGGAAGGTTTTTCTGAGGAATCCCTTGAAGGCCCAAGCCTTTCTTCATTCAGTTTCAGATCTAGAAACTATGTGAATGATTGCTCCAATTCTTTTGCAGGAACAGGGGATGGGATTTTTTTTTTTAAATTTCTTCATTGTTTCAAAGAAGGAAGGAAATTCCAGACCAATTCTGCATTTGAAAGCTCTAAACAAGTTTGCCAGAATTCCTACTTTCAAAATGGAAACTATTCAGACTATTCTGCCTTTTGTTCTCTTACTCTTCACCAGTATGTGTTAAATCAGATTGTGGATCTTTGGGGTCTCCCAGAGATAGATCTGATGGCTTCTTGTTTAAACAACAAACTTCTCATGTACTTTGCGAGGTCCAGGAACCCTTAGGCAGAGTTTGTGAATGCTCAAGTAGCTCGTTAGTAATTTCAGCTTGCTTATCTGTTCCCTTCTCTAGTACTTCTTCCCAGAGTGATTTCCAAGATAACGTTAGAGAAATCGTGAGTAATCATAATTGCCCCAGCTTCGCCTCACAGGATTTGGTATGCAGATCTGGTTCAGATGTCTAGTTGCCCTACTTGGCGTCTCTGCTACGACCAAACCTTATGACTCAAGGTCTGTTTTTTCAGCCGGATCTCAAATCTTTAAGATTAATGGGATGGAGATTGAATGCTTAGTTCTTAAACAGAAGTTTCTCAAATTATGTGATTTGAAGCTTTAATCCAGGCAGGTAAGCCTGTGACAAGGAAGATTTATAATGAGGTCTGGAAGCTTTTATTTCTTGGTGTATTGATCATGGCTTTTCCTGGCATTCTTTTATAATTCCTAGAATTTCACTTCTTACAGGATGGTTTTGACAAAATACCAATTTAAGAATACATTTACTGAGAACGTTAAGGGTTACTTCCAATTAACACCCCAATATGTCTTCAGCAACATCTCCTGAGTACAGTGATACCACCCATGTATAGGTGTGTCGGGTTCTTTGGGGGCTAAAAGGCCTTATTTTTAGGGGGCGCATTCCAGTTTTTCAACTTGGAATTTTCACATCTGTCATCATGCACCCATGTCGTATTTGGGACATTTCTGAAGCCGGCCAATGTAATTTACCCCCATCAAACCATATATTTTTGAAAAGTACACAACCTAGGGTATTTGAAATACTGGTATTTTAACAATTTCCAAGCACTAATTTAACCACCAGTCTTTACGAATCTTTTGGGTAGTCATTTTTGTGTGTTATTTTTCACACACATTTTACTTTAGGCATGGATTATCAGTTCCTGTTATGTATTACTGCCAAAAAACACCTCAATATGTGTTCAACAACATCTCCTGAGTGATACCACCCATGAATAGGTTTGTTGGCTTGTTTGGGTGGTGCAACGCCAAACATCTGACATGTGTTTGTGATTTTTTTCACATTTAACATATCTTCTTTGCCTATCGTCTTTTTTGGGGCCTTTTTAAATACCCCAATTTATTTGCTTGCCATGAATGTGCATATATTTGAAAAGTTGACACCCCAAGGTATTGTATATGGAGTGCTTTGAAGCCTTTGATGCAACCGTTTTAGCCAAAACAATTGGAGAAAGTGTATGTTGGTAATTTTTCAATTTTAATTTTACACACACATTGCTTTTTGGCTATGATTTAGGAGAGCTTGTTGAAAGTTATTGCAAGAAAACACTCCAGGTTGTTTTCTGCAAGACCCCCTGAGTACACCCATGCCCCCCATGCATAGGTTTGACAGGGGTTTTGGTAAAATACATCACCCATTTTAGATCATAAAAAATTGAACAGTGGAATGTAAAACTGGCACAGTAAAAGTAAAAAACAAAAACAAACTCAGTAACAGTAAACATAACCAACCCCCCCCCCCCCAAAAAAAAAAACACACAACGGCAAAATGTAAAAATAAAAAAAATAAATTACCAGTGTGTGATACCACTTGAAGAAGTTCCCAATGCAGAGTCCAGGCTTGGCAAGGGCAATCAGGACAGTAAAAAGTGGTGTCCCTTCTCTGCCCCCTCTTGGTACAGACTCTGCATTTTTTTTAGGTTTCTGCTTTGCGGCAGTAGGGGGGATTTTAAAAATAAAATGAGTAGCCCTAACTCTGATCTCTCCCATCACCGCCCGGGGAGCAGGTGAATCTTGGTACACAATCCCTGAAATGATCTGGAGAAAATGGAGGTAGAGCAAATGGGGCTACTTCTCCAGTAGGAGCGGATGGAGGGTTTCTTTATGATGCCCATCAGCATAGTCAGTGCCCAGAATTTTTAAAATTCTGGCACATCGATGGGGGCCCATTGCTGCTTTGCCAAATCCTGCCACATCCACATTTATGCCAGGATTTGCTGTGAAGGGTGGAATATCTGGCCTCTGGAGATAAGGCATTACCCACCCTTCAGCAGCAACATGTCTCCTTCTGGCAGGGGGGCTAGGAGCCACAGATACATCACTATAAGTTGAGACTGTATCTAATGATGTATCTGAGCATATGGCAGGGTCAAAATTGGGGTCTGAGTCCGACATAGAGGCGTCTGACTCTGACGCAAGGATGGCATATGCCTCCTCAGTACTATATGTTCTGCAACATGATTTATTTTTATCTGTCACAGAGAAAAACAGTTACTAAAAAAAAAAAATCAACACAAAATTTAAATTAACTAAATGGCTCTGAAAAGAGCCTTTGGGTCTCACAACAAATTACTAAAAAAAAATAAAAAAATTAACCCCTTAAAAAAATGCAGAGCAAATAAGTGCTTTTGTGCAAGAGAGAGGGAGATCCACACTGATCAGTATCAATATTTACAAATATTGACATGATCAGACAAATGGGATATTTTATTATTACAAATTAAATTATAGAGCAAGCTCAGATTGGATGACACCAGCCTGCACCTACCCCTCATTTTCCACTTCTTGATTAGAGTTTGAACACTGCTGATTTGCATTCTCAATTCCTTGGATATCTTTTTATATCCCTTTCCTGTTTTATACAGTTCAACTACATTTTCCCACAGATCCCTTGACAATTATTTTGCTTTCCCCATGACTCAGAAATTGAATCCAGAAACATCAGTGCAGCACTGGATGAAAGATGCAAGGGTCTGCCAGGAGTCCAGAAACTCATTGACCTTTTATACACACACACTAATTACAAGCAAACAGGCCACAGGTGAGGATGGTTACCTTTAACAGCCATTCAAGCCCCTTTGTGTCAACTTGTGTGCATGTTATCAAAATCACCAGGGTATGTAAACTTTTGATCAGGGTCACTTGGGTAGTTTCTGTTGTCATTATTATTTAAAAAAGAGTAAACACAGTTGATTGATAATAAATGGCTTCAGGCAAACACTAACCATGAGTGAAAGAAAAGTTTTTGTGTTATTCATATTCTCTGAAAAATCATAAATTCTGCCAGGGTATGTAAATTTATTAGCACAACTGTATGATGAGGCAGGCTAGGGACACCCCAGAAGCCCCATGATGGACTGGGCATCACCATCTTTAAAACCACATGGGGGAGGGGGGGCTATTTTATAAAACTACATATATATATATATTTTATATGTTCTGTTATTTTACTAAGTGGCACACCTCCCATAACTAATATAAACATATGGGAAGTCTATCATCCAATAGAGAAGATAAAAGGTCTAATACTCTGACACTCCCCGTGTGACCTAACACTCTGACACTCCCCCTGTGACCGAATATAAACATATGGGAAGTTCAGCATTTAATCAAGTTGATCATTCTCGTTCTTTCATAACAATGATAGATAGCCAGCTGTTGATAAATCCTATAAGGGCTATCCTGTATTCTAGCATAGGTTGTTGTTCCGCCATATATTAATCTCTTAATTTTTGAATGTAAAAGGCTGACAATGAACCGGTATTCAGCAGATGCTTGGCGCAACTTCTTTGACATTATACAGTGGGGATGTATCGAATTTATCCGCCCATGAAGTGCGGTCTTGCTCGGCAGTAACTGTTCTATGCAATCTATCAATACGTTTAGATACCCGGCTCAGTACAAATATGGAACATATGTTCAAGGCCATCATCCAATGAGGGCTGCAGCAGTGATGTATATGTAAACAAACACGCCCGCTTCTGACATCACGCTGACGTCACGAACCACTACCTCCCATTCTACCCTATCGCTAGTCATTTCTGTGATTGACATTCTCATAAGCCAATAATAAACTGACTATTGGCAATCAGGCATATCCACTCAATAATCGAGGAGGGTCTTAAAGACTCATAAATATGCCATTTTGCAGCGGCTCCACACCCCTCTGAGGAAGTGTTTTTTGTGAAACGTACGTCAGGGGTCCTCTGGGATAAGCTTTGTCTTTCCCTTTTTTAATTTGCTCACCTTTGTTGGTCTGGTTAATTGCAGCTTTATAAACTTGGTAAAACTTAAACTTAAAATAGCCCTCGGATTGTAAGGGCTTAGCCTATATTTATTATTTTGCTGCAGATACCTTTGATGCTGATTTCAGAATAATTTAATAATCCTAGCTCAACTTAGGTGCAGTGTTTTTAAATCGTAGCTCTTGCTAAATGTATGTGTGGTTAAATATATTTTCTTAATAAAGTTTAGTGTATGAATGGACCAGAAAAACATTTTTTCTAATTAAAAACAAATTTAGCTCTGACTTAGAAAGGGCTCAGTCGGTGGAATTTTTCCTCACAGATTTAAGTTACCTATTCCTATTTGTAAATCTATTTACAATTACTTGTTAGTTGTATTTTACTAAGTGCCTCGACCCCCCCCCGAGGCACTTAGCACACTTACAGAGCATCAGAAGCCTGCTGGGCTCCACGTGGAGTCAAACGAGAAGTGATCACTCTGTGGGAACGATCAAAATGGAGCCCAGCAGTCAGGAACAGTATTGCAGGATGCCTTAACATTGAGGCATCACTGCAATACTATTTGAGTGGCTTCCTGCGCTCAGATTACCCTCTCCCTGCATATATTACTTTATATTTGTTCCATAGTGTAGCGGTCCCACCCGTTCCGCCCCCACCCCAGTGCGCGATCCTAGCGCTCCTGCAACCGATCCCGCCCCCAGCCAGCGATGAGCCACCCACCTGCCTCCCTGCAATGGCTCCCACCCACCAACGATCGGCTGCATTGGTGGGTAAAAAAGGTATTGCAGTGATGCCTCAATATCGGGGCATCTCTGCAATACCTTGAAAGCGACCGCTTGACACCCCCAAGGACGTGCCAGGAATGTCCTTGGCCATTAAGGGTATTTTTTTGTAGGACGTTCCTGGCACAAAAGGGTTAAAGGGATATTAAACCCAATTTTTTTTTCTTTCATGATTCAGATAGAGCATGCAGTTTTAAACAACTTTCTAGTTTACTCCTAGTATCAATTTTTCTTTTGTTCTCTTGCTATCTTTATTTGAAAAAGAAAGCATCTAAGCTAAGGAGCCAGACAATTTTTGGTAAGGACCCTGGACAGCTCTTGCTTATTGGTGGGCACATTTAGCCACCAATTGGCAAGCACAACCCAGGTTGTAAACCAAAAATGGTCCGACTTCTAAACTTACATTCTTGCTTTTCAAATAAAAAGATAGCAAGAGAATGAAGAAACATTGATAATAGGAGTAAATTAGAAAGTTCCTTTAAATTGCATGCTCATCTTTCATCAGGATAAGGCAGTCTTAAGGACTAAATTTGATTTCTTGCCTAAAGTTGTGTCCATCCCAAGAATGCTTCAGAGAGATATTTGCATAATTTGGATGTTGTTAGAGCATTGAAGTCAGGGGTGTATTACTACCTAGGCAAACAATGCACGTGTCTAGGACAGCAGATGAGGGGGCAGCACTTTTTCACATCATCGTGACACTGCCTTTTTACCTCCTAACTACCGCATAATATTATGCCTAGTGCATGTGCATTGGGGATCCTGAGAAAGGAGCTAAACACTCTGTCTTCAGTCTCAGGACTTACAAGCTATTGGGATTTACACTATGCTATAAAAGAGCAATACAGACACTGGTCTCTACTGTCACAGGTACAATAGCTGCACGAATATTTAGCACTCAGCTTTTGCTTGCAGCCAGAAGCTCCACGCCTCCCCCTGAGTCACAGGCTGGCAGCCAGGACACCTGCTCATCTTGTGGCTTCAGAGGACGGAGTCAAAATGGACAAGGACTTTTTGGAGGCAGTGAAGAGGCACATAGTAAGTCGGCTGCACATGAGAAACCAACTCAACATAGGCCAAAACAGCTATGGTGACGGCGCTCTGGAAGCTGCACGATGGCCAAGTAAAGGAGGATGGAAGGGTGAAGATACCGAAGCTAGATGGGCACGTCCTGTCAAGACCCGAGATGCTAGATCAGAGCTCAGACATCATCAGTTTTGAAGAGACAGGTGCTATTATACACACGCTAAGTAATCGGTATAAATGGGAAACATTTTCTTTGAGTAAATTGTGCCTCAGTTATATTAGGTAATAAGAGCACATAGTGCAGTTTTATTTGATATGGTAATATGTAAACATGCCAGGGTTACAAAGGTCTAATTTCCTGCAGTTTTCCTACATCATATCCTGCAAGTGTGCAGTGTGAGACAACCCCAGTGTCACATCCCAGGAGCCCTACCTTGGTGCATGCCGCCTGATATTTCTGTAATCCTGTGGGTAGCAGCTGAGCAGTTACCACTACACCCATAAGGGAGGAGGGTATGTGATGGACTAGTTAACAAGCCATTTAATTGTTTATTCCTGCAAGTGATATGGAGGAACTAGGGAGAGAAACTAAGGGTGTTTGGCCCAAAATAACTCAATATTTTATTCTAATTAATCTTGTAGGTTACTTCCTTAATTCTCATTACAGTGACCAATAATTAATCCCTTGATAATTTCATTACTAAAGCATTCATTCTTAAGGCCTGTAAATTGTCAATGCTTTTTACAAAGTTTAGGCAACTTTTGGTAAATATTGTGAGGATAGGAATGTCCCTTGAAATTCTGTATATATTCTATACAATATGAATATGATACACATGACATGGATGTTTTTTTAAACATCTGATTACTCTGTCTATAATACTAATACCTGTCGTTCATTGGTTCCAGTGCAGAGCAATTACTCATTTTAATGCTGTTATTTTAACAAGTGTGGGATAGGACACGACTTTTGTATAGCTCTGCAGCAGGAAAAATATATCTTCTTAATTTAACAGAGGCATACCAATAACTGGACTCCTTAGCTTGGGTATTAGTTCCCAGGAGTAATGGAACATGTACTCTCACCATCTGTATGAAAGAAAACAATTTATGTTTACCTGATAAATTATTTTCTTTCCTGGCATGAAGAGTCCACAAATCCATTCTAATTACTAGCGGGAATTCCACTCCAGGCCACCAGGAGGAGGCAAAGAACACCCCAGCAGAGCTGTTAAGTATCACTCCCACTTCCCATAAGCCCCCAGTCATTCAGCCGAAGGAATATGGAAAGAGAAGATGACACAAGGGTATAGAGGTACCTGAGGTTTATACAAAAAAGCCATCTTGAATCAAATTAAGGGTGGGTAGGTCATGGACTATCCATGCCAGGTAAGCATACATTTTATTTTCTTTCCAATGGCACGGAGAGTCCATAAATCCATTCTAATTACTAGTGGGAACCAATACCCAAACTAGAGGACACAGAATGGAAGGGCGGGAGAACAAGTCAGGCGAACCTAAACAGAAGGCATCACCGCTTGAAGAACCTTCCTCCCAAAGGAAGCCTTAGCTGAGACAAAAACATCAAATCTGTAAAATTTGGAAAAAGTATGCAATGAGGACCAAGTGGCCGCCTTGCTGATCTGTTCCACAGAAGTCTCATTTATAAAGGCCCAAGAGGAATGAGCCATAATTCTCTCAGGAGGCTGTCGTCCAGCTGTCTCATAAAGGGCAGTAGACTGCAGAAAATCACTACTAGCCTGCAGATTGAAACATTCAGATTATGCAACAGACGTTCCTTCTGAAAAGAAGGATAAGGACAGAACGAAGTGACAACAATTTCTTGATTGATATTGCGGTCCAACACAATCTTAGGAAGAAATCCCATCTTAGTACGAAAGACCGCCTTATCTGCATGAAAATAAGGTAAGGATAGGCACACTGCAGAGCCGAAAGCTCAAACTCTGCACGCAGAATTGCGAGGAAAAACAAAACTTTCCAAGATAAAAATTTAATGTCAACAGAGTGCATAGGCTCAAACGGAGCTAGATGCAAAACCCTAAGGACAAGATTAAGGCTCCATAGTGGAGTAACAGAAATAAACACAGGCCTGAACAAAGGATAGAACGTCTGATAGATCCGCCAGACGTTTATGCAAAAGAATCGACAGTGCTGAGATCTGAACCCTCAGGGTACTGACTGACAAGTCCTTCTCCAGGCCCACCTGGACAGAATACGGGCAACCCTCACCTGTCTCCAAGAAAAGCCCCCTTGATTCGCACCAATAAAAGTATTTTACACCACACCTTATGGTAAATCTTGCAAGTTACTGGCTTACGAGCCTGAAGCGTGGTATCAAAAACCCTTTCTGAAAAACCATGTCTAAACAATACTAGGTGTTCAATCTCTGAGCAGTCAGCTTCAGAGAATCTTTTACGGTTTAATAAGACTGTGCATAGTGTGTACTTCCCAAGTGAGGATTTGCTATTCGACACCTTTCCTGTGTCCTACGGGGGATTTTACTTTGAAGTATTGTTGTTTCTGGGACACCCGCTGACTCGCTGGAGGTAGCGATGTCACCCACTGGTGGTTTCCATTCCGGCACTGAGGACGATGGCGTCTTCTCCCTACAGCACATCTAAGGCTAAGGTACACTCACTGGTATTAACCCAGGTTCTGTGTTAACCCTGTCTTTCCTCTTCTACTGCTACTTCAGAGAATCTTGGACTCATGTAGGAATGGACCCTGAAGTAGAAGGTCCTTCCTCAGTGGAAATTTCCACAGGGAAAAGGACGACAACTTCTCCAGGTCTGCAAATCAAAATCTGCGAGGCCAAGCCGGAGTGATTAGAAACATCAAAGCCTGTTTCAGTTGGATACGGGCTAATACCCGAGGAAGGAGGGCAAACGGAGAAAACAGATAAATAAGACCGAAGTCCCATGGCACCGCCAGGGTGACGACTAGAGCTGCTTGAGGACCCCTTGTTCTTGATCCGTATTTTGTAAGCATGGCGTTTAAACGAGACTCCATCAGATCCAACTCCAGAACTCCCCACCTGAGAGTTATTGAAAATACTTCTGGGTGAAGGGCCCACTCCCCTGGGTGAAAATTCTGTCAGCTCAGAAAATCTGCTTCCCAGTTGTCCACCCCTGGAATGTGGATGGCAGAAGATGACAATTGTGAGACTCTGCCCACTGAAGAATGTGAGTCACCTTCTTCATAGCTAAAGAGCTTCCACCAGCACAAAAGCCCCAACAGAAAAAACTGACTTGGTCAGGATAGGAGCTTAAGGGGATAATCCACCTACCATAAGCCTGGGTCTAACCAAGTATATCAGACCAGATATAAGGCTGAATAAGCGTCAATTCCAAGTCACTGGATAGTCCAGGAAGCTGCTCAGCCGCAAGATATCCCAAACTTGTGGATATACAAATTAAATACAAACCCTTCCTGAGGAAAGTAGGTCCCATTTGGTCCCTGTTATTCCCAGTCCTTCCACTGCTATTTCTTGTTCCGTGAAATATATAAGAAAGGACTTACCCTCCAGGGTCCTCTCCTGTGGAGCAGTCACAGCAGCTCCAGGTCTGTTAGCCTAATCTAACCGCTGACAGGGACCTGAAGATACAAGAAAAACAGAGTAACCAACCCTGGTTTTCTATAGAGGAGTAGCATAAATGTTAGAAGGTAAGCAAGGACTACCTCACTGTCTTCTAAAAGCCACCATTACTCTTACTAAAGAGGATTACATGGACACAGCATAGCCCCAATCCTTGCTTTCAGGAAAAAGTACCCATTAAAGGATTCAATTTTCTTCAGACACCATCTTCGCACATCCTCCTAATGTACAAGGCAAAGAATGACTGGGGGCTTATGGGAAGTGGCAGCTCTGTTGGGGTGTTATTTGCCTCCTCCTGGTGGCCAGGAGTTGAATTCCCACTAGTAATTAGAATTAATTTGTTAACTCTTCATGCCATTGGAAAGAAAAATTAATTTATTTCATGGTGCTGTACACAATACCCCACCCTGTGTTTTTCTAGGGTTTTATTTTTTGCACATCTTTTTCCCTGCTCCTTTCATTTTGCTCTTATTTCTTTTCCTACCTCATTTTGCTTGGATATACGTTAGACTGAGGTATGTGAGATGTGGGAGGGGTTTTTATAGAGCTCTTGGGGTTTGGGAATCTTTGCCTTCTCCTAGTGGTAGGAAAGAGTAATTCCCAGGAGTAATGGATTGTGGACCGCCATGAAAATGTTTATTTTAAAAGGTAAGCATAAATTATATTTTGTTTTTTTATACAAAATGATTTTCATTGATCTCCAGCACTACAAGATCTCTCACAAGATTCTATAAAGGCATATTTTGCTATACTTCTGTAAGAGGTATCCCCTGCATTTCTGTACGTGAAGGAGAGACAAACCCAGTGCAGTATGCCACTGCATGAGTTTTGTTACACTTTTTATTTTACACTTCAGATTGGGTCATGTTTTATTACATTTAAGCCTTGCACTTTCTTTTTTGTACTTTAATGCATGTAGTTTCTGTATACATCAGTGCTTTCCCAAATTCTGTTTATGCTTTGAAAGTTTCTGTGTTACTTTAGCAAATTTAAGATTAGACTTTGTATATTTCTGTGTTCTATTGTTTCAAAATTTTAAACTGTCAAAGCATAATCAGAAGGTGTAAAATTACAATAAAAAATACACTGCTGTATACAGAATCTAAATGCATTAAAATACAAAAAAGGAAATGTATGCTTACCTGATAAATGTATTTCTTTTACGATATGACGAGTCCACGGATTTCATCCTTACTTATGGGATATCGCCTCCTGGTCAGCAGGAGGAGGCAAAGCACAGAGCTCCTCCCTTCCCTCCCACCCAGTCATTCGACCGAAGTTAGGAAGAGAAAGGAAAAGCCAAGGAGCAGAGGTGACTGAGTTTAACAAAATAAAGACTGTCTCAAAAAAATGACAGGGTGGGCCGTGGACTCGTCATATCGTAAAAGAAATAAATTTATCAGGTAAGCATAAATTTCCTTTTCTTTTACAAGATATGACGAGTCCACGGATTTCATCCTTATGGGATACAATACCAAAGCTATAGGACACGGATGAAAGGGAGGGTCAAGACAGGAACCTAAACGGAAGGCACAACTGCTTGAAGAACCTTTCTCCCAAAAAATCAGATGAGGCAAAAGTATCAAATTTGGAAAATTTGGAAAAAGTGTGAAGAGACGACCAAGTTGCAGCCTTGCAAATCTGTTCAACAGAAGTATCATTTTTAAATGCCCATGAGGAAGCCACAGCCCTAGTGGAATGAACTGTAATTCGTTCAGGAGGCAGCCGCCCCGCAGTCTCATATGCAAAACGGATGATGCTCTTCAGCCAAAGAGAAAGAGAGGTAGCCGTAGCTTTCTGCCCCCTACGTCTCCCAGAAAAGACAACAAACAATGAAGATGATTGACGAAATTCCTTAGTCGCCTGCAAGTAAAACTTCAGGGCACGTACTACGTCCAAGTTATCTAACAGACGCTCCTTCTTTGAGGAAGGATTAGGACACAATGAAGGAACCACAATTTCCTAATTAATATTTTAGTTGGAAACAACCTTAGGAAGAAAACCGGGTCCGGTACGCAACACTACCTTATTGGCATGAAAAATAAGATGAGAGTCACATTGTAGTGCTGAAAGATCAGAAACTCTGCGAGCAGAAGAAATAGCAATCAAAAATAAAACTTTCCATGATAACAACTTAATATCTATGGAATGCATAGGTTCAAACGGAAATCCCCTGGAAGAACATTAAGAACCAAATTCAAACTCCAAGGAGGAGTAATTGGTCTAAACACAGGCCTGATTCTAGACAGAGCCTGGAAAAAAGATTGAACATCCGGAAAATCTGCCAGACGTTTGTGTAACAAAATAGATAGAGCAGAAATCTGTCCCTTTAAGGAACTTGTTGACAACCCCTTCTCCAATCCCTCTTGGAGAAAGGATAAAATCCTAGGAATCCTAATCCTACTCCATGAGTAGCCCTTGGATTCGCACCAATAAAGATATTTACGCCATATCTTATGGTAAATCTTTCTAGTAACAGGCTTGCAAGCCTGGATCAAGGTATCAATGATCGAATCAGAGAACCCTCGCTTAGATAAAATCAAGCGTTCAATCTCCAAGCAGTCAGCTGCAGAGAAATTAGATTCAGATGATGGAAGGTTCCCTGAATGAGAAGATCCTGCCTCAATGGAAGCCTCCATGGCGGCAGAGACGACATGTCCACCAGATCGGCATACCAAGTCTTGCGAGGCCACGCAGGAGCGATGAGAATCACAAAGCCCTCTCCTGTTTTGACTCGAGCAATCACCCGGGGAAGGAGAGCAAACGGAGGGAACATGTAAGCTAGGTTGAACGACCAAGGCACTGCCAAGGCATCTATCAGTTCGGCCTGAGAATCCCTGGACCTGGATCCATATCTCAGGAATTTGGCATTCTGAAGAGATGCCATGAGATCCAGCTCCGGCCTGCCCCCTCTGAGAATCAGGCTGGCAAATACATCCGGGTGGAGTTCCCATTCCCCCGGATGAAAAGTCTGTCTGCTCAAAAAATCCGCCTCCCAATTGTCCACTCCTGGGATATGGATTGCTGACAGATAACAAGAGTGGATCTCTGCCCACTGAATTATCCTGGTTACTTCTGCCATCGCTAAGGAACTCCTTGTTCCTCCCTGATGATTGATGTAGGCCACAGTCATGATGTTGTCCGAATGGAATCTGATGAATTTGGTCGAAGCAAGCTCAGGCCAAGCCAGAAGCGCATTGAATATTGCTCTCAACTCCAGAATGTTGATGGGAAGTAGGGACTCCGATCGAGTCCATATACCTTGAGCTTTCAAGGAATTCCAGACTGCTCCCCATCCTATCAGACTGGCATCCGTTGTCACTATCTCCCATATGGGACTGCGGAAGCAAGTCCCCTGGGACAGATGATCCAGCGACAACCACCACAGAAGAGTCCCTTGTCTCCTGAGCTAGATCTATTTGAGGAGACAAATTTGCATAATCTCCATTCCACTGTCTTAGCATGTCCAGTTGTAGAGGTCTGAGATAAAAACATGCAAATGGAATGATGTCCATTGCCGCTACCATTAAGCCAATTACCTCCATGCACTGAGCCACTGACGGCCGAGGATTGGCCTGAAGGGATCGGCATGTGTTCAGAATCTTTAACTTTCTGACTTCCGTCAGAAAGATCTTCATGTCTAGAGAGTCGATTAGAGTTCCCAGGAAAGAAACCCTTGTCTGTGGAACTAGTGAACTTTTCTCGAGATTCACCTTCCTACCCATGAGTCCTTAGAAAGGACAGAACAATGTCGGTATGGGACCTTGCTAGCTGATAAGACGACGCCTGGATCAGAATGTCGTCCAGATAAGGCGCCACAGCAATGCCCTGCGGTCTTAGAACCGCCAGCAGAGATCCCAGAACCTTTGTGAAAATTCTGGGTGCTGTGGCTAGACCGAAAGGAAGGGCCACAAATTGAAAATGTTTGTCCAGGAAGGCAAACCTTAGGAACCTGTGATGATCCCTGTGTATCGGGATATGAAGATATGCATCCTTTAGATCCACGGTAGTCATATATTGACCCTCCTGGATCAATGGAAGAATGTTCCGAATAGTTTCCATCTTGAAGGATGGAATTCTGAGAAACTTGTTTAGACTTTTGAGATCTAAAATGGGTAGAAACGTTCCCTCTTTTTTGGGAACAACAAAGAGATTTGAGTAAAACCTATGCCCCTGTTCCTGAATTGGAATGGGACATATTACTCCCATGAGGGACAGATCTCTTACACAG
The DNA here is from genome assembly GCF_027579735.1 of Bombina bombina. Lineage (NCBI taxonomy): Eukaryota > Metazoa > Chordata > Amphibia > Anura > Bombinatoridae > Bombina > Bombina bombina. The sequence continues at coordinate 958,185,405 of NC_069504.1, forward strand.
CGTAAGAACACCTCTCTTTTTATCTGGTCGACAGATAATCGTGAAAGAAGAAACCTTCCTCTGGGGAAGGAATTTTTGAACTCCAACTAATACCCTTGAGACACGATTTCTAGTGTCCAGGGATCCTGAACGTCTCTCATCCAACTTTAGACAAAGAGAGAAAGTCTGCCCCCTACTAGATCTGGTCCCGGATCGGGGGCCGCCCCTTCATGCAGTCTTGGTAGCAGCAGCAGGCTTCTTGGGCTGTTTACCCTTGTTCCAAGCCTGGTTTGGTCTCCAGGTGGACTTGGCTTGTGCATAATTTCTTTCCTGTTTAGTGAAGGAGGGACTCCCTTGAAATTTCGAAAGGAACGAAAATTACTCTGTCTACCCCTTTGCTTAGATGCTTTATCTTTTTTTTTTTCCGAAATTGCTTTTATTATCATAAGTAACATATTTCAATTGCACATTCTGTAAATCATAACAGAAAGATATATTGTACAATGCAGTGAATTAAAAATAGAGAAAATAAAAAAAAAATAAAAAAAAAATTTAAACAGCAGAGTCTGTAGTCCATTCTTGTTTTCCTGAAAACTTTGTACGAATTATTATCAAATATAAAAGGACAACAAATAGATATAAACTAGAAATAGTTGACTTGTACACTTAAGATTTCAATGTCTCTCCTAAATCAGTGACTTTCCTAATATGATCTGTATTGGTATATTATTAATGTGTCTTCGGCTATTTAACTTGCATACCTGGGGTAATGTGGGACCCGACTGCTGTATTGGTGTTAGTTTGCTCCCTTTGTTTTGCTTCTGTGCACATTATCCAGGGTTCCCATATTTCTATGAATGTATCTTTAGTTGCCATTAAATCCGCCGCTGAGCTAGACATTTTGTATATATACTCTATTTTTGTTTTATGATGTAAAACCCTGGTGGTTCCTTTTTCCAGTGTCTAGCAAGGCATAATCTCGTGGCTGTACATATTTGAGCAATTAATTTATTTTGTTTTGGTAAAAATCCTCTCATTGGAAGGTGTAGTAAAGCATGTTCTGGTAATAATGCTACTTCTTTGTCATATATGTCATGTAAAAATTTGTTGGTTTCTCGCCATAAGTGTTGGATTTTTTCACAGTGCCACCACATGTGCATATAAGTGTCAATCTCTCCACAGCCCCTAAAGCATAAATTACTGTTTTGGTTTCCTATCTTATGTAATCTAGTGGGGTATAAATACCATCTGTATGCTGATTTTAGGTAGTTTTCCTGTAATGCGGAGTTAATCGTGAACTTAGTACCCTGTCTGAGTCCAGTCTGTAATTGTCCATTCCTTTCCTAAATCAGCCTCCCATTTGTCCATTGTCAATGTTTTCTTTGTGTTATTAGGTATGTGAAATATCAGGTATAACTTGGTTATGGAGCCTTTTGGTCTAGTTTTAGAGAGACATATGGATTCATAGGGGGTGATATTGCGTGAGGCTTATGTACCCATAATTTCATGTACTCTAGAGCGTAGATGAAGGTAATGGTACCATGTGTATCTAGAGGGTCCAGTTCATTGTATTGGTTATGTGTTATGAACGTCTCGTTAATAAGAGTGTCCGCTATTCTATACAGTCCTCTGTTGGCCCATTTATCCTGTACTATCCTATCTATGGAGGAGTTAAGGTCAATTAGAGGAGTTATCAGAGATTTGGCGCTTGTAATTTGATAGCAATGCGTTAATTTATCCCAAGTATACAAAGTGTGTGTAATGGTTATGAATCTTTTCCCCTGCTGGGGCCTGTTTTGTTTTGTGGACCATAGTAGGTTAGGTATATTATTAACTCCTATTATGTCAGCTTCTAATTTTACCCATTGCATGTCTTTATCTCTTTTACACCATAAAGCTGTTTGTGCCATTCTGGCAGTGTTGTAGTATGATATCAAATGGGGTATACCCATTCCTCCCCCGTCTCTGGTCATAATTTGCTTATTAATCCTCGCTTTTTTGTTTTGCCAAATAAAAGAGAGAATATATTTTTGTAAGGTATGGAGTTCTCTTATTGGGATGGTTATAGGTAATGATCTAAACAGGTATAGAAGTTTTGGTAGGATTGTCATTTTGGACACTATAATCCTTCCCAGGAATGATATTTTGTATTTCGTCCATTTAGACATAAGTTGCCGTAGTTGTGCAAAAAGAGGTTTATAATTATATTTAAAAGGGCATATACATCAGTTGTGATATGAATTCCTAAATATTTTATAGTTTTGCTTGCCCATTTGAAGGAAAAGTTTGCCTCTAACAGTTTTTTAGTATGTTTTGGTAGATGGATTCCTATGGCTTCGCATTTATCTAGATGCTTTATCTTGAGGAAGGAGGTGACCCTTACCTCCCGTAATGTCAGAAATTATCTCTTTCAAGTCAGGCCCGAACAGGGTCTTTCCTTTGAAAGGAATAGCCAAAAGCTTGGAGTTAGAGGACACATCCGCAGACCAAGATTTTAGCCATAAGGCTCTTTGTGCTATGATGGAGAAGCCCAAACTCTTAGCCGCCAATTTGGAGTTCTGAAAGGAAACAGCCGTAATAAAAGAATTAGCCAACTTAAGGGACTTAATTCTATCCTGTATTTCCTCCAAGGAAGTCTCAGTCCTAAGAGACTCTTCTAGAGCGTCAAACCAAAAAGCAGCCGCAGTCGTGACTGTTACAATGCAGGCCGCCGGTTGTAACAAGAACCCCTGATGAACATAGAGTTTTTTGAGAAGACCCTCCAACTTCTTATCCATGGGGTCTTTGAAAGCACAACTGTCCTCAATAGGGATAGTCATACGCTTAGCCAGGATAGAAATAGCTCCCTCCACCTTAGGGACCGTCTGCCAAGAATCCCGAACGGTGTCAGCTATAGGGTACATTTTCTTAAAAATAGGGGAAGGGGAGAACGGGATACCCGGCCTCTCCCATTCCCTAGCCACAATTTCCGTAATTCTCTTAGGAACCGGAAAAACATCGGAATAAGGAGAAACCTCTAAGTACCTGTCCATCTTACTCAATTTCTCTGCTGGGACCACAATAGAGTCACAGTCGTCCAGAGCCACCAAAACCTCTTGTAGCAAAAGGTGTAGGTGTTCAAGCTTAAATCTGAAGGACATCACGTCTGAATCTGTCTGAAGTAATGCACTGCCTGAGTCAGACAGTTCCCCATCAGACAGAGCCTCCCTACCCCCCACCTCAGAACCCTGGGAGGGTACATCGGAGATCGCCATCAAAGAATCAGAAGTCGCACAGACCACCTGGGCCTCTCCTCTACTACGTTTGCCTTGCAACACTGGCAACTTAGACAAAACTTCTGAAAGAGTAGATGACATGACTGCAACCATATCCTGCAGAGTAAATGACGCCGACGCCGTTGCAGAACATGGCGTCACTTGCGCGGGCGTTAAAGGCTGTGACGCTTGGGGAGAAAGATGCGGCCTATCCTGAATCTCAGCAGTCTGAGAACATTCATTAGCCATATCTTTATTAAAGAAAATTTGCTCTTTATACTGTAAAGCCCTCTCAATACATGGGGGACAAATTCTCTGTACTATGGCTTTAGAGAAAAAACACACTGCATACTTCTAAAGCTACTCAGCCAGCTCGCCGCAGCTCTGCTGCGGCTCCTACCTGCCCCCACGTGACAATCTTAACTCCGCAGTAAGACGCCCTTAAAGTCGCTTGTAAAATGTCACCACAAGCAGACTTAGGAGTCGTGAGAAGCTGCTTAACCGGAACTCAAATAGCAACTGCGCTACAAAACGCGCGAATACCAAGCCCCGCCCTTTGTGTGTGTGTTATGAAACGGCTAGCTGAATTAAAGTTACACCAGTAAAAAAACGCCATGTACCGGGGCCTTAAACCAAACATATCCCCTCCGGAACAGTCCCCAGCATCAGCCACCTCAAATAAAATAAACCGGAACCTTTCATTCCATGTGCCCGTTACAGAGAATACCCATACAGTATGACCCAGCACTTCTAGGCTAAACAATAATGCCAGAGTGTCTGGATAAATACACTATGTTGGATTTCTCTATATACCCCAGCGCTTCTAAACTACTTACAATGCCAGAATGTCTGGGTATTACCACATGTGTCAAAGGGATGCCTTCTTGCAACTAGCCCCCATAAAAAATTCAAGCACAGTTATTCTGAGATATGCTGCAGCGCAGAATAAAAACTGCACTTACCTCCATGCTGAGGAACAGCATGTCAATCTCACAGTGTCAAGAGGTCCACTCTTCCTCCTGAGGTCCTGTGAAAGCAGAAGGGTCTTGGTTACAACCTCTAAGACCATATACAGAAAGGCAGCACAATCATGGGAGGCGCAGTGGAGTTAAAAGTCCACCAGTTCCCATAGCCTAAAAAGACTATCCAGAAGCTGCCCTGTAATAAAATAGCACACTTTGGCACCATTTAAAAATAAAAAAAACTCTTGATTGAAGAATCTAAACTAACACCTCACTTTACCTCTCTCCTATCACTAACGCAGGCAAAGAGAATGACCGGGGTGGGAGCGAAGGGAGGAGCTATTTATGCAGCTCTGCTGTGGAGCTCTTTGCCTCCTCCTGCTGACCAGGAGGCGATATGCCATAAGGATGAAATCCGTGGACTCGTCATATCTTGTAAAAGAAACATAATTTAAGAAAGAACTTACCTGATAAATTAATTTCTTTCATATTGGCAAGAGTCCATGAGCTAGTGACGTATGGGATACACAATCCTACCAGGAGGGGCAAAGTTTCCCAAACCTCAAAATGCCTATAAATACACCTCCCACCACACCCACAACTCAGTTTAATGAATAGCCAAGTAGTGAGGTGATAAAATAAGGAGTAAAAAAAGCATACAAAGAGGAACTGGAAATATAATTGTGCTTTTATACAAAAAATCATAACCACCATAAAAAGGGTGGGACTTATGGACTCTTGCCAATATAAAATAAATTAATTTATCAGGTAAGTTCTTACATAAATTATGTTTTCTTTCATGTAATTGGCAAGAGTCCATGAGCTAGTGAAGTATGGGATAGAAATACCCAAGACGTGGAAGACCACAGAAGAGTCACTAGAGAGGGAGGGAGAAAATAAAAACAGCTATTTCCGCTGAAAAGAATTAAATCCACACAAAAAAATAAGTCTTTCATAAATTTCAAGAAAAAAACAAATCATAAGCAGAAGAATCAAACTGAGACAGCATCCTGAAGAACTTTTCTACCAGACTGCATCAGAAGAAGCAAATACATAAAAATGGTAAAATTTAGTATATGTGTGTAAAGAAGACCAAGTTGCTGCTTTGCAAATCTGATCAACCGAAGCTTCTTTCTTAAAAGCCCAAGAAGTGGCGACTGATCTAGTAGAATGAGCTGTAATTCTCTGAGGCGGAAACTGCCCCACCTCCAAATAAGCCTTGTGAATCAAAAGCTTTAACCAAGATGTCAAAGAAATGGCAGAGGCTTTCTAACCTTTCCTAGGACCAGAAAAAACAACAAATAGACTAGAAGTCTTCCTGAAGTCTTTAGTAGCTTCAATATAATATTTCAAAGCTCTTACAACATCCAAAGAATGTAAAGATCTTTCAAGAGTATTCTTAGGATTAGGACATAAGGAAGGAATAACAATTTCCCTACTAATGTTGTTAGAATTCACAACCTTAGGAAGAAATTAAAATGAAGTCCGCAAAACAACCTTATCCTTATGGAAAATCAGAAAAGGAGACTCACAAGAGAGAGCTGATAACTCAGAAACTCTTCTAGCTGAAGAGATAGCCAAAAGGAACAATACTTTCCAAGAAAGTAGTTTAATATCCAGAGAATGCATCTACAAGAGTTTGGCTAATCCCCCAGGTAGACCCATAATATTGGGGATTAATTCCCCAACGTCAAATTTATCCCAATACATCAACGGTTTTCTCCAGAATTATGTAAAAAAAAAAAAACTGACCTCTTATTTGAAGGATACTACAGATATCCTGAATTGCCTGGTAGCATTAACATGGGATTCACAATATATGCTAGTAACATGTGATGTATCGTCCCTATATACTAGCATTAACTACAAACTAGGAATAAAGGCCGTACAATGTGAGCTTTACAAAGACCAGACACTAGCCATTGAGCAGAAAATATTTATTCTAGACAGCATTAAATTCATTTTGAATCAGAATTATTTTTAGTTTTCAGATAAATTCTACATACAGATGAGAGGTACGGCTATAGGCACAAAATTCGCACCCAGCTATGCAAATATTTTCATGGGTAATTGGGAAAATTATTTTTTTCCCCGAAACATAGTTTAGGTGCGAATCTTGTGCTCTACAAAAGGTACATCGATGATGTGTTCTTTATATGGAGAGGGGAATCAAAGGAATTGGACACTATACTTGGAGATATGAATCAAAACAATATAGGATTAAAATGCACTAGTACGTATAGTAAGGAACATATAACTTTCTTGGCTTTGGATATAGAGGTTGTGGAAAACAAATTGTCTTTTTTTTTTTTTTTTTTCTTTCTTTTATTGAGGTTCAATATAACAGTCAACAGCAAAAAGAAAAAGATTATAACAATCAAGTTGTCAAAAAATAAACAAATCTGTTACATCACAGTTATAACAAGACAATTATAAATAAACCTCCTATTTTCTATTTTCTAATACATAGAGATGGAAAATTTTAAACCTCTCTTTATCAATGTACAAATGAAGTAACGAAAAGAGACACAAAGATTATTACAAAAATATGCAGCAAACTAACTATTATTAGCTGATCATTCTGAACTTAAGTCCTAGACATTTCTTATCAAGTAGCTAACATGACATAATATGGTTTAGTGTTTCTACCCTGTGTATCTAAAATCATGAACCGTAATCCATTAATGTACTTTCCTAAATTTTCCTTCTCAAAACATAACAAGTATAAAAACAAAATGAAACAAAGCAACATAAAATAAAACAAGACAAAAACCAAAAAAAAAAAAAAAAAAAAAAGGGGAAAAAGGAAGGGTCAATATACCGGGGTATTTCTCTCCCAATCCCTATCTCCGCCACCGCCTCGCCCCCACCCCGCCCCCCCAGAGCGCCACCAACTAGGATTCTCTCGTAGTACCATTAATCCAAATATGTGGAAAAATATCTAGTAGTGTTAATTCCGCGAAGGTCTGTGAGGAAAGAAAAGGCGACAGAATCCTCTTTTGCAAGGAATATAGATAAGATAAAATAACTGGCGTCCATTTCCAGAAAAACTTCTTGATCCTATTCTCAGATGCTTCATGAAGATGAAACGATTCAAAAACAATTTGATCTTGTAGTGATCTAAAGACCATAGCTAATCCCGGTATCCGCCTAGCTTTCCAATTTTTGAGTATACAATATCTAACCGTAAGAATAATGGTATTTAGGCTATTTATAGTATTCACATTAAGAGCCTCCTGTGGGGGGCATAGAAAAATAATATCCTCCGCAGATAGAGCACTTGATATTTTGTATAATTTATTAAACCAGAAGATAATCTTCAGCCACGGTTGTCTTACCATAGGGCATGTCCAAAACATATGGAGTACATCAGCTCTATCATGTGAACAACGAGGACATAAATTAACCAAGGACGGAAAAATTCTAGAGATTTTCCACGGGGAAAGGTAAAAATTATTAACCAGCTTCATGTGAGATTCATTCCAAGAAATCAGGACTTTGCACTTATGTAAAGAGTCAAAACTCTGAGTGATCTTATCATGGTTTATCAAGGGAATTAACGGAAACCAAGATTTACAAATATTGTCCTTAAATAGTAGACTCTGTTTGTTCAACATGATATCATACATCAAGGATATAGAAGAGTTTCCTCCTACAAATTTTTGTATAAGAAGCTTAATATCCGACCAGTCAGAAAAAAAGAGACCAACTTTGTGATAAGACAAAATGGCGAATTTGAAAGTAGGCAAATAAATTGGATCTAGCTAAATCATATTTATTAAAAATAGTATCCGCTTCTAAAAATTGATCATTCTCATCAAATAACTGTTTTACATAATATAGACCTTTATCAGACCAGACTTTAAAAGCTTTTTGATAAAGACCTGGCAAAAAATTTGGATTATTTATAATAGGAAGCCATTCAGAAAATGAATAATCTATATCTAGTATTGCACAAAACTTCTGCCAGGCCAATACTATATTTCTGATAGTAATGAGACAGCTAACATTCTGAGGTAGTTTCTGGACAGCGATATGTAGTATAGCCTTTAACGCAAATGGGGTAATCAGATGGTTTTCTATTTCTGCTGATGAAACTAAATTAGTACCAGTTAGCCAATCTACTGCCGTTTTAACCATCACAGCCAGGTTATATAATTTGAGGTTAGGAAGCGCCAGACCCGCCGATCCGTAATTTTGCATTAGTCTAGCCAGTGCAATTCAAGGCCTTTTATTATTCCAAATAAATTTGAAGACTTGAGCATTAAAAAGCTTTAAATCTTTATTTAATATAAATAGGGGCAGATTCTGAAGAGGGTATAATAAACACGGAAAAATGATTGATTTTATCAGATTTACTCTAGCTGTGATAGACAATGGAAAGACGGCCCATAGATGTAAATCAGATCCAATTTTTTGGAACAGAGGCTCGAAATTAGCTTTATACCAAAATTTAGGATTTTTATGTAGAATTAAGCCTAAATATTTAATAACATCAACCATTTTAAATGGGATATCAATGCCTACTAACTGAGGGTTATTTATACACATTAATTCGCTCTTTTCTAAGTTAATCTTATAACCTGAGAAGGAACTGAAAACTTCTAACACATGTATGATCATAGGGATAGACTGCTGGATATTGGTAAGAAAAACCAGCACATCATCTGCATAAAGTAGCGTTTTAAGATGGTGTGCACCGAATGGAACTCCTACCAATACATCTCTAAATCGAATCGCAAGCGGTTCCAGCGCTATGTTAAAAAGTAAAGGAGATAAAGGACACCCTTGCCTGGTGCCTCTCTGTAATGTTATTTTAGGAGATAAGGAGCCATTAATAAGCAAAAAGGAGATTGGATTATGATATAATCTAACAATAAATTTGACAAATTCCCCTTTTAGGCCAAATTGATCTATCGCTCTAAAGAGATATTCCCATACAATCGAGTCAAAGGCTTTGACCGCGTCCAAAGAGAGTATAGCAGTCTCTTGCCATGAAGGCTTCTTCTTCTCCCTATCCACATTCCAAGCATAATCTAAGAAATTAATCAATTTGCAAATATTTTTTACTGGATTTCTAGCTACCATAAATCCAGTCTGGTCTGGATGGATAATTTTAGCTAGACAAACAGATAACCTCGAGGCGATAATGGCCATTAAGATCTTATAATCTGTATTCAGAACCGAAATTGGCCTGTAAGAGGCCAAATTTTCGGGATTTTTACCTTTCTTCAAGATGAGAGAAATATTAGCTGCAGAAAAGTAGATAGAAATCATATTATTCGAACTATAATAGTAGTTAAATAATTTTTCTAAAGTGGGCAAAAGAACCTCGCCAATACATTTATAGAACTCTGCGGGGAACCCGTCTGGTCCAGGAGCTTTATTCATCTTCAAGTGGTCTATGGCTTTTTTGATTTCATCGATAGATATTGGGGCATTAATTAATATTAAATCCTCGCTACTTAATTGAGGTGTCTTTATCCTGGACCAAAAAAGATCTTGATTGATATTATCTATCTTAACTCCAGAGTATAGCTGTTGATAGTAATCAAAAAATGCCTCCATGATTCCATTAGTCTCTGTGTATCTTCCCTTATCAGTTTGAATCACAGAGATAAGATTTTTCTTTTTTCTAACCTTAATGAGTCTAGCCAAATATTTAGCAGAGGATCCGTGGGTTCCTTTAAAATGGAGGTTAATTTTCGCTTCTTCTTCTAAAAGTTTTTGTTTTAAAAATAAATCTCTTTCCTTCCTATTATCTTGGTATCTTTTCCAATTTGCCGAAGTGCGGCTTAGGCAATATTTACTATATGAATTCTTGACTTTATGCATAATTTGGATTTCCCAAACTTTACTCTTTTTCTTTGCTATACTGAGATATGTTTGTATTTCTGCCCGCATTACTGCTTTAAAAGCTTCCCAGAAAATTTCCGGTTTATTAGAATAACATTATCGGAGTAATATTGCTGCCACCGTGATCTCAAAAAATTAACAAATTTCGGATTAGTGTACAAATATCGAGGAAAGTAGAAACTGGGTGTTTGAATCCGTTGTTTTAACCTAGTAAAAAAAGTCAAAGAAATAATAGCATGATCTGAGATAATAATATCTCCAATTTCTGCCTCCAACTTCTGAGTAGATAGATTCTCCGTAATTAAAAATAAATCAATTCTCGAAAAAGTGCCGTGTGCTTTGGACTCACAAGTGAATGATTGTTTATCTGGATTTTTTAGACGCCAAACATCTACTAGTTTTAACCTGGCACAAAATTGTAATAAGTATTTTGCATTTTTTGCATATACTGATCTATTTTTATTAGACAATCTGTCTAGCACAGGACACAAAGTGGCATTAAAATCACCCCCTAAAATTAAATTTTCTGTGATAAAAGGAAATAATTTAATTTTTATTTTCTCCCAAAATTCTCTATATATGCCCCATAATATATATGGGGCATATATATTACAAAATATAAATTTAATGTTTTTTATAAAGACATGGATAAGTATATATCTTGCAGCTGGATCTATTTCTACCTTCTCTATCTTATATTCCAGTTCTTTATGGAAGAGAATAGCAACCCCACATTTTCTAGATGAACCAGTCGTAGAAACTACTTCCCCTACCAATTTTATCTTCAATTTAGCCGCTTCATGCTCATTAAGGTGTGTCTCCTGAAGGAGAACAACATCTGGATTATATCTTGCTAGGGTCTTAATAACCAGTTTGCGTTTAATTGGAGAGGATATTCCTCCTATATTCCAGGATAATACTTTAGTTCCTTCCACGATCTAGCTTGAAATTCGATAGCTAATTTGTAAGGGAACAATTCATTTGGGGCGAGCTGAGGGCGCGGCATGGGGGGAAAGGGAAGCGGCAGAGAGAAAAGAGAGGAGGGGAAGAGGAGAGAGGGAAGGAAAAAAAAAACAAAAACAAAAAAAACCCCCCACATATAACTCAACCCTAAAATACTATAGAACAAAATAGCAACTTCGCTATCCTTGTATCGCATTAAATAATTAGTTTTCAGCAATATTAGAAAACCCCCCCATAAATTCTAGCTAATGAAATTCCCTGCGATTAGCTGCTCTCAATATATTTTTTAACTTCTGTAACATCATCAAATACATGTCTGGTACCAGAGTGATCCTCAACTATAATTCTGGCAGGGTACACCATACGAGCCTTTAGCCCTTTATTTATTAATTGTGTACAATGAGGGGCCATCTGTCTTCTCTTGGATGAAGTTTCAAAAGAGAAATCCTGAAATAATAATATCCTGCTGCCTCCGAATACTGGGGGATCAGATTTTTTAAATAGTTTTAATAGATCAACTTTATCTTGAAATTTAAGAAGTTTGAATAGACAGACTCTATTTTTTGCGACTCCATCCAGAGAAGACTTCTTGGGACCCAATCTATGCGCACGCTCAATTGTGAGTGGCAACAAGTGGGATGGCATAACAAGAGAAAGGGGTAATGTAGTGGATGTAAATTTTATTAAATCCTCGAATTCTGACTGTTCTGGGAGTCCTACTAATCTAATATTATTACGCCTGGAGCGATCCTCAAGATCCTCCGGGCGTAACTGCATATTTTTGATTTTGGATTCTTGTTTTCGTAGGGTATCAGCCTGAATATGCGTCTGGTCTTCTATATCAGAGATCCTAGTCTCTGCTTCTGTTAATCGTGCTGAGAACTGTCTTACCTCAACAGACAGCGAGCCTATTTCGGTAGCAATTGAAAATTGTCAACTAGAACATATTTTAAAGAGGTAGACGCCAACAACCTTATTCATTATAATAGCTGCCATTTGAAAAGTTGGAAAAATAATATCCCTAAGGGACAATACCTTAGAATTAAAAGAAACTGTGAGGGACTATGAAACACAGATTAAAATTTTGGAACATAAATTTACAGAGGTTATAACACAGACATACTAGATCAGGCAAAAATAGACACTGACAGTAGAGATAGAAAAAGTCTGCTAACATACAAACAAAGAAATGGTGGACATCAAAATGTAAAGAATGATGATATAATAAATGTTGCATTTATCACTGATTTTTTTTTTTTTTTAAAGCTTTTTTGGGTTTTCAAATATAATAAACAAGAACAACAGTAGTACGACCAAAGCGCACAATTTCAATGGCATAACATAAATATCGGACACTTGGAGATGCACAAAATGTACATTAAATGAACATAAAAACATACTTCACTTAAATCTGAAGTGAGTATAGAGAAAGGGAGGGGGGGAGGGAGGAAGGGGATCATCCAAAGGGAAGGGAAAAGAGGGGGGGGAAGAAGAACAGGATCTGGAGAGTGTGGTATAAGCTTACCAAGGGCTATATCATAACGGAGTGGGTATGGGAAGTGCACCTAAACTGAGGGAGGACATATTGTCTTAAGTCTCAAAGCTAGGTAGCCATGTTGTGTCGAACCTATTCTTCCATTCTGCCCAGATTAGTTCAAATTGGTCTATTCTACCTTTAGAGTAATATATAGTCTTTTCCATGGTGTAGGTATAGGCCATGGTTTGGGCAGTGACATGCAGTGAGGTCAGAGACTGGTGAGGCACTAGATATGATACGCCGGAGAAACACATGTACAGAGGGCCGCAAGTACCCCTAACAGGGCAGGTTTAATTGATAGCTGAACCAGTGCACAGGTGACATAATCAGGTGATGGGTGAGAGCAAGTTAGTAACCACTGAGTTACTGATCAGCTGATTACTTCACCTGTGCACTGATTTGGCTATAATGAAAGCCTGGCCTGTTGGGGGTACTTGAGGACCATTGTTGAGAAACACTGCACTAAAGCACCAGCTCATCGGAAATGTATTGAATACCTGGAGAATAAAGCACACATACTCTGCTCACTGACACCCACACACACTCTGCTCACATACACACTCACACAATTCTGTGGCACAGTGCCAGTTACTAAGCAATTAGAATGATACACAATCTCTTCTCTACTCACTACTGTATTGTAAAAATATAAATAATTTACCATACAAGTTTTACACAAAGGACAAGTTATCAATACTGCCAACACAGCTGCTGCAATATGGTGTTCAAGAAATGCACGTGCACATCCCACTTAGGTATGCTCTTCAACAAAGGATACCAAAAGAATGAAGTACATAATAATAAAAGTAAAATAGAAAGTTTTTTTTTTTTGTGTGTGCAATTTCTATCTGAATGATGGAAATGTAATTATGACTTTCATGTTCCTTTCAAAAACTAATTTGATTTGCTGACATGGGGCCAGTAACAGTTTATGCTAATTCTCAAAATATAAATAACTAGAAAAGTCTATTAAAATAGCATGCTCTACCTCAATCATGAAAGTTTAATTTTAAATGTCTCCCTTTGACTATGTGTTTAACTAGTTACTTTACAGTGGTATTATTCCTAAAAACATTTAACTGCAATAATTACATATATTTTTTAAATGACTCATTATCTCCTTTTTATTAATATAAACTTGTATAAAAGCAGCACATATTAAAAACACAATGCAACAGCTTTCAATTGATTTGTGAATTACAAGTTAACAGCAGTCTTTAAATAAATGGAGACACAGAGAAAAATAAAAATAGATACTGCATCCTCTGACTGAACAGACATAACATATATGGAGTTTGTACCTAATTAAATCAAATAACCATGAAAAAGGGAGGCTTAGCAATATTCAGTGTCAAAAACTTTAATTTAAATAATGTGGACACTGCACACTTAACTTCAAACTCTGGGTTTTAAATTATGGATTTAAATTTGAATTGACCATTTGACTTCCTGTCAGTATTGGGTTATGCTCACTTACTGTCCCCCCTGTTAATGAGCTGTATCTGAACACAATTTGTGAATCACAAGAGATGTAGAATACTACTTACTCTTCTGCTTGGTGTCATCTGTTCTTAGGTTACCTCAGCTTCCAGTTGTGTCACATGACCCTGCTCACTGCATCCTCCTTCTGATTAACCAATCTTCACTTGCTAGGAGGCATCAAGAGGGGTGCCTCCTATTTGTCCCAATTTTTGCTGCTAATATATTGACAGAACACAGGTGGCGCTGCAGCACACCTTTTCCTTTGACCCATGTACTGCAATGGAGAGAAGCGTTCCTGTACCTGCCTCTTCATAGCATTACATGGGGGGAAAATTATAATTTTTTGGACTTTTTTTGTTGTTGTTTTAATTAAAATGTACTTAAGCTTTGGCCACATATGGCAGGGTAGGCACTGCCTCCCCTGCCTCCTATGAGTGCACATCCCTGGGTTTGGGTAATGTCAGACCAAGATGGGAGGCTAGATCTCTTCCAGGCTCTGGCGATATTAAGTTTGACAGCTGAAAGGAGGTAAATACATAATGACGCGTAGTGCCTGGGGCACTTGCTAGTGCCCACATGAAGCAAGGCGGCCTCTGGGGTTCTGGGGAGAGATATACCCATGTTCGAGAGCTGTGAGAAACACTTGCTCCATATGGGAATCAGCTTGGGGCAGGACCACCAAATGTGCGTCATGTCTCCTACCATGCCACAACCCCTCCAGAAGATGGGAGAAGCCTCAGGGAAAATTGCAGCTAATCTAGCAGGCACAAAGTACCATTGTGTGAGCAATTTAATATAGTTCTCGTACATGGTGACACAGTGAAGAGTTTTATTTGTGAGAAGTGTACGGTGCCATTCTTTGGCGGGGGTAGTGAACTCAAGTTTCTGTTCCCATTTAGTGATGTGCGACGCTTTATCTGCAGGGGCTGCTCCCTCCATGATAGAGTAATGGAAGGATAACGGCTTACCCAGCCTCAGACCCTGTTGCCACCTGGCCTCCCAGATAGTTAATGGTCGAGAGAGGGATGGTTTGAAGCCCCAACTCGATAAAAAGCTGAGGACCCGTACGTACTCAAAATGCATGTAGGGTGGAGGAGGCGTCGAACCGCCTATTTGGTCAAAGGTTATCACTGATTTTAATCATGATAACCAACTAATAACTAAATTCCTAAGAAAAACACTGGCACCTAGTACAAACAGACCCAGTTATAGGAGAGAAACTGGTAGATATACCAAAAATTATATACAGAAAAGCAAAAAATCTAAAAAAAAAATCTTCTGTCTCCAAGTGAATTAATACAAAACGAAAAGAAAAGCTATGAAGTAGGTATGGGAGCCCAGAAATTAAAAGGTTTTTTTCCCCCTGTTTTGGATGCAAAGCATGCCAACATAGTAACAAATTGAAAACTCTTATCTCAACATCAAATAATTGTGAATATACTATCAAAGACATAATAAGATGTCAAGATATGGAGATTATATATGCTATTGAATGCAAAAAATTATATATATAGGAGAAACGGCCAGGACTTTATAACTGATAAGGGAACACATGTCCTGCATTAACAGGGGCAATCTAGATACCTGTCTTTATAGTCATTTCAGAGAAGTTCATAATAATAACTTAAAAGATTTCAAATACTGGGGTATTATGAAAAGTCAAACCAGATTGGAGAGGAGGTGATTGGGAGAAAAAACTATTAAGACTTGAAGCAAAATTAATCTACCAATTAGACACATTGCATCCAAATGGACTTAAAGGGACACTGAACCCAATTTTTTTCTTTTGTGATTCAGATAGAGCATGCAATTTTAAGCAACTTTCTAATTTACTCCTATTATCAAATTTTCTTCATTCTCTTGGAATCTTTATTTGAAAAGCAAGAATGTAAGTTTAGATGCCGGCCCATTTTTGGTGAACAACCTAAGTTGTTCTTGCTGATTGGTGGATAAATTCACCCACCAATAAACAAGTGCTGTCCAGGGTGCTAAACCAAAAATTGGCTGGCTCCTTAGCTGTTTTTTTTTTTCAAATAAAGATAGCAAGAGAATGAAGAAAATTTGATAATAGGAGTAAATTAGAAAGTTGCTTAAAATTGCATGCTCTATCTGAATCCCTAAATAAAAAAATTTGGGTTCAGTGTCCCTTTAATTCTGAAATTTATATATCACCATTTATGTAACAGAGAATTATGTCACATCCTAAAGTCCATTTACTTCAATAAAAGAGAATAGGATACATATGTATGTGGAATACCCCTAACACTAACTATGTTCATTTTTTAAAATATGGAGTGGAAATTAGTAATGCATGTCTTTAACGTTTCCAGGATAGAGATCATCACCATCTATGATGTAGGTTAAAAGTAAAACGGAAGGTATAAAATTATAAATAAATAAGCTAAATTTAGGTGCATGAATTTGAGAATATGATAAGTGAGAGGATATTTAAATACTAATGAATATCCACACTACCACTCCAGATCTCTATGAGCTATATAATATAGGAGCTCTTTTCTGATGGAAATATGTATATTGCTTAATGTCTAAACATTACTTTGATTGAAATCTATATGAATATGCAACAGAAGTTGTGAGACTATAATGGCACAAATTTGATATGAAGTATATTAACTAACCAAATCAAAAAGTTGTGAGACCAAAATAGGCTTGTTTATAGAAAACTATCATCAAAAATTCCACCTTAAATAACAATTATGGAAATCCACCTTAACTGATAGTGAGATTCGATGAACCAATCAGGACGAAAGGAGGCCTTTTTAAAGCTTGGAGTGTATACACTAAAAAATGTCTTGATAAAGCCTTGAAGAGGCAAAACGCGTTGACCAGGACTGTATTCATTCCAAGTGTGCTAGCCCCCACCAAAGGCTAACACAGCGATATAATTTACAGGACTTTTCTACTTAAACTCCGGTAAAGGATACACTTCTCTATCTGCACCATTGGGTCCAGTGCACAAACCAAAAAGATAAGAGCCAAACTGAGTACACTGAAAGAAAAAAACTTTATTTTTATTGTATAACAGTATTTACTTGAATACTATCATCAGTAAGTTTATTTGGAAAGATTCGCCACTTGCAACAAGAACAACTAAAGAAGGAATAGCTGTAAAGACCGTTAACACCCCCAGTATAGGATACCTGGGTAAAATCGCTACTAGCGATAATTACAACCAGAGTGGATCAGCTGTAATTCCTTCAAGGATCCTATCACTGTTCTCTGACGATGCAGAAGTAAACCATGTGACTCCCACAACCCTAGGCAAATGAAGGAGAGGAGACGCCAACCGAATGTCCGTCGACACAATTATCTACAGAGGTAAATGCTTAGAGTATCAAAGCCAACAGGTAATATTCTTACAGGCATTGAGCCCCCTCTATCTTGCGGTATACACTGCTAAGAGGAGAAGTAAAAAACCATACCAGTGAGTAACAGTGGCATGGATGTCAGGACGTAATCTAATAAGGTAATAAACCTGTTTTATCTCCTTTTGGAGATTAAGTTGAATCTCTTCACTTACCACGGGACTTAAGTGACTGTGTATATGGTTATCCACAATCGAGGTGTTGACTCTGACACACAAATTTCCTACACCTATGCTTATGTTGCCACTTGGTCTCCAACTGTTGTTGTAAGCTAATCGTCACTATATTGCAAGTTGCGATTGCCCTTTCTTTTGAGAATTTGTTATTTATATGTTACACTAGCCCGCAGTAGGGTTATTTTAATTATAAAGGCACTGTATAGGCCCATTTTACATAGAGGCATTAGTCTGCTTATCAAGTGTTTGGGAAACGTCCCATTTTTTGTACTTAACATTAATTGTGTTTTATGTTATTTGCCCATTATATTTGTTTTTATAAAATTGCTGCTATTTTACATATTTCCTCTGAGACCTCAATTTGTAGCTTTAAGTTAGCGCCGTTCTCTTATTTTGTAAAAATATAAGTAAACACATATACTTAGAACTTTATATAAATAAATAAAGCGCCAACCATAGCTGAGAGTGTCTTAAATAATGATACATACTTACTAAAAGACACCCATCCACATATAGCAGATAGCCAAACTAATACTGAAAACTATCAGCAGAGGTAATGGTATAAGAGTATATCGTCGATCTGAAAAGGGAGGTAGGAGATGAATCCCTACGACCGATAACAGAGAACCTTTGGAAAGCTTTCCTGCGAGAGAAACCATAAAAATCAATAGGCGCTACTCTCTTCACACCCCTCTGACAAAATCTGTACTCTGAGAGGAATTGGGCTTCAGAATGCTTAGAAGCGCTGATCATAGAAGAAAAAATGAAGCACAAACTTACTTCACCACCTCCATAGGAGGCAAAGTTTGTAAAACTGAGTTGTGGGTGTGGTGAGGGGTGTATTTATAGGTATTTTGAGCTATTATAAAATAACAAACTTTTGATTGAAGGTAATAAACTAATTAAATCACCACAGTCCTCTCACACATCCTATCTATTCGTTGGGTGCAAGAGAATGACTGGAGGTGACGTAGAGGGGAGGAGCTATATAGCAGCTCTGCTGGGTGAATTCTCTTGCACTTCCTGTAGGGGAGGAGATAATATCCCAGAAGTAATGATGACCCGTGGACTGACCACACTTAACAGGAGAAATAGTAAAGTAATATAAAATACAAAGCACAAAGTGTAAACGCAGTGCTTTATTGCACTGGGCTTGTCTCTCCTTCATATACAGAAATGCAAAGTCTGCCTTTTTAGAATCTTGTGAGGGATCTCCCAGTGCTAGAGGATCATTTTATATAATTTCATCTGAGCCGAGAGCTTTAGATCATCAGGCCACCAAAGGGCCAAATGATCTAAAGTTCTCCGCTCAGTCAAGATTAGGGGTCCCAAAAATAATTGCCATTGCGATGCAGCCGTTAACTATGCTGCATCGATGCAGTGCAGATCTAAATCGATTCAGGGGTCAGTGACGTCATCGCACAATGTCACGTGACCCCGCCTCTCCCACTGAATGATGAGGGCTTAAAGTGATGGCAGACAGAGTAAAATAACTTTATCATGTAAAAGATATTGATTGGTTCTATGTTTTTGAACTTCAGCATGCTCAGTGCAGTTGTCTGACAAGCCGACAGCAGCCTCGTGTAAACAGTGAATATTTTCTTGTATTATCGCTTCACTGTTTACTGTTGCGGTATCTGCTGCATGTTTCCTCTTTGTCAGACCCCTAGCCCAGCCCCAAATGAGCATTTGAGTGTTGCTATTAGATATAGAAAAAGTCAAGTTTTACAAAAGTATCTAATAGCAACACTCAAATGCTCATTTGGGGCTGGGCTAGGGGTCTGACAAAGAGGAAACATGCAGCAGAGACCGCAACAGTAAACAGTGAAGCGATAATACAAGAAAATATTCACTGTGTTACACGAGGCTGCTGTCAGTTCCTCAGACCGCTCCTGTCCTGTCAGATCTCTCCTAGTCTTGAAGCAGGTGGCACAGCAGGAAGGCTTACTCAATCCCATTCACCCGGCCAGCACCTTTACCTCTAGGACAATTTATTGAAGCCGTTCAGTAAGTGGTTGGTGCAGCTGTTGATAAAGGTTCCGGTAAGAGGAAATTACATAGCATTCCTTCCCAGCTGCAGATCATCACAGAGCTGTAATAAACATGTTTAGAGTGCCTACATGATTGATTAGGTGACCCTTTGTTCATGTCAGTTAAGAGCCCTGATCAGTTATGGTGACACTGCACTGCTCACACATACCATGCATTCCTTTCAAAGCTCTCCACTCTCTAATACACAGAATACTAGTCTCATATGAGCTTTGGGGGCAAAATCACAGCCCATCTATGATCTAAGTGCAATATGTGACAGGGTATTGTATTATAGTTGTGCTTTGTATGTGTATATAAATAAATGTTTATGTTACATATAAACCTATTGCCTGTTAAAAGCATCTATTGCCTTAAATCTGAATCCATTATTTTTATTTATTAAAAAAAATAATCTATATCACACATATCCTATGTTATGCTCTGCTAAAAGTCAATCATTTATACACCTTGGTTCATAAACTGTGCATTATTCCCTGACAAAAGAGGCAAGTCCAGAATTATTATTTAACATGCCAGGACCATAATACCTTATATCCTAGAAACATACCCTTAGAATATAAGTACCTCTATATAATTAATATGGGACATAGATTGTAAAAATATAGATGGGAGTTGAGCAGCATATATAGTAAAAACTAAAAGAGAGTTTTTCTTAAAGCACTGCTACCTTTGCCCTCATAGTATAAATACTACACAACTATACACAGAGGAGGAATAAAAATGGGGTCCTATGCTACTCCTGTATTTGTATGTATCTGTTAACATAAGATACAATTGACTGCTCAATTTTAGGAGTTAACAATTATAGCTATTCCCTTCATCCTTACCTGTTATATATATATATATATATATACACTGTATATAGAAAATTATGGAATAGAACATAGGTAGAACAGTTTTACAAAATCATTGTAAGTCAGCTGTTCTGCAGATACTTTAGTGTTCAGACTTTGCTACATGCAGAAAGTATCGTATTTTTTAGAGCAGATAAAATAAAAAAAAGGGAGTTCAGACTGCTTGAATTTGTTAATGAAAAACATAATTTATGTAAGAACTTACCTGATAAATTCATTTCTTTCATATTAACAAGAGTCCATGAGCTAGTGACTTATGGGATATACATTCCCACCAGGAGGGGCAAAGTTTCCCAAACCTTAAAATGCCTATAAATACACCCCTCACCACACCCACAAATCAGTTTAACGAATAGCCAAGAAGTGGGGTGATAAGAAGCATATAAAATAAGGAATTGGAATAATTGTGCTTTATACAAAAAAAAAAAAAAATCATAACCACCACAAAAAAGGGTGGGCCTCATGGACTCTTGTTAATATGAAAGAAATGAATTTATCAGGTAAGTTCTTACATAAATTATGTTTTCTTTCATGTAATTAACAAGAGTCCATGAGCTAGTGACGTATGGGATAATGAATACCCAAGATGTGGATCTTTCCACACAAGAGTCACTAGAGAGGGAGGGATAAAATAAAGACAGCCAATTCCTGCTGAAAATAATCCACACCCAAAATAAAGTTTAATGAAAAACATAAGCAGAAGATTCAAACCGAAACCACTGCCTGAAGTACCTTTCTACCAAAAACTGCTTCAGAAGAAGAGAATACATCAAAATGGTAGAATTTAGTAAAAGTATGCAAAGAGGACCAAGTCGCTGCTTTGCAAATCTGATCAACTGAAGCTTCATTCCTAAACGCCCAGGAAGTAGAAACTGACCTAGTAGAATGAGCTGTAATCCTCTGAGGCGGAGTCTTACCTGATTTAACATAGGCAAGATGAATTAAAGATTTCAACCAGGATGCCAAAGAAATGGCAGAAGCTTTCTGGCCTTTTCTAGAACCAGAAAAGATGACAAATAGACTAGAAGTCTTTCGGAAAGATTTAGTAGCTTCAACATAATATTTCAAAGCTCTAACAACATCCAAAGAATGTAACGATTTTTCCTTAGAATTCTTAGGATTAGGACATAATGAAGGAACCACGATTTCTCTACTAATGTTGTTGGAATTCACAACCTTAGGTAAAAATTCAAAAGAAGTTCGCAACACCGCCTTATCCTGATGAAAAATCAGAAAAGGAGACTCACAAGAAAGAGCAGATAATTCAGAAACTCTTCTGGCAGAAGAGATGGCCAAAAGGAACAAAACTTTCCAAGAAAGCAATTTAATGTCCAATGAATGCATAGGTTCAAACGGAGGAGCTTGAAGAGCTCCCAGAACCAAATTCAAACTCCATGGAGGAGAAATTGACTTAATGACAGGTTTTATACGAACCAAAGCTTGTACAAAACAATGAATATCAGGAAGAATAGCAATCTTTCTGTGAAAAAGAACAGAAAGAGCAGAGATTTGTCCTTTCAAGGAACTTGCGGACAAACCCTTATCTAAACCATCCTGAAGAAATTGTAATATTCTCGGAATTCTAAAAGAATACCAAGAAAAATGATGAGTAAGACACCAAGAAATATAAGTCTTCCAGACTCTATAATATATCTCTCTAGATACAGATTTACGAGCCTGTAACATAGTATCAATCACAGAGTCAGAGAAACCTCTTTGACTAAGAATCAAGCGTTCAATCTCCATACCTTTAAATTTAAGGATTTCAGATCCGGATGGAAAAAAGGACCTTGCGACAGAAGGTCTGGTCTTAACGGAAGAGTCCATGGTTGGCAAGATGCCATCCGGACAAGATCCGCATACCAAAACCTGTGAGGCCATGCCGGAGCTATTAGCAGAACAAACGAGCATTCCCTCAGAATCTTGGAGATTACTCTTGGAAGAAGAACTAGAGGCGGAAAGATATAGGCAGGATGATACTTCCAAGGAAGTGATAATGCATCCACTGCCTCCGCCTGAGGATCCCGGGATCTGGACAGATACCTGGGAAGTTTCTTGTTTAGATGAGAGGCCATCAGATCTATCTCTGGAAGCCCCCACATTTGAACAATCTGAAGAAATACCTCTGGGTGAAGAGACCATTCGCCCGGATGCAACGTTTGGCGACTGAGATAATCCGCTTCCCAATTGTCTACACCTGGGATATGAACCGCAGAGATTAGACAGGAGCTGGATTCCGCCCAAACCAAAATTCGAGATACTTCTTTCATAGCCAGAGGACTGTGAGTCCCTCCTTGATGATTGATGTATGCCACAGTTGTGACATTGTCTGTCTGAAAACAAATGAACGATTCTCTCTTCAGAAGAGGCCAAAACTGAAGAGCTCTGAAAATTGCACGGAGTTCCAAAATATTGATCGGTAATCTCACCTCCTGAGATTCCCAAACTCCCTGTGCCGTCAGAGATCCCCCACACAGCTCCCCAACCTGTGAGACTTGCATCTGTTGAAATTACAGTCCAGGTCGGAAGAACAAAAGAAGCCCCCTGAATTAAACGATGGTGATCTGTCCACCACGTTAGAGAGTGTCGAACAATCGGTTTTAAAGATATTAATTGATATATCTTCGTGTAATCCCTGCACCATTGGTTCAGCATACAGAGCTGAAGAGGTCGCATGTGAAAACGAGCAAAGGGGATCGCGTCCGATGCAGCAGTCATAAGACCTAGAATTTCCATGCATAAGGCTACCGAAGGGAATGATTGAGACTGAAGGTTTCGACAAGCTGTAATCAATTTTAGACGTCTCTTGTCTGTTAAAGACAGAGTCATGGACACTGAATCTATCTGGAAACCCAGAAAGGTTACCCTTGTTTGAGGAATCAAAGAACTTTTTGGTAAATTGATCCTCCAACCATGATCTTGAAGAAACAACACAAGTCGATTCGTATGAGACTCTGCTAAATGTAAAGACTGAGCAAGTACCAAGATATCGTCCAAATAAGGAAATACCACAATACCCTGTTCTCTGATTACAGACAGAAGGGCACCGAGAATCTTTGTGAAAATTCTTGGAGCTGTAGCAAGGCCAAACGGTAGAGCCACAAATTGGTAATGCTTGTCTAGAAAAGAGAATCTCAGGAACTGAAAATGATCTGGATGAATCGGAATATGCAGATATGCATCCTGTAAATCTATTGTGGACATATAATTCCCTTGCTGAACAAAAGGCAATATAGTCCTTACAGTTACCATCTTGAACGTTGGTATCCTTACATAACGATTCAATAATTTTAGATCCAGAACTGGTCTGAAGGAATTCTCCTTCTTTGGTACAATGAAGAGATTTGAATAAAACCCCATCCCCTGTTCCGGAACTGGAACTGGCATAATTACTCCAGCCAACTCTAGATCTGAAACACAATTCAGAAATGCTTGAGCTTTCACTGGATTTACTGGGACACGGGAAAGAAAAAATCTCTTTGCAGGAGGTCTCATCTTGAAACCAATTCTGTACCCTTCTGAAACAATGTTCTGAATCCAAAGATTGTGAACAGAATTGATCCAAATTTCTTTGAAAAAACGTAACCTGCCCCCTACCAGCTGAACTGGAATGAGGGCCGTACCTTCATGTGAACTTAGAAGCAGGCTTTGCCTTTCTAGCAGGCTTGGATTTATTCCAGACTGGAGATGGTTTCCAAACTGAAACTGCTCCTGAGGACGAAGGATCAGGCTTTTGTTCTTTGTTGAAACGAAAGGAACGAAAACGATTGTTAGCCCTGTTTTTACCTTTAGATTTTTTATCCTGTGGTAAAAAAGTTCCTTTCCCACCAGTAACAGTTGAAATAATACAATCCAACTGAGAACCAAATAATTTGTTTCCTTGGAAAGAAATGGAAAGTAGAGTTGATTTAGAAGCCATATCAGCATTCCAAGTCTTAAGCCATAAAGCTCTTCTGGCTAAGATAGCCAGAGACATAAACCTAACATCAACTCTAATAATATCAAAAATGGCATCACAGATAAAATTATTAGCATGCTGGAGAAGAATAATAATATCATGAGAATCACGATCTGCTACTTGTTGCGCTAGGGTTTCCAACCAAAAAGTTGAAGCTGCAGCAACATCAGCCAATGATATAGCAGGTCTAAGAAGATTACCTGAACACAGATAAGCTTTTCTTAGAAAAGATTCAATTTTTCTATCTAAAGGATCCTTAAACGAGGTAACATCTGACGTAGGAATGGTAGTACGTTTAGCAAGGGTAGAAATAGCCCCATCAACTTTAGGGATTTTGTCCCAAAATTCTAACCTGTCAGGCGGAACAGGATATAATTGCTTAAAACGTTTAGAAGGAGTAAATGAATTACCCAATTTATCCCATTCTTTGGAAATCACTGCAGAAATAGCATTAGGAACAGGAAAAACTTCTGGAATAACCGCAGGAGCTTTAAAAACCTTATCCAAACGTATAGAATTAGTATCAAGAGGACTAGAATCCTCTATTTCTAAAGCAATTAGTACTTCTTTAAGTAAAGAGCGAATAAATTCCATCTTAAATAAATATGAAGATTTATCAGCATCAATCTCTGAGATAGAATCCTCTGAACCAGAAGAGTCCAAAGAATCAGAATGATGGTGTTCATTTAAAAATTCATCTGTAGAGAGAGAAGATTTAAAATACTTTTTACGTTTACTAGAAGGAGAAATAACAGACAAAGCCTTCTTTATGGATTCAGAAACAAAATCTCTTATGTTATCAGGAACATTCTGCACCTTAGATGTTGAGGGAACTGCAACAGGCAATGGTACATTACTAAAGGAAATATTATCTGCTTTAACAAGTTTGTCATGACAATTATTACAAACAACAGCTGGAGGAATAGCTACCAAAAATTTACAGCAGATACACTTAGCTTTGGTAGATCCAGCAGGCAGTGATTTTCCTGTAGTATCTTCTGGCTCAGATGCAACGTGAGACATCTTGCAATATGTAAGAGAAAAAACAACATATAAAGCAAAATAGATCAAATTCCTTATAAGACAGTTTCAGGAATGGGAAAGAATGCCAAATATCAAGCTTCTAGCAACCAGAAGCAAATGAAAAATGAGACTGAAATAATGTGGAGACAAAAGCGACGCCCATATTTTTTAGCGCCAAATAAGACGCCCACATTATTTGGCGCCTAAATGCTTATGGCGCCAAAAATGACGCCACATCCGGAACGCCGACATTTTTGGCGCAAAATAACATCAAAAAATGACGTAACTTCCGGCGACACGTATGACGCCGGAAACGGAAAAGAATTTTTGCGCCAAAAAAGTCCGCGCCAAGAATGACGCAATAAAATGAAGCATTTTCAGCCCCCGCGAGCCTAACAGCCCACAGGGAAAAAAGTCAAATTTTTGAGGTAAGAAAAATATGATAAATCAATGCATAATCCCAAATATGAAACTGACTGTCTGAAAATAAGGAAAGTTGAACATTCTGAGTCAAGGCAAATAAATGTTTGAATACATATATTTAGAACTTTATAAATAAAGTGCCCAACCATAGCTTAGAGTGTCACAGAAAATAAGACTTACTTACCCCAGGACACTCATCTACATGTTTGTAGAAAGCCAAACCAGTACTGAAACGAGAATCAGTAGAGGTAATGGTAAATATAAGAGTATATCGTCGATCTGAAAAGGGAGGTAAGAGATGAATCTCTACGACCGATAACAGAGAACCTTATGAAATAGACCCCGTAGAAGGAGATCACTGCATTCAATAGGCAATACTCTCTTCACATCCCTCTGACATTCACTGCACGCTGAGAGGAAAACCGGGCTCCAACTTGCTGCGGAGCGCATATCAACGTAGAATCTAGCACAAACTTACTTCACCACCTCCCTTGGAGGCAAAGTTTGTAAAAACTGATTTGTGGGTGTGGTGAGGGGTGTATTTATAGGCATTTTAAGGTTTGGGAAACTTTGCCCCTCCTGGTGGGAATGTATATCCCATACGTCACTAGCTCATGGACTCTTGTTAATTACATGAAAGAAATCATAGGCAGTAATCGTGATGCATCGTGGAATCGAATCGTTGACAGGATAATCGTAATCGAATCGTGAGACCAGTGAAGATGCACACCCCTAGTCAAGATAATCTAAGAAGTCTTGTTTATAGAACAAGGTCTCTCAAATAATTTTATTAACACAAATTTTTACTTTAGGAAATATTTATCTCATTATGCAGGGGTTTGTATGTGAAGGAGAGACTCCTATGTTACAATAGAAGGTTAAAAAAAAATCCCAAAGATTTTGTGTGATTTCTCTCCATGGTTTTGGAGATTTTTAAATTCTATAATAAGAGAACTTAGTTTTTTTGAAAAACGGATATTCATGTGCTGAGTAAACCAACTTTATTTCTATGAGAGCTGTCCCTTTCAGCCAGTAAGCAAAATAGTCCCAATACGCAGATGTAGATAATCATGCACTTCCAGGTAGGTTAACCGTAAACAGCTTTTTAATGAATATCTTTTATAAACTTTGCTTCATTCTCTTGGTATCATTTGTTGAAGAAGCAGCAATGAACTGCTGGGATCTAGCTGAACACATCTGCTGAGCCAATCACAAGAGGCATTTATTGAAGCTAGAATGGTTATATATTTGATAGGTTGACGGAGTATACTTCTTTTCTTCTTGCAATTCATGAAAAGAGGCATACATGTGCAGCCACCAATCAGCAGCTAGCTTCCAGCTGTGCTTTGCCGCTCCTGAGCCTACCTAAGTATGCTTTTCAACAAAGAATACCAAGGGAACTAAGTAAATTAGAAATGTATTTATAATTGCCTGCTCTGTGTGAATCGTGAAATTTCAATTTTGACTTTCATATCCCCTTAAAAGGACAGTCTAGTCCGAAACAAACTTTCATTATTCAGATAGGGCATGCAATTTTAAATAATTTTTCAATTTTGCTTTTGTTCTCTAAGTATTCTTAGTTGAAAGCTAAATCTAGGAGGTTCATATGCTAATTCTAAGCCCTTGAAGGCCACCTCTTAGCTCAGGGCATTTTTAGAGTTTTTACCCACTAGAGGGTGTTAGTTCTTGTGTTTCATATAGATAACACTGTGCTCATGCACGTGGAGTTCCTAGGAGCCCGCACTGATTGGCTAAAATGCAAGTCTGTCAAAAGAACTAAAATAAGGGGCAGTTTGCAGAGGCTTAGATACAAGATAATCACAGAGGAAAAAAGTGTATTAATATAACTGTGTTGGTTATGCAAAACTAGGGAATGGGTAATAAAGGGATTATCTATCTTTTAAAACAATAAATATTCTGGTGTAGACTGTCCCTTTAACTGCTGTTATTTCAAATACACATCTGAAAAGAAATAAAGTAATAGGCCCCTTGAATAGCAGTTCATGATTTGTGAAATCATTT
The DNA here is from genome assembly GCF_027579735.1 of Bombina bombina. Taxonomy (NCBI): domain Eukaryota; kingdom Metazoa; phylum Chordata; class Amphibia; order Anura; family Bombinatoridae; genus Bombina; species Bombina bombina. Next base: position 958,213,332 of record NC_069504.1, read on the forward strand.
TAGTGAATTTATAACTGAAGGGACAAGAAGCTGCAGTAAGAACATTTTCTAATGCATTAGTGTATTTTCATATTGTACTATTACTTGCCTAAAGTAGTTAAAGTCAGCTTCAGATTGGAAATACACTACTGTTCCAGAGCTAAACACAACTGCAGTCAGTCAGAATAATCATGTGTGTGTAGAGGCATAGCTAACTCTGTGGGTCAGCTATGTGTGTGTAAAACCCCTTTGCAAATACATAGGTAGCCAGGCAATAATACAATAAGAATATGCATTAGAGGATTTTCTTATTGTAGCTTTATATCCCTTTATCAATTCAAAGATCTAAGCACTCAAGTTCAACTTTCATAGTGTAAAGGTGTGATTTGCAATATATATACCCCCAACTAACGCTGACGTCACCCGGAATCACCGGGCCACCTGTGGAGTACTTCCGGCTGGAGACGCCGAGGGAGGTGGAGGGTACCGAGGAGCAGATGCCTGTGAGACAAGCGGTCCCTCGTTCTTGGAAGCCGGAGAGTCTAAGGTGAAGGGTAAGCAAGCACACATCTGGTGCCAAGTTTGCTTTATTACTGTTTTGAAAAGAAGAAGTGTTGTACAACCCTGCAAGTAATGTACATTTTGGGAGGTCTGTGTATTCTCTTTGGCTTTGTTATTGGCTACGTGTATTTTCAGGATAGGCACAGGACCTTGGTTGTGCTAGTGGAATATTGTGATTGGCACTCGTTTCCAATATTGTGTGTGTATATATATATATATATATATATATATATATACACATATATACACACATATATATATATACACATACATACATACAGGTGGCCCTCGGTTTACAACGGTTCAATTTGCACAGTTTCAGAATAACAACCTTTTTTTCAGTCATGTGACTGCTATTGAAAAGCATTGAGAAGCAGTGCATTGATTAAAATAGCCAGTAGGTGGAGCTGTCCACTTATGTTGCAGCAAAGATATGCAAGCCAAGCAAGCTGAAATTAATCAGTTTAACCAGACCTGAGCTATCGAGCAGCTTGCAAAGGAACAAGATCTTCCTGTCTATAAATCAGTCCATGCATAGAAAGAACTGTTTCTAATGCTGTTTAGCAAATGTTTTTGTTCATTTAACTTAGTTTAATTATATATTCTGTGTTGTGTAGTTATTTTATTAGGTTTATAATGCTGTTTAGCATTTAAAGTCTTCATTTCAAACCTTTAAAAATAATGTCTTAGGTGTTACTTATGACTATTTTGAGAGGGGCCTGGAACCTAATACCCTTACTTCCCATTGACTTACATTATAAACTGGGTTTCAATTTACAAAGGTTTCAATTTACAACCACTCCTTCTGGAACCTAACCCCGGTGTAAACTGAGGTCTACATATATATATATATATATATATATATATATATATACACACACACACAATTTTATCTTTTTGCTAAATCAAAAACTGGTCATATTTACTAATGTGAACTGAGGATGCTTAAGATTTGTTACAACAGGACAAAATTTGGTTTTAAGAGTTCAAAGGAAATTGGAAAATCCAGAAAGCATGGGAAAAGCACGATTGGAATTCTGATGTAAAATTGTCCCCTCTGGAAGTTATAGGGGCTATCGCTATACAAATGCATTTGTAAACTATGCAATAAAGTTATTGCATGGTTTTCTAATGGCTTTGAATTTTAACCCAGTGAAAAGCAATAATGGATTAGAATGTTGGCATTTACTTTCTGTTCTATTTAATACGTAAAGGGACATTAAACACTTTGAGATGGTAATATAGAATGATAAATTATATATATAAAAAAACCAAACTTTGCAATATACTTTCATTATTTATTTTGTTCCCTTTTCCTGTAATTTCATTCTGACAATCGTGTGCTTTTCAGTTCCTGTTAGAAGTGGAAGAGCAGAACACTGTTATATTCCACACAGTCATTGGCTGCACACTCTAGTGATTTATTTATAACTGTCTCTATTTGGCCTCAGCAGAGAATGAAACCTAAGTAACAACATGGCAGCACCCATTGCTTTAAAAGACACTGAAACTTTAAAGTTATTAAGTCAATATTTAAACAACTAACTAAATTAAAAAAAATATCCATCTACATAATATTCTCAAATGTATCTTTTCTTTAGATGCTTCATTCTATCTAGCAGTTATTTAGTGTTTAATGTCCCTTTAAGTGTTATTATGAAGTGCAGAAAGCAGGGTCAAATAAATCATAATTGGTGCCTAGTAAATATGCCAGAATGTGTGTGCAGTCACTCACATTTTAACACTGAAAACATCAAAAAGCTGTAAAAAATAAAAATTATGTAAAAAACAAAACTGACAATTTAACTTTGATGCAAAAATTCCCCGTTTAAATCAGTCTTTTCCCATATCCAATGCAAGTAAGTGTTTATGAAGAAAAAATAATAATAAAATAAATAACAAAATAGAATGTCTAATTATTTACTATAACAAACAACATGATATCAGGGCATATATGTCATCAGTCTTGGATCTGTAAGTCTTCTGATGAAACAATCTGAACAAATAAAATCTTAGATAAAAACAATAGAACTTGTTTTGTTAGCAAAAATAAATACAGCATGTTCCACCAAGGAGTTGCTGTATCGTAAAACATTGTACAGGGTGTATGTACAGTATTTGTTATGTTTGACAAAGCACACTTCTGTTTTTAGGGCACCTCATAACTGGAGCAGATGCATTACAACCCCTCTTAGCCTCCTGGTTCCGATACAAGTTTTCACATTGTGACAGAAGAGGTAATCATGATCCTGTTCCATTGATAACATGGTCTTATGAAACTCCACAGGATAACAAAATTTGGATCCATTAAACAAACAACTGTGGTCCAAACTCTTCACAGGTATGAATAGGAGCCATAATATGGCAAAGCGATGCGTCAGTCTACTATGATCGCAAATATTTAAAATCCAATTATGGGCATTCACTCAAATCTCAACATCACTCTCTTTGTCATTGTCATGATCTCCATCATAAAACTCATTTGATGCTTCAGGCCTATAAAAAGAAGAATTAGTGTTAAAAGGTTTACAAAATGTCTACTAATCTGATGTTTGGAAATGTTTCTAACCATTACATTAACTTGGAATGACAAATGATAACCTATAAATTGGTAAATAAGATAACTGACAAACTTCTAAATAACGTTAAAGACTGGATTACTCTATTGTGTTTTTTCTGGTTTACAAACATGTTTTACTTGAACGCCTATATTCCAAAGGAGCTTTTATATGTATATATATAAATAATCAGGATGTACTGGTATTTTTATAATATTACATCAAAGCACACAGCTTTCATTAGTTTTGCAAACACCAAGATCTGATTAAAAACATGATGTGCTTTAAATTGATTTAGAACCTTACTGGATACCAAAACCAAACAAGAAAATAGACACTTACCTACTGTAGTTTTCCTCTGAGCCTCTCTCTTCAGGATCTGGCTCTTCTGTGCGTTCATAACTCAGAAGATCTGATGGGACATCATGGATCTGAACACTTGGTGCATGATTCAGCATTTTCAAATTTTCAAAAATAGTCTGTCTGATTTGATCTAAATACTGCAAAGGAACATATAAAAAGTTAAACATAATTTAGCTTACTGAAAGTATTTACACATTTACTACATAAAATTAGATGACATTTACTTTAGAAACAGCGAGAAAAGTAAAAGAAAAGTTTTGTCTTTGTCTAATATGTGAACCCCTTTATCAGACTATTAACAACAGTATTGTGTTTTAGATAATTTTTTTCCATTTTGCCAGATAAGTATGGGTCTTACTTAGCATTTCCTATATAATAGGATATGCTATTATGGCAGCAGTGATAGTTTAGCATAGGTAGTATTAAAGAGGACTTTTGGGCATTTTTCTGGGTCTAGTATAGGCTATAGAGTTGTTTGCCTGCGCCCACTGAACATAACTCTCTGTCACAAACAGGAGACAGGAAACTGGGTGGTTAACCCTTTCAGTGTCTTTAAATTCAACTATTGTGGTCTGACATCTTAGCATTTTTAAAAATAAGGTTTCCTCAAACACAATTCCAAATGCCCCAACAATTTAAATTCTCAACAATCTTCTCAATCTGAAGTATTATTTTTTTTTTAGCACATGCACTCTATTATTAGACAAGTTGCCACACTGTAAGAAAAGTGGATTTAGTACTTATTGTGTTGTATTGAGCCAACTGATCCAAATTTATTTCCCCCCCTTGAAGTCTTAGAAGGTAAAGCTGTACTTCCACGGGGTCCTTATAAGGGTAGCTGGGCTACATCCTTGTTCTGTACAATACATTTAGACATTTCTGTATCAGGCCAGAAAATAAAAACTCACACAGCAAACAGTCCCTAAACTTTAGATTAGATAGGCCCTTGATTTAGATTAGGAACATTCTAATCAGTAACTGAAAGAGGATGCTAAAAGAAGAACATAATGGTAACTTCCAGTCTGCTAGATCAGATCAGATATTTGAGGAAGAATAATGGTGTGGATTAGAACAGTTGCATGGAAAAGTACAAGGCCAGACAAGCATAAAACCTGAAATGCACTACTAGTCAACGGTAAAGAATGTAGGATAGGTACGCCATCTAGTGTTCAAATCCACTTGTAGAAAAATGTTGACTTTTACAAAATAGGTTGTTAATAGCTATTAATAGAGAAGACTGTGGTCAATATGATTAAGCATTATAAAATGGCAATCACAAAATGTATGCTTACCAGATAAATTTCTTTCTTTCCAGACATGGAGAGTCCACAACATCATTCCAATTACTAGTGGGATATTCACTCCTGACCAGCAGGAGGAGGCAAAGAGCACCACAACAAAGCTGGTAAGTGACTTCCCTTACCCATAACCCCTAGTCATTCAGCCGAAGGGAAATGGAAAAAGAAGATAACACAAAGGTGTAGAGGTGTCTGAAGTTTAACAAAAAATACTGTCTAATAAGGGTGGATTCGTGGACTCTCCATGTCCGGAAAGAAAGAAATTTATCAGGTAAGCATACATTTTGTTTTGTTTCTTAAGACATGGAGAGTCCACAATGTCATTCCAATTACTAGTGGGAACCAATAGCCAAGCTAGAGGACACAGAATGAATAGGGAGGGAGAAACAGAACAGGCAGACCTAAACAGAAGGCACCACCGCTTGAAGCACCCTTCTCCCAAAGGAATCCTCAGCCGAGGCAAAAGTATCAAATTTGTAGAATTTGGAAAAGGTATGCAGAGAGGACCAAGTTGCAGACTTGCAAATCTGTTCCACAGAAGCTTCATTTTTTGAAAGCCCAAGAAGAGGAGACAGCCCTAGTGGAATGAGCTGTAAATCTGTCAGAATGCTGCTGTCCAGCAAAACGAATCATACTTCTCAACCAGAGGGAAAGAGAAGCAGAAGTAGCCCTCTGACCCTTACGCTTTCCAGAGAAACAAACTAACAGGGCAGAAGACTGGCGAAAATCCTAGTAGCCTGTAGGTAGAATTATAGAGCGCGCACCACATCCAAGTTGTGCAACAGACGTTCCTTATGAGAGGAAGGATTAGGACAGAGAGAAGAAACAACAATCTCCTGATTAATATTTCTATCCGAAACCACCTAAGGGAGAAACCCCAATTTTGTACGAAGTACCGCCTTATCCGCATGAAAAATAAGGTAAGGTGAATCACACTGCAAAACCGAGAGTTCGGAAACTCTCTGAGCAGAAGAAATAGCCATAAGAAACAAAACCTTCCAAGATAATAGCTTAAAGGGATAGTAAACCCCAAAATTTTCTTTTATGATTCAGATAGAACATACAATTTTAAACAACTTTCCAATTTAATTCTATTATCAAATTTTCTTCATTCTCTTGTTATCCATTGCTGAAGGGACAGCATTGCACTACTGAAAGGAAGCTGAAAATATCTATTTAGCCAATCACAAGAGACAAATGTGTGCAGCAGCAGCTCCCACTAGTGTATGATATGTGCGTATTCATTTTTTTTAACAAGGGATACTAAGAGAACAAAGCACATTTGAAAATAGAAGTGAATTTAAAAGTGTCTTAAAATAACATGCTCTATCTGAACCATGCAAGTTTAATTTCGACTTTCCTATCCCTTTAATATTTATGGAATGCATTGGCTCAAACGGAGCCTGCTGCAAAACATTAAGAACTAGGTTAAGGCTCCAAGGAGGAGCAACAGATTTAAACACAGGCCTCATGTATTTACACCATATCTTATGGTAAATCTTACGAGTAACAGGCTTGCAAGCCTGAATCATAGTATCAATAACAGACTTAGAAAACCCACGCTTAGCCAGAACTAAGGGTTCAATCTCCAAGCAGTCAGCTTTAGAGAAATTCGATTTGAATGGAGGAAAGGACCCCGAGTTAGAAGGTCCTTCCTCAGAGGTAACCTTCAAGGGGGAATAGATGACATCTTTACTAGGTCCGCAAACCAGATCCTGCAAGGCCATGCAGGAGTTTTTAGAATTATAGACGCTCTCTCCTGTTTGATACGAGCAATGACTGGAAAGAGAGCAAACGGAGGAAACGGGTATGCTAGACCGAAGTCCCAAGGAACCGCCAGAGGATCTATCAGGGCGGCCTGAGGATCTCTTGACCTTGAACCGTACCTTGGAAGCTTGGTGTTCTGACGAGACACCCTCAGATCCAACTCCGGCACCCTCCACTTGAGGCATAACCTGGAGAGCCCCCTCCCCGGGATAAAAGGTCTATCTGCTAAGGAAATCCGCCTTCCAGTTGTCCATTCCTGGAATGTGGCAGATAGAAGACAATTGTGAGCTTCTGCTCACTGCAGAATGCGAGTCACCTCCTTCTATGCCAAGGAACTCAGAGTTCCTCCCTGGTGGTTAATGTAAGCCACTGACGTGATGTTGTCCGACTGGAACCTGATAAACCGGGCTAAGGACAACTGAGGCCAGGTCATCAGCGCATTGAAGATCGCTTTCAACCCCAAGATGTTTATTGGAAGAGAAGACTCGTCCCGAGTCCATCGGCTCTGAGACTGCTTCCCAGTCTAGCAGGTTGGCATCCGTGTTCACAATCACCCAGGAAGGTCTCCGGAACCATGTGCCCTGAGACAGATGATCCTGAGAAATACACCACGAGAGAGTGTCTCTTGTCAACTGGTCTAGATCTATCCTCTGAGCATGCATAATTGCAGAGCTCTCAAATGGAATCGAGCAAAGGGAATGATGTCCATGGAAGCGACCATCTGACCTCCGTCAGAATTTTTTTTAATAGATAGGGAATCGATGATAGTCCCTAAGAAAACCACCCTTGTAGCTGGAACAAGGGAACTCTTCTCCAGATTCACTTTCCAGCTGTGGGAACGTAGAAAAGACAACAAGATCTCTGTATGAGAGTTTGCTTGTTGAAAAGATTGTGCCTGAACCAATATGTCATCCAGGTAAGGTGCCACCGCAATTCCCTGAGACCTGACAACTGCCAAGAGAGCCCCCAGAACCTTTGAAAAAATTCTGGGAGCTGTGGCAAGGCCAAACGGAAGAGCCACAAACTGAAAGTGCTTGTCTAGAAAAGCGAATCTCAGGAACTGGTGATGATCCCTGTGGATGGGAACATGAAGATACGTGTCCTTTAGGTCTATGGTCATCATGAACTGACCCTCTTGGTCCAAAGGAAGAATGGAACAAATGGTTTCCATTTTGAAGGACGGTACCCCGAGAAACTTGTTGAGACACTGTAGGTCTCTTTTTGAATAAAATCCTAGACTCTGTTCTCTTACTGGAATAGGAACAATCAATCCCAAGGAGGAAAGGTCCTGAACGCATTTTAAGAATACCTCTCTTTTTACCTGATCCGCAGATAACATTGAGAGGAGAAATCTGCCTCTGGGAGGACGAGATTTGAATTCTATTTTGTACCACTGAGATACTATGTCCACAGCCCAAGGATCTGGGATATCTCGTATCCACGCTTGATGAAAAAAGGTAAGTCTGCCCCCCACTTCATCCGATCCCGGGCCAGGGGCAGACCCTTCAAGCTGACTTGTCTCAGCAGAGGGCTTCTTAGATTGCTTTCCCTTATTTCAAGACTGATTGGGCTTCCAAGAAGACTTGGACTGCTCCTGCTTGGAGGAAGGAGAGGAAGGACTTTTGATTTTTTTAAGTTTACGAAAGGATGAAAATTACTTTGACGTCCTTTAGGTCTATTCTTCTTGTCTTGTGGTAGAAAGGACCCCTTTCCACCTGTAATTTCAGAAATTATCTCCACCAGACCAGGACCAAACAGGGTCTTACCCTTGTAAGGTAGTGACAGAAGCTTAGACTTGGAGGTAACATCAGCTGACCATGATTTTAGCCACAGAGCCCTGCGGGCTAGGACAGTAAAGCCCAACATCTTGGCTCCCAGTCTGATGACTTGCATGTTAGCATCAGAGATAAAGGAATTGGCTAGTTCAAAAACCTTAATCCTATCCTGGATCTCCTCCAACGGAGTATCCTCTAAAATCAGTTCTGACAAGGCATCGCACCAATAAGATGCTGCACTTGCTACCATGGCAATACAAACTGCAGGTTGCCATTGAAGCCCTTATGAACATACATTTTCTTTAGATAAGCCTCCAGCTTTTTATGCATGGGATCCTTAAAAGAACAGCTATCCTCAATAGCAATTGTGGTTCTCTTAGCTAGAGTAGAGAGATAGCTCTTTCTACCTTAGGCACTGTGCGCTATGAGTGTCGAATGGAGTCAGCAACAGGAAACATCTTTTTTTTTTTTTATTTAAAAATGGGAGATGGGGAGAAAGGTATCTCAGGTTTATTCCATTCCTGTGCAATGATCTCTGACACACGGTCTGGAACAGGAAATACTTCCACATCAGAAGAAACATCATAGTATTTATTAAGTTTACTAGATTTCTTAGTGTTGACAGCAACAGAAGCGTTGGATTCGTCCAAAGTAGCTAAAACCTCCTTTAGCAGTACACAGAGGTGTTCAAGCTTAAATCTGAAGTTTGCCTCTTCAGAATCAGACAAAGGAATTATACTATCAGAATCTGAGATTTCACCCTCAGAGGCTACTGAGGTATCCTCTTCATCAGACTTTTGAGGGAGGTCCACCTTTACAGCAGCAGATGGGACAGACACCTTACCATCTGACAAATGTTTACATTTCCTCTTGCGTTTTCCCATAATAGGGAAAGCAGAGGATATCTGTGAAGCAAAATCTGACGGCAAATAAACTCCTCCAGGAAGCTGAGAGGAACTGCAGGGCACTGTGACGCCATTGAGGCTTGGGACATTTGAGGAGAAAGCTGTGGCATTGCCTGAACAGCATCATCCTGAGAGACATTAGGCTCAGAAAAAAGAAATTTATCTTTACATTTTAATGTTTTATCTATACATGAGGAACAAAATTGCATAGGTAACACAATTTGGGTCTCTAGACACAACAAACATTTGTCCATAAGGACAGGATCCTGCTCCATGTCCATATCTTAAACCAGAGACTGAGGAATGACTATATATATATATATATATATATATATATATATATATATATATATATATAAGAATATATTTTTTTAAATTGACACTGTCACTTTAAAATGTACCCCTAAATAAGGACCTCTACACGTCAGCAGACTGAGGTGCCCTACCTGCCCGACCGGAGTAAGAAAATCTTGCCAGAAATAAAACTGCCGGTCTCACAGCCTATCAGATCTGGGAGCGGAAGAGGAGTCATGTGACAGGCTGAACAGAAACTGTGCATCAAAAGTAAAAGCGAGCGTTTCTGAAGCCGTGTTAGACCAGAACAGTAAACTGACACAATCAGTCTAAAAACTACCGGTCTCCCTCTGACTAACCCTCTTGAGCTAAAAAAAGTGTATAAAACACAGACAGAAGCCCCAATATCCAAAAATAAAATGAGCCACACATTTTAGGTTAACTCCTTCAAACCCATAAAGGAAAATTAACCCCTAAGTCTCCTGTTATCACATGTTTTTTTTTTGTGCCTGCACACTACCTAAATAAAATCCTTCATTAAAGGGACACTGAACCCAAATTTTTTCTTTTGTGATTCAGATAGAGCATGACATTTTAAGGAACTTTCTAATTTACTCATATTATCAAATTTTCTTCATTCTCTTGGTATCTTTATTTGAAATTCAAGAATGTAAGTTTAGATGCCGGCCCATTTTTGGTGAACAACCTAGGTTGTCCTTGCTGATTGGTGGATAAATTCATCCACCAATAAAAAAGTGCTGTCCAGAGTTCTGAAACCCCAAAAAAGCTTTGATGCCTTCTTTTTAAAATAAAGATAGGAAGAGAACAAAGAAAAATTAATAACAGGAGTAAATTAGAAAGTTGCTTAAAATTGCATGCTCTATCTGAATCACGAAAGAAAAAATTTGGGTTCAGTGTCCCTTTAAGGATTAAACATGTCCCAAATAAATAATGCAGATAATCCTCTTAAAGTGAAGGTAAAGTTTGTTATATCACATTAGTCATGTATACAGGTCACCCTAAAATAATGGTACTTTCATTCATTATTTTTTTATATTTTTATTATACACTGAGTTTTCGCCGTTTATAGTTACCTTATTTCAATCGCAAAATTCAACCCGTTTTTTTTTTTTTTTTGGCTTGCAGGTCAAGTTTTAACAGTAGCCAATTGAAATACTGGCCGTTAGGCAGCCGTCATATTACGTCATTAGTCTCTTGGACGATTTGCGCATGCGTTCCTGAAATGTTATTTGACTATGAAGACAAGCGCGCTCCCGTTGTGCGCATGCTTATAGCAAATGTTTGGTTTTTGCATGCATTGCAAATGTTTTTTTTGTTTTTTTTAGTAAGACGTGGGGCGCTTTGTTAAAAGCTTTGAGAATATCGGTGTCTCAAATCCGGAGTGATAGAATTATAACAAGCTTATTGGTGACTGTAGAAGACGCTATGCGCATGCGCAATTCGTGGAATACTCGTGAACGCGCTTTAGAGAGAGCTCTATACGTCAGACTGTCAATACTGATGGGAGGAGACTAACGCACGGTAGGGAAATAAAAAACATGTTTATTAGAAAAATATATAATTGTTTGGGGCAAAGAAGGTAGCGATTAGATTCTTTAAAATTTGACTAATGTATCTGTATATAGAGAAAGTGAAAACTTTACCTTCACTTTAAGTGCAAGTCTCCAAGACCAAGAAGACAAAGGCACTTACCTGCAATCCAGCTGTCCAGCAGAAAGACAGCTCACAAGGCGTGAAAGGACACATACTCCTTACAGAGACCTGTAGAAAAAGAAAGAACAGAGTAACCAACTCTGGCTTTCAACACCAAGGGCAGCAAATATGTTAGAAACCTGAGCAAGGACCACCTCATTACTTTCTAACTGCTTAAAAGCCACCACTACTGTCATCCCCGAGTGCAATAGGTGAAACCTTTAAAGACTTCTATTATAACCTAGAATCTTATGAATCTACTAAACTACTCTCTTCAGATTACATTCGCCGGTACTTACAAGCTCTGAACCACCCACAATTAGACCAATCAAACTTCTCTGCCCTTACTTCCCCGATTACACCTGAAGAAGTCCGATCAGGCATCAGGGATCTCAAAACAGCAAAATCGCCAGGCCCGGACGGCTATACGGGTCAATTTTACAAGACATACATAACTCAGATCTCCCCCATTCTCTGTAGAGCCTTTAATGAAGTCCAAAACAAAGGGCGTTTTCGGAGTGAGTACTTAGAGGCAACAATTACTAACATTCTCAAGCACGGTAAGGATCCTTCAGAGTGCGGGAGTTATCGCCCGATCTCCTTACTCAATATAGACACTAAACTTTACGCCAAGATCATTGCAAATCGCTTGGCTAAAATTATTTCCACTTTGGTTCATCCGGACCGAGTGGGCTTCATCCCTCAAAGGGAGGGTCCAGATGCAACAAGACGTATTCTTGACATTCTGATCGAGGGTACAAGGGACAAGGCTCCCATGCTTGCCCTGTCGTTGGAAGCTGAAAAGGCCTTTGACAGGGTGAGGTGGGAGTACCTTTGGGAAACATTACGTGACTTTAAACTTCCAGAGAAATGTATACTTTCGGTTCAGGCCCTTTACGCTTGCCCAGCGGCCAGGGTTAAGGGTGTTGGATTTCAGTCTAGCCGTTTTAATATCACCAATGGGACGAGACAGGGGTGTCCTCTCTCTCTGCTCCTGATTGCTCTGGCCATTGAGCCCTTGGCTCAAGCTATTAGAATGGACCCAGATATCTCTGGGTTCCCGGTCCGGTTGTCTCAACATAAAATCTCCTTGTACGCGGATGACGTCGCGCTTTTACCTTCTAACCCGTCCAGGTCCCTTCCTGCTGTTTTTAGGATACTTTCTCAGTTCAACGCCCTGAGTCATTACAAACTCAATCTGGCCAAGACAGAAGCTTTACATATTAATGTCTCACCACATGAACTGTCCTCCTTGCAGAGAAAATTTTAGTTTCAATGGTCTCCTAGCTCCATTAAGCTGTTAGATATCCACCTTTGTCCAAACACGTCCATGGTAATCTCTAAGAATTACGTAGAAAGACTCCCAGAATGGAGAAAACTTTTAGATTCTTGGGACTATCGTGAAATTTCATGGACAGGTAGGATCGCTGCCATTAAAATGTCCTTCATCCCCAAGATAACCTGTTTTGATCGCTTCCGATCAATGTTCCTAGGCCCATCCTCAACAAGTTACAGAGTCTAATCACTAGTTATGTTTGGAAAGGTAGAAAACCCAGAACCTCCAGACAAACCTTACAGAGGACCTGTGATAGGGGGGGCTCAGTCTGCCAAACATCATTCTATACTACCAGGCAGCCCGGATGACCCATCTGATGAGTTGGGGTCATTATGAGAACCCGGCTTCTTGGAGAGAGGTTGAATGTTCTCTCCTACCACCAGGCCTGCGTTTAATAGATTTGCCCTGGGTAGCGTCGCACTGTAGGAAAAACCTTCACATTACGCACCCAGTGATTCTAGAGACTCTACATTCTTGGGAGCAAACAAGATACCTAACCATTGTCGCCCCTCACCCTTCTCCGAGACAAACTATAGCTAGTGCCCTCTTTTGTCTCCCTGATTCCCACATCTCAAGCTGGAGAAATCTAAATGCAACCTATATTGCGGATTTATATGACCAGGTTAATGAATTATCCCATAATGCAGTGTGTGACAAACTACGCACTCCAGCGTCTCTGAGATTCGAGACCTTCCGGCTTTGCTCAATAGTAAGATCATGGGGATTTCCTAGAATAAACCTTAGATCGGTCACGGTATGGGAGCAGAGATGGTCACAACCCCATAAACTTAAAGGCACACTCTCCTTCCATTACGAGATTTTACTTAACTCCTCCTCTCAACATAAAATCTCTCAATATATAGCCTGGGAGAAGGAATTAAACTTCACGGCTGATGCTGACTCCTGGTATAGAGAACTAATTTTTACTAAGAAGTTACTACATTGCATGACCTTATGGGAATTGCACTATAAACTAACGGTCTGCTGGCACTTAGTTCCAGCCACATTACATAAGATATATTGCTCCCATCCTCCCACTTGCTGGAGAGGTTGTGGGCAATTAGGAACCCAAGCTCATATTTGGTGGTTTTGTTCTAAGATAACTCCAGTCTGGACCCAGATTTCTGACATTTTACACTCATTAGGTATCACTTCTACACTAAGCCCACAAACTTGTCTACTTCATCTAGACTTTCCGAATGTATCCCCCGCGCAAAAATCACTGGCCATTTACATACTCATGTCCACTAAGCTAGAAATTGCGAAAGCCTGGAAACTTCCTGCTCCCCCCTCCATCGCACAGATTTTAGCAACTGTTAACTTTCTCCTAAAAATGGAAGCATACTCTTACTCTGTGCAGGACAAATTAGACTTATTACGAGATCTGGTCTCCCTGGTGTGAAAAATTCCCCCATTGAAATACATTGAAATATGCTGAAATATGTGGATATCCACTGCAATTCCTCTCCCCTCCCGTCCCCCCACCTTACCCCTCCCTATCACCTCCTCTAATCCCTTCCTAACTTTATACTTTATTTTGGTCTGAATAAACTCAGAGATATTGTTTACAATGTTATAATATGGAAAAAGAGAAAAGCTAAATGTGAAAAGCAACATTTTTGTGAAGTCTGTTTGGAGATAGTTGAGATTATTATCTATTTATTTCATTTCTCCTTTCATATATTAGGATATTGGAAGTCTTTACTTAGAATATGTTGAAAATTATTTGGAAACGTCTCCTGTAACATGTTTATTATTATCGTTTGTTTTAGTGGGATTTATCTCACTCACGGAATTGTTGCATATTCTTGTTATCTTGGAATTTTCTCAATAAAAAACTATTTAAAAAAAAAAAAAAAAAAAAGCCACCACTACTCTGGCTCAAGAGATTGACGTGGACACAGCTAAAGCCAAATCCTTGCTTGCAGGGCAAAGTACCCAAAAAAGTAATCTATTTTCAGACACCAAACTTCACCTCCTCCATTGACAGAAGCAAAGAGAATGACTGGGGATTATGTGTAAAGGAAGTGACACTTACCAGCTTTGCTGTGGTGCTCACTAGTAATTGGAATAACGTTGTGGACTTTCCATGTTTTAGGAAAGAAAAAGTATACACAGAACAGCTAAGATAGAGGAGGGCAGAAGCTCACATATGTCCAAACATGATTACCACTTAAATGGGATAGAGTGGCCAGTATGATCTTGGGAGTAAAGACAGACTTATGCATGGAGCAGAGAAATGAAGCAGCCTTCTTCAAACTAACATCAAAAACTATCTAAAGATAAAAGGGGATAGCTTCTAACTAAAATGTTGACAGTAATTTATTAAAGGGACAGTATACTGTAAAATTGTTTCTTCCTTAATGTGTTTCCACTTTTTTTTTACCAACTGCAGAGTATAAAATGTATGAGAATTTGCTTTTTAAGGTTTATTTGTGTATATTAAATAACTGATTTTGTATTTTGAAGCCAAAACCAAATAAAATTGGTTGAGCTTGTGGGTATAAGCAGATCTCATTACTTTATCAGATTGTATACATATAAATACTTCTTTATCTTATATCTGTCCGTAAACCAAAGAGCAATACTTTGAGAGAACAATGGAAAATTAACATTGTATTACCTTATCTCTTCTATGCCCCACTTGGAGTGTAATTTCTTCTGCTGGCTGTGTTTACACATCTTATCTATAGCTAGGACCAGAAACTTTCAGAAAAGGTGGAAATACCACCGGCTAAATCAACTATTTCAAATGCCAATTTAAGGGTAAAGGACAATTAAACAATTCAATACACTCCAGCAGGTAAAGTGGATAATTGGAACAAATTAAAGGGGAGAGCATTTTTGAGTAAACTGCGCCTTTAAGTAGTAGCCTGACATAAATAAATAAATCTTGGACTCTTTCCTGCTTTAAAAGGGACATTAAACACTTGACTGCTAAAAATCGTTCAACCTAATTTCTACTGAGTAATAATAAAATACTGAGTACAGTTCTTTAGGGAGGGGGGAGAGAGGAAGGGGGAGAGAGACTCCAGTCCATTGGAGAAAATTGACTGAATAACTCATGCTGCAAATACTTTTTCCTGGAGATTTGTTCAATACAATTTTTAGTTTTATTTTCATACATCTACATTACATATATACATATATTACTGTATATTTGTAATGTAAATCAATTGGTGTTTACTCTTTGCTATAGCAGCTAAATTGAGATTACTGCCTGTGCTTAACCCTTAACAAGCACAAATATGCATGGACGAAAAATTTGCACCTGATGCTTTCTTTAGTACCAGGTGTTCTCCATTAGAAACCACAAACAGTCTCCAAGATTAGGCTCTTTTTATATACATGTGATGATAATTTCTCGAAATATACATATAACGTAATGCTATAAAAAGAGCATAATCTTGGAGATTATTACTGCCTAAAAAGACTATTTGTGGCATTTGTAATGTAGATGTAAGAAAATAAAATATTGTATTGAACAAATCTCCAGGAAAAAGTATTTGCAGCATGAGTTATTCAGTCTATTTTCTCCAACGGACTGGAGTCTCTCTCCCCCTACCTCTCTCCCCCCTCGGCCCCTCCCTCTCCAGTCTGGAGCTTGTCAGATTTACATTTATAAACCTGCTGAGTGCCGAGTATTCACACACCTTAGGAATGTCAGAGTGGTAACGTTTAAAAAGTAAGCTTTTTTACATAGAAAAGCATAATAATAAAATGTTTTATTTCAGTAACAGATTTGTAACAAACTGTAGCACAAGCTCTGTCTGCATAATATTGAGTGCTGCTGTATTTCCTATATATATATATATATATATATATATATATATATATATATATATATATATATATATATATATATATATATATACACACACATTATAGGGAGATATGAAGTGCGTGTCATGTGACTCTGCATTGAGTCACATGACTGCTGTGCCCCAGTGTAACGTATGTTAAAACATGGCACCTTACATGGGAGAATCAAGTACCTTATTAGTATTCATCTTCAAATCAATTTTATTCAACACTTTGGGGTAAGCTGAACAAATAAAGCAGACAGTAGTGATCACTTGATTTTAATTCATAATAAAACATCCTTTTAAATGATTTTTATCAGGTGTTAATTGTCCCTTTAAGTGCAAAATTGATTTTTTTTTTATTAGTAGTTTTAGTTAAAACTTTAATCCTCTTAAAGGACCATTCAATACAATAAAACTGCATAATTAACAAGTGCATAATAAAAAGACAAAGCAATAACACTTACTTTAAATTTTGAATAAGCAGTAGATTTTTTTTTCCTACTGAGCATGGGCAAAAGCTACCAGGGTATACGTAAAACCATAACATTTGAGAGGTTCATTATATAACATTTCTAATTTTTATGAATTGGTGCTTTTGAAATATTTATTCAATTCTGAGTATCTCTAGAAATTGTGGACTGAATGAGAGTTAGCTAGAAAACCCAAGTACTCTGAATTAACTTCTAGAGTTCTATAGGAAGACATTTTTGCAGTGCAGCAGCTAGAATATTTAAATTACCAGCCCGAATGGTGATCTTACATTTTCTTTGAAGCAGGACAGATTCATTTAGCTTTGCAATGACACAGCAAGCACACTATTTTTTTGGGGAACACAAAACTAGCTTGTTCCAGATGTTAGCTTAGCAATGTCAATTTTTTTGGGAGCACAATACCAGTGGAATTAAGAAAAAGAAACCGCTGCTCAGGTTTGCATTAATCTATATTTTGTTGTTCCATTTCCAAGTGTTGGTTTAACAATGTGGCATTATCTTAATAATGTCAGTGAACCCTCAAAGAAGAAGGTAGATGATGCAGAAGGAAGTAAAAGAGTTTGAGCTGTGAAGACTTGGTGGGCGACTTTTATTGTGGACTTTAACTTCCCAGACTCTGAATGTTACTTAAAAGGGACATGAAACCCAATTTGTTTTCGTTCATGATTTAGAAAGAGCATGCCATTTTAAACAACGTTGTAATTTACTTCTATTATCTAATTTGCTTAATTCTCGATATTCTATGCTGAAAAGCATATCTAGATAGGCTCAGTAGCTACTGATTAGTAGCTGTACATAGATGCTCGTGTGAGTGGCTCACCCATGTGCATTGCTATTTCCTAAAAAAATGAAGAAAATTAGGTAATAGAAGTAAATTGGAATGTAGTTTAAAAACATAATTTATGCTTACCTGATAAATTTATTTCTCTTGTAGTGTATCCAGTCCACGGATCATCCATTACTTATGGAATATATTCTCCTTCCCAACAGGAAGCTGCAAGAGTCCACCCACAGCAAAGCTGCTATATAGCTCCTCCCCTAACTGCCATATTCAGTCATTCGACCGAAAACATGCAGAGAAAGGAAAAACCATAGGGTGCAGTGGTGACTGTAGTTCAAATGAAAAAATTACCTGCCTTAAAGTGACAGGATGGGCCGTGGACTGGATACACTACAAGAGAAATAAATTTATCAGGTAAGCATAAATTATGTTTTCTCTTGTTAAGTGTATCCAGTCCACGGATCATCCATTACTTATGGAATACCAATACCAAAGCTAAAGTACACGGATGATGGGAGGGACAAGGCAGGTACTTAAACGGAAGTTACCACTGCCTGTAAAAAACCCTTTCTCCCAAAAATAGCCTCCGAAGAAGCAAGGTATCAAATTTGTTAAATTTGAAAAGTATGAAGCGCAGACCAAGACTCCGTCTTGTAAATCTGTTCAACAGAAGCCAGCTTTAAAAAAGGCCCAAGTGAAAACCACAGCTCTAGTAGAATGAGCTGTGATCCCTTCAGGAGGCTGCTGTCCAGCAGTCTCATAAGCTAAATGAATTATGCTTTTTAACCAAAAAGACAGAGAGGCTGCTGAAGTCTTTTGACCTCTCCTCTGTCCAGAATAGACAACAAACAAGGTGAACGTTTGATGAAAACTGTAGTAGCTTGTAAGTAAAACTTTAAAGCACAAACCACCTCCAATATTGTGTAATAGACGTTCCTTCTTTGAGGAAGGATTAGGATACAAGCATGGAACAACTATCTCTTGAGTGATGTACTTGTTAGATACCACCTTAGGAAAAAACCCAGGTTGGTACGCAGGACTACCTTATCCGTACGAAGGACCAGATAAGGAGAATCACATTGTAACACAGATAACTTGGAGACTCTACGAGTCGAGGAATTAGCTACCCAAAAGGAACTTTCCAAGATAAAGATTGATATCTATGGAACAAAAAAGGTTCAAACGGAACTTCTTGAAGAACCTTAAGAATCAGGTTTAAGCTCCATGGCGGAGCAACAGTTTTAAACACAGGCTTGGATCTAACCAAAGCCTGACCAAATGCCTGAACGTCTAGAATACCTGCCAGACGCTTGTGCAAAAAAATAGACAGAGTAAAAATCTGTCCCCCTTTTTTTTTTTTTTTTTTTTTTTTTTTGTAAATAATTTTTATTGAAAGATGGACACAAGAGTACAAACAAGCGCACACAATACAAAATAAAAGATTGAATGGCATTTTTGCCTTACAGGATGAACCTTACAACACATATGAAAACAAAGGATGTTGAAATTAAGGCTCATAAAACAAATATTAAGTACTCAGTCCAATTTTTGTAAGCTGTTGAGAAAATGTAGGTGTTATTATAATACCTTGTAGGAAACAGAAATTTGTCAATATTGAGAAACATGGGCAAAAACATATCCACCATGAAATGGGAGAGTAGATAGATTTAGAAAGTGAAGTGTGCTGGTCAGATACTGTAGAGTAAGGGGGGGAGGGGGAAAGGTGAAGAAGAGGGGGAAAGAGAGAAAGGAAAAAAAAAAAAAAAAAGGGGGGGGGGGAGAGAGGGGAGAGGGCAGAGAGGTTAGCAAGGGGCTGGAGTGGTACATTTTATGATGTTGCTTGGGGCTGGCAAAGGGGAAGGAAGCCAAGGGGACCTACCCAGCACAAGATTATCTGAGGGGCTTCCATTGGTCCCATATTTGCGAGTGTAGTGGGGCTTTATTGTTCTGGGTGAAGATCGGGAGCTCCATAGTCTCAAGATACGACATAATCTTAATGACTTCGCTCCATCCTGGTGAAGGTTTCTGTCTCCATAATCTAGCTATTGATAGCTTTGCTGCCATAAAATCTGTCCCCTTTTAAGGAATTAGCTGACAACCCTTTTCTCAAAAACATCTTGGAGAAAAGATAATATCCTGGGAATCCAGACTTTACTCCATGAGTAACCCTTGGATTCATAACAATCAGATATTTACACCATATCTATGTTCAATTTTCCTAGAGACAGGCTTTCATGTCTGTATTAAGGTATCAATGACTGACTCGGAGAAGCCATGCTTTGATAACATCAAGCGTTCAGTCTCCAGGCAGTCCATCTCAGATTGATTCTATTTAGATGGTTGAAAGGACCCTGAGGTAGAGGGACCTGTCTCAGAAGCAGAGACCGTGATGGAAAGGATGACATGTCCACCAGATCTGCATACCAGGTCCTGCGTGGCTACGCAGGCGCTGTCAAAAACACCAAAGCCCTCTCCTGCTTGGTCTTGACCTCCGGAGGAAATCCCACTCCCCCGGAAGAAAAGTCTGACGACTTAGAAAATCCACCTCCCAGTTCTCAACACCTGGGATATGGATAGCTGATAGACAAGAGAGAGTCTCTGTCCAGTGAATTATTGTAAGACTTCTAACATCGCTAGGGAACTTCTGTTCCCCCTTGATGGCTGATGTAAGCCACAGTCGTGTATATTGTCCGACTGAGTATGATGTACCTCAGAGTTGCTAACTGAGGCCAAGTCTGAAGAGCATGGAATATCACTCCCAGTTCCAGAATATTTATTAGAAGGAGGGTCTCCTCCTAAGTCCACTATCCCTGAGCCTTCAGGGAGTTCCAGACTGCATCCCAACCTAAAAGGCTGGCATCTATTGTAACAATTGTCCCATCTGACCTGCGGAAGGTCATACCCTTGGACAGATGGACCCGACATAGTCACCAGAGAAGAGAATCTCTGGTCTCTTGGTCCAGGTTTAAAAGGGGGACAAATCTGTGTAATCCCCGTTCCTCTGACTGAGCATGCATATTTGCAGCGGTCTGAAATGTAGACGTGCAAACGGTACTATGTCCCTTGCCGCTACCATTAAGCCGATTTCATTCATGTACTGAGCCACCGAAGGGCGCGGATGGGATGAAAAAACACGGCAGAAATTTAGAAACTTTGACAACCTGGACTCCGTCAGGTAAATTTTCATTTCTACAGAATCTATCAGAGTCCCTAGGAGGGAAACCCTTGAGATTGGGGATAGAGAACTCTTTCCTTGTTCACTTTCCACCCATGTGATCTCAGAAATGCCAGTACTACGTCCGTATGAGACTGGGCAATTTGGATGTTTGACGCCTGTATCAGGATGTCGTCTAAATAAGGGGCCACTTCTATGCCCCGCGGTCTAAGGACCGCCAAAGCGACCCCAGAACCTCCATAAAGATTCTTGGGGCTGTAGATATCCCAAAGAAAGAGCTACAAACTGGTAATGCCTGTCTAGAAAGGCAAACCTGAAAAACGATGGTGATCTTTATGCATCACAATGTGAGGATAAGCATCCTTCAAATCCATTGTAGTCCTCTATTGACTCTCCTGGATCATAGTTAAGATGGTACGAATAGTTTCCATCTTAAATGACGGAATTCTGAGGAATTTGTTTAAGATCTTTAGATCCAAAATAGGTCTGAAGGTTCCCTCTCCTTGGGAACCACAAACAGATTTGAGTAAAAACTCTGTCCCTGTTCCTCTCTTGGAACTGGATGGATCTCGTACACAATGTAAGAATGCCTCCTTCTTTATCTGGTTTGCAGATAATTGTGAAAGGCGAAATCTCCCCTTTTTTGGGGGGGAATCTTTGAAATCCAGAAGATATCTCTGGGATATAAATTCCAATGCCTAGGGATCCTGGGCATCTCTTGCCCACGCCTGGGCGAAGAATGAAAGTCTGCCCCCTATAGGATCCGTTACCGGATAGGGGTCCGTTCCTTCATGCTGCCTTAGAGGCAGCAGCAGGCTCCTTGTCCTGCTTATCTTTGTTCCAGGTCCGATTGTCTCCAGACCGCCTTGGACTGAGCAAAAATTCCCTCTTGTTTTGCCTTAGAGGAAGAGGATGCCACACCTGCCCTGAAGTTTTTAAAAGGCACGAAAATTAGACTTTTTTTTTTTTTTTTTTTTGGCCCTTGATTTGGACCTATCCTGAGGAAGGGCATGACCTTTTCCTCCAGTGATATAAGCAATAATCTCCTTCAAACCAGGCCCGAATAGGGTCTGCCCCTTGAAGGGAAGTTAAGTAGCTTATTTATTAAAGTCACGACAGCTGACCATGATATAAGCCATAGCGCTCTGCGCGCCAGTATAGTAAAAAACAGAATTCTTAGCCGTTAGTCTAGTCAAATGAACAAGGCATCAGAAAACAAAGGAATTGGCTAGCATAAGCTTGTCAAATATATTCATCCAATGGAGTCGCTTAACTGTAAAGCCTCATCAAGAGACTCAACCCAGAACACTGCAGCAGCAGTGACAGAAGCAATGTATGCAAGGGGCTGCAGGATAAAACCCTGTTGAATAAACATTTTTTATCCATTGGATCTAAAAAGCACAACTGTCCTCATCAGAGGTAGTGGTACGCTTAGCTAGAGTAGAAACTCTTCTCTCCACCTTAGGAACTGTCTGCCAAAAGTCCCGTGTGGTGGTAACTATTAGAAAACATACTTCTAAAAAATAGGAGGGGAAGAGAACGGCACACCTGGTCTATCCCATTCCTTATTAAAAAATTTTTAGTAAACCTCTTTAGGTATTGGAAAAACATCAGTACACACCGGCACTGCATATTATTTATCCAGTCTACACAATTTCTCTGGCCCTGCGATTGTACACATTCAGAGCAGCCAAAGCCTCCCTGAGCAACAAGTGGAGGTTCTCAAGCATAAATTTTAAATGTAGAAATATCAGAATCAGGTTAAATCATCTTCCCTGAGTCAAAAAAAATCACCCACAGACTAAGCATATTGTGAGGTAGTATCATACATGGTTCTTAAAGCGTCTGTATGCTCTGTATCTACCCCCAGAGCTAACTGCTTTCCTTTAATTTCAGGTAGTCTGACTAATACTGCTGCCAGAATATTATTCACCACCTTTGCCATGTCTTGTAAAATAAACGCTATGGGCGCCCTTGATGTACTTGGCGCCATTTGAGCGTGAGTCCCTGAAGCGGGAGTCGAAGGGTCTGACACGTGGGGAGAGTTAGTCGGCATAACTTTCCCCTCGACAGAATCCCCTGGTAAAAGAAACGCTATGGGTGCCCTTGATGTACTTGGCGCCATTTGAGCGTGAGTCCCTAAAGCGGGAGTCAAAAGGTCTGACACGTGGGGAGAGTTAGTCGGCATAACTACCCCCACGACAGAATCCTCTGGTGATAATGTTTTTAAAGACAAAAAATGATCTTTATTGTTTAACATGAAATCAGTACATCTGGTACACATTCTAAGTTGGGGTTCCACCATGGCTTTAAAACATAATGAACACAGAGCTTCCTCTATGTTAGACATGTTAGAACAGACTAATAATGAGACTAGTAAGCTTGGAAAACACTTTAAATCAAGTTAACAAGCAAATATATAAAACGTTACTGTGCCTTTAAGAGAAACAAATTTTGTCAAAATTTGAAAAACAGTGAAAAAAAGGCAGTAAAACAAACGAAATTTTTACAGTACATGATGTAATAAGGTAACAGAGCATTGCACCCACTTGCAAATGGATGATTAACACCTTAATGCAAAAAACAGATAAAAAAAACGACATAGACGTTTTTAAAAACAGACACAACAAACTGCCACAGCCAACAGTGGGAAGCTTCAGTTAACTGTTTCTATGCAAAATTTAAGCCAGCCATGTGGAAAAAACTTAGGCCCCAATAAGTTTTATCACCAAACGTATGTTAAAAAACGATTAAACATGCCAGCAAACGTTTTAAAAACACATTTTTACAAGAGTATGTATCTCTATTAATAAGCCTGATACCAGTCGCTTTTACTGCATTTAAGGCTATACCAACATTACAGTGTTATCACCAATGTACGTTAAAAAACGATTAAACATGCCAGCAAACGTTTTAAAACACATTTTTATAAGAGTATGTATCTCTATTAATAAGCCTGATACCAGTCGCTATCGCTGCATTTAAGGCTTTACTTACATTACTTTGGTATCAGCAGTATTTTCTTAGTCAATTCCATTCCTAGAAAAATATTTTACTGCACATACCTTATCTGCAGGAAAACCTGCACGCCATTCCCCCTCTGAAGTACCTCACTCCTCAGAATGTGTGAGAACAGCAAATGGATCTTAGTTACGTCTGCTAAGATCATAGAAAAACGCAGGCAGATTCTTCTTCCAAATACTGCCTGAGATAAACAGCACACTCCGGTGCCATTTAAAAATAACAAACTTTTGATTGAAGAATAAACTAAGTAGAAAGCACCACAGACTCTCACGACCTCCTATCTATGTTGAGGCTTGCAAGAGAATGACTGAATATGGCAGTTAGGGGAGGAGCTATATAGCAGCTTTGCTGTGGGTGGACTCTTGCAGCTTCCTGTTGGGAAGGAGAATATATTCCATAAGTAATGGATGATCCGTGGACTGGATACACTTAACAAGAGAAATTGTATTCTCTATCTTAATTATGAAAGAAACCCACATTTTTTCTTTTGTGATTCAGTTTGAGCATGACATTTTAAGCAGCTTTCTAATTTACTCATATTATCAAATTGTATTCATTCTCTTGGTATCTTTATTTGAAATGCAACAATGTAAGTTTAGATGCCGGCCCATTTTTGTTGAACAACCTGGGTTGTTCTTGCTGATTGGTGGATAAATTCATCCACAAATAAAGTGCTGTCCATAGTCTGAACCAAAAAAAAAGCTTAGATGCATTCTTTTTCAAATAAAGATAGCAAGAGAATGAAGAAAATTTGATAATAGGAGTAAATTAGAAAGTTGCTTAATATTTTATGCTCTATCTGAATCACAAAATATTTTATTTTGGTTCAGTGTCCCATTAAGTTTCAACAATGCAACTTGTACATAAATGAGGTAGTTCTGTGTCGAGTTTAATACAGTGAATGATGTTTAGCTACTCAGTTTTTTTTTCAATTGTATATTTGCTTTGAAGTTTTTGGTAATTCCAATGTGATCAATCCTTTGAAGTATAATTTTTAAGTAATCATAGGCCCTGATAAAATGTTATGCTTTCAATCACTAATGTAATTTCACTCACCTGTCTCGTATTTTGGTTTTCAATCCTGGTGCTAACATCTGGGTGGAGTGTGAAATCTGGTGCGAAGTACTCAAAGTATTCTGTAAAAAGATTTAATGAAACAAAAAGAAAAAAAATCAACCCTCAACTGCACATATATGGATTATGTAACAAATCATCTTCATTATGCTCATAAAACTTTAATATTGTTCAGAATGACAACTTTTGGATTTGTCTGTGATAAAATTTACATCACTCAGAGAAAGAACATAAAGTAAGCAAGTGCAATAAACGCCAACTTTTGGGTCAGATATTGTATTGTAATTTCTAAAACACTAGGTAAGATTATATAATGTTTAAACAATGACAAATACCCCCTCCTACCCAAAAAAAATAAAAAATATATTTTTTTTACATACAGATACAAAAGCCCCCACACACACTCAGCTTTAAAGGGACGTAAAGTAAAAATTAAACTTTAATGATTAATATATGCAATTTTAAACAACTTTCCAAATTACTTCTATTATCTAATTTGCTTTGTTTTTTGGTATCCTTTGTTGAAAAGTATACGTAGGAAGGCTCAGGAGAAGCAACATACTACTGGAAGCTAGATGCTAAATGATGGCTGCACATATATAAATTATCATTGGCTGACCTGATGTGATCAGCTAGCTCCCAAGTAGTCCACTGCTACTCCAACAAAAGGATACCAAGAGAATATAACAAATTTGATAACAAAAGTAAATTTGAAAGTTGTTTAAAATTGTGAATTATAAACAGAAAATGTTGGGTTTCTTGTCCCTTTAATAATGGTTCACAGCCCACACACCCTCAACTTGAATAATTTAACTTGCTCTAAGAAAATAAGAGGTGGGAAAGTCGTTTTGCATTGCTTTCAAAGAAACATACAAGCCAATGTCTCACTATTATAGAGGAAAGGGCAGAGCATTGCTTGCAAGCACATGGTTTTTCTATGGCACAACAAGAAAATCCCATCAGGTAAGGAACACTTGCATCATGTTTTTGATGCATGAAAGAATATTGGGGCAATATGATATACAAGACTGATGCTGGAATTTTTTTTCCTCCACAGAATACAGTAACACTTACCACTGTAGGGGAGCTCTTCACTGATCGTCTCATCTACCAGTAATGAGGTTTCATAAGTCCTGGAAAACAAGTAAAATGTTGAAAAATGGAAACTGGAAGTTGCTACAAAGGGGGCGATTTATCAAAGTAATCCGCCCGCAATTGCGCCCAAAACTATGCAAACGACCCTATCTCCATATTTATGTAAGCAATCTGCGCCTATAATTGCGCAAATCTGAAAGAAACTTCTTCGCACTCCGCTTGCATTCGCCTAGGCGCACAGGCGCGCTCCCGAGTGCACCAATATACATTAGTAATAGGCGTAATTTAACAGCCAGACCTACAAATACGCCCAGTTTCTTATTTATCATTGCTTTGCGCTGATAGGGAACAGAAATTTCTCCTTAAATTGCATGTTCTATATTTCGCCATACATACATAGGCGAACACCATTATCATACATGTTTTTACAGCTTATGATGACGTACTTTCTTCTTTTAACTGCTTTATCCAAGGCTCGGCGCCAAGAAGAGACTGATATTTGCCAGAAATTTGCGCTTCCACAGGCGCATACGGGTTCCAAGAGTTTTGTTGCCCATTGTGGTCTTTATAAGCCTTGACTGACAATGATATATATATATATATATATATATATATATATTTTTAATTTGATTTGTGGGGATTTTAAATTACTAACAAGGAAGAAATTATGAAAAAAACAGCAGGGAAACATTATAAATACCTCAAAAATAGAAAATATAACATTAACACATTATTAAATTATGTACTGTAGCTAACTCCACACGTTAGATATGACATATAAATATGCACAAAATAGATACTTAAAAACGCATTTTTAATCATCAAGACATGGCGGCGTAAATATTTATAGGGATGTACTATGATAAATAGGGAGTAAATGCTTTTTCCGACAGGCGAAATGTATCATTATTACGCCCAGCTCGCCTTCTACTAAACGCGCAAAGTTACATCTATTTTTTTTTTTTTATAAATTCAGGCACACGTGCGCTTCTCTGGAGGCGAGTTGGGGTGCAGTTACAGGCGAAGCACATAGATAATTCGCCTAGCCTTTGATAAATCGCCCCCAAAAGAAAAGATTGGTTTTGATGAAGTAGCTCCCTATATAGTTGAGAATATCAACTAGATATATTAAAAAGTTTAACATATGAAGCATGGATTCCAGAGATATATCTAATTATACACTAGCACATACATAAGTGGTTTCAGCACTAGTTCACACACTCACAGGTATTGCATAAAAGTAATCCATAATGGCGATATGAAGTTAAGTAATCTTCCATTAAGGATATCAAAAGTGCAAGCTCATATGAGAAGAAAAAAAGATGTGTAGTGTTAGGATATGTCTGTATTGTGTACACTTGGCATGGTAAGAAGCTGATTATAATTTGTCTATTTTGTTAGGAAGAATTATTTTTAGAATAATGATTTTGGAAACAAAACAAAATTATCCATCAGGACTAAATAAGGAAACAGATGTATTACTTTATTATGAGTAAAACATTGGCATTAGTACTTTGTATTATTAGTATTGTTTAATAACACTATGACATTGTTAAATAGCTAATGTGTTCCCAATAGTCCATTTTACCTGGTGGAGTGTATTTCATTGTTCACAAATAACTCCTTTACCTACATTTTGTTATTTGAAATACACACTTTTGCTTATTGTATCCCCATATATACTGAAAAAATGAGTAACAAACATTTTCTATGCAGAAAAGCTTTGTAAACAGGAGGCAATAGCGCCAATTAAAGAGACAGACAACTTAAAAAAATGTATTGTTTAAAAAGATAGATAATCCCTTTATTAACCAATCATTAGTTTTATACATCTAACATGGTTATATTAATATACTTTTAACCTCTGTGATTACCTTGTATCTAAGCCTCTTTTGACAGCCCCCTGATCACATGGCTATATATAGTTATTATCTATTGACTTGCATTTTAGCCAATTAGTGCAGTGTCATCCACAGCCCACGGGCGTGAGCACAATGTTTTATATATGGCCCACATGAACTAGCATTCTCCTGTTGTGAAAAGCTAATAAAAAGCATGTGATAAGAAGCTTTCTGTAGTGGCTTAGAAACAGGCAGACATTTAGAGGTTGAAATGTTATAAAGTATATTAATACAACAATGATGGTTGTGCAAAGCTAGGGAATGGGTAGTAAAGGCGTTATTTATCTTTTTAAACAATAACAATTTTGGTGTTGACTGTCCCTTTAATCTCCTAGTGGGGGGAAGGAGAGAGAGACATTTTGTATCTGAACTATCTGGTTGTGCTCATACAACTCACCAGCCATAATTAACATTTCAATACCTAACAGATACCATTAGCAGGTTTACTTACAAGCATAGCCTGCTGTTTGAGCATGACCTTAGAAACAACAGGTGATGGTTTTAGTGAGCGAAACAAGCTATTTCAAATACAAAAATAAACACAAAGGAACATTTCCCATACATTGTATACTCTGCTGAAGGTATAAGAAAGAATTTGTAACACATTAAAGGGACTTGAAGACCACATTTTTTTCTTTCATGATTCAGATCTTGCAGTACTAAACAACATTCTAATTTCCTTCTATTATCTAAATGTCTACATTCTCTTGGTATCTTATGTTGAAAAGCAGACACAAGCTCATGAGCGAGCACTTTATAACACCAGTTTTGCAAGAGCACTAGATGATAGCACTATTTCCTGCCATGTAGTGCTCCAGACACTCAACTAGGTACCTCTTCAACAAAGTGCACCATGGGAAATTTGGGCCCATTTTTGGTTGAGAACCTGGGTTATACTTGCTTATTGATGGCTTAAAAGTAGCCACCAATAAGCAAGTCCTATCCATAGTGCTGAACCTAGAATTGGCTGGTTTGTAAGCTTTACATTCCTGCTTTTTAATTAAATATAGCAAGAGAACGAAGAAAAATTGATAATAGAAGTAAATTAGAAAGTTGCTTAAAATTGCATGTTCTATCTGAATCATTAAAGAAAACATTTGGGTTTAGTATACATTTAATGAAAGTCTTTTGCTGTTGAATACATTTATGGCTGGACTAGATATCAGTGTATAAGGTACATCAATTATTAAAGTAAGAAAAACATAATTTATGTAAGAACTTACCTGATAAATTAATTTCTTTCATATTAGCAAGAGTCCATGAGCTAGTGACGTATGGGATATACATTCCTACCAGGAGGGGCAAAGTTTCCCAAACCTCAAAATGCCTATAAATACAACCCTCACCACACCCACAAATCAGTTTAACGAATAGCCAAGAAGTGGGGTGATAAAAAAGTGCGAAAGCATAAAAAATAAGGAATTGGAATAATTGTGCTTTATACAAAAAAATCATACCACCACAAAAAGGGCGGGCCTCATGGACTCTTGCTAATATGAAAGAAATGAATTTATCAGGTAAGTTCTTACATAAATTATGTTTTCTTTCATGTAATTAGCAAGAGTCCATGAGTTAGTGACGTATGGGATAATGACTACCCAAGATGTGGATCTTTCCACGCAAGAGTCACTAGAGAGGGAGGGATAAAATAAAGACAGCCAATTCCGCTGAAAAATAATCCACACCCAAAATAAAGTTTAATATGAAAAATATAAGCAGAAGATTCAAACTGAAACAGCTGCCTGAAGTACTTTTCTACCAAAAACTGCTTCAGAAGAAGAAAATACATCAAAATGGTAGAATTTAGTAAAAGTATGCAAAGAAGACCAAGTTGCTGCTTTGCAAATCTGATCAACCGAAGCTTCATTCCTAAATGCCCAGGAAGTAGACACTGACCTAGTAGAATGAGCTGTAATCCTTTGAGGCGGAGTTTTACCCGACTCGACATAAGCATGATGAATTAAAGATTTCAACCAAGATGCCAAAGAAATGGCAGAAGCTTTCTGGCCTTTTCTAGAACCGGAAAAGATGACAAATAGACTAGAAGTCTTTCGGAAAGACTTAGTAGCTTCAACATAATATTTCAAAGCTCTAACAACATCCAAAGAATGCAATGATTTCTCCTTAGAATTCTTAGGATTAGGACATAATGAAGGAACCACAATTTCTCTACTAATGTTGTTGGAATTCACAACCTTAGGTAAAAATTTAAAAGAAGTTCGCAACACCGCCTTATCCTGATGAAAAATCAGAAAAGGAGACTCACAAGAAAGAGCAGACAATTCAGAGACTCTTCTGGCAGAAGAGATGGCCAAAAGGAACAAAACTTTCCAAGAAAGTAATTTAATGTCCAATGAATGCATAGGTTCAAACGGAGGAGCTTGAAGAGCCCCCAGAACCAAATTCAAACTCCAAGGAGGAGAAATTGACTTAATGACAGGTTTTATACGAACCAAGGCTTGTACAAAACAATGAATATCAGGAAGATTAGCAATCTTTCTGTGAAAAAGAACAGAAAGAGCAGAGATTTGTCCTTTCAAGGAACTTGCAGACAAACCTTTATCCAAACCATCCTGAAGAAACTGCAAAATTCTCGGAATTCTAAAAGAATGCCAAGAAAAATGATGAGAAAGACACCAAGAAATTTAAGTCTTCCAGACTCTATAATATATTTCTCTAGAAACAGATTTACGAGCCTGTAACATAGTATTAATCACAGAGTCAGAGAAACCTCTTTGACCAAGAATCAAGCGTTCAATCTCCATACCTTTAAATTTAAGGATTTGAGATCCTGATGGAAGAAAGGACCTTGCGACAGAAGGTCTGGTCTTAACGGAAGAGTCCACGGCTGACAAGAAGCCATCCGGACAAGATCCGCATACCAAAACCTGTGAGGCCGTGCTGGAGCTACCAGCAGAACAAACGAGCATTCCTTTAGAATCTTGGAGATTACTCTTGGAAGAAGAACTAGAGGCGGAAAGATATAGGCAGGATGATACTTCCAAGGAAGTGATAATGCATCCACTGCCTCCGCCTGAGGATCCCGGGATCTGGACAGATACCTGGGAAGTTTCTTGTTTAGATGAGAAGCCATCAGATCTATTTCTGGAAGTTCCCACATTTGAACAATCTGAAGAAATACCTCTGGGTGAAGAGACCATTCGCCCGGATGCAACGTTTAGCGACTGAGATAATCCGCTTCCCAATTGTCTATACCTGGGATATGAACCGCAGAGATTAGACAGGAGCTGGATTCCGCCCAAACCAGAATTCGAGATACTTCTTTCATAGCCAGAGGACTGTGAGTCCCTCCTTGATGATTGATGTATGCCACAGTTGTGACATTGTCTGTCTGAAAACAAATGAACGACTCTCTCTTCAGAAGAGGCCAGGACTGAAGAGCTCTGAAAATTGCACGGAGTTCCAAAATATTGATCGGTAATCTCACCTCCTGAGATTCCCAAACCCCTTGTGCCGTCAGAGACCCCCACACAGCTCCCCAACCTGTAAGACTTGCATCTGTTGAAATTACAGTCCAGGTCGGAAGAACAAAAGAAGCCCCCTGAACTAAACGATGGTGATCTGTCCACCACGTCAGAGAGTGTCGTACAATCGGTTTTAAAGATATTAATTGAGATATCTTTGTGTAATCCCTGCACCATTGGTTCAGCATACAGAGCTGAAGAGGTCGCATGTGAAAACGAGCAAAGGGGATCGCGTCCGATGCAGCAGTCATAAGACCTAGAATTTCCATGCATAAGGCTACCGAAGGGAATGATTGTGACTGAAGGTTTCGACAAGCTGAAATCAATTTTAGACGTCTCTTGTCTGTCAAAGACAGAGTCATGGACACTGAATCTATCTGGAAACCCAAAAAGGTTACCCTTGTCTGAGGAATCAATGAACTTTTTAGTGAATTGATCCTCCAACCATGATCTTGAAGAAACAACACAAGTCGATTCGTATGAGATTCTGCTAAATGTGAAGACTGAGCAAGTACCAAGATATCGTCCAAATAAGGAAATACCACAATACCCTGTTCTCTGATTACAGACAGAAGGGCACCGAGAACCTTTGTAAAAATTCTTGGAGCTGTTGCTAGGCCAAACGGCAGAGCCACAAACTGGTAATGCTTGTCCAGGAAAGAGAATCTCAGAAACTGATAGTGAGCTGGATGAATCGGAATATGCAGATATGCATCCTGTAAATCTATTGTAGACATATAATGCCCTTGCTGAACAAAAGGCAGGATAGTCCTTATAGTTACCATTTTGAATGTTGGTATCCTTACATAACGATTCAATATTTTTAGATCCAGAACTGGTCTGAAGGAATTCTCCTTCTTTGGTACAATGAAGAGATTCGAATAAAACCCCAGCCCCTGTTCCAGAACTGGAACTGGCATAATTACTCCAGCCAAATGCTTGAGCTTTCGCTGGGTATACTGGGACACGGGAAAGAAAAAATCTCTTTGCAGGAGGTCTTCTCTTGAAACCAATTCTGTACCCTTCTGAAACAATGTTCTGAATCCAAAGATTGTGAACAGAATTGATCCAAATTTCTTTAAAAAAACGTAATCTGCCCCCTACCAGCTGGGCTGGAATGAGGGCCGCACCTTCATGTGGACTTAGAAGCTGGCTTTGCTTTTCTAGAAGGCTTGGATTTATTCCAGACTGGAGATGGTTTCCAAACTGAAACTGCTCCTGAGGATGAAGGATCAGGCTTTTGTTCTTTATTGAAACGAAAGGAACGAAAACGATTATTAGCCCTGTTTTTACCCTTAGATTTTTTATCCTGAGGTAAAAAAGTTCCTTTCCCACCAGTAACAGTTGAGATAATAGAATCCAACTGAGAACCAAATAATTTATTACCCTGGAAAGAAAGGGAAAGTAGAGTCGATTTAGAAGACATATCAGCATTCCAAGTTTCAAGCCATAAAGCTCTTCTAGCTAAAATAGCTAGAGACATAAACCTGACATCAACTCTGATAATATCAAAAATGGCATCACAGATAAAATTATTAGCATGTTGAAGAATAATAATAATGTTATGAGAATCATGATCTGTTACTTGTTGCGCTAAAGTTTCCAACCAAAAAGTTGAAGCTGCAGCAACATCCGCCAAAGATATAGCAGGTCTAAGAAGATTACCTGAACACAAATAAGCTTTTCTTAGAAAGGATTCAATTTTCCTATCTAAAGGATCCTTAAAGGAAGTACCATCTGCCGTAGGAATAGTAGTACGTTTAGCAAGGGTAGAGATAGCCCCATCAACTTTAGGGATTTTGTCCCAAAACTCTAATCTGTCGGACGGCACAGGATATAATTGCTTAAAACGTTTAGAAGGAGTAAATGAATTACCCAAATTATTCCATTCCTTGGAAATTACTTCAGAAATAGCACCAGGAACAGGAAAAACTTCTGGAATAACTACAGGAGATTTAAAGACCTTGTCTAAACATTTAGATTTAGTATCAAGAGGACCAGAATCCTCAATTTCTAAAGCAATTAGGACTTCTTTAAGTAAAGAACGAATAAATTCCATTTTAAATAAATATGAAGATTTATCAGCATCAACCTCTGAGGCAGAATCCTCTGAACCAGAAGAATCATTAGAATCAGAATGATGATGTTCATTTAAAAATTCATCTGGATAAAGAGAAGTTTTAAAAGACTTTTTATGTTTACTAGAAGGAGGAATAACAGACATAGCCTTCTTAATGGATTCAGAAACAAAATCTCTTATGTTATCAGGAACATTCTGAACATTAGATGTTGATGGAACTGCAACAGGTAATGGTACTTTACTAAAGGAAATATTTTCTGCATTAACAAGTTTGTCATGACATTTAATACAAACAACAGCTGGAGGAATAGCTACCAAAAGTTTACAGCAGATACACTTAGCTTTGGTAGTTCCAGCACCAGGCAGCGATTTTCCTGAAGTATCTTCTGACTCAGATGCAACGTGAGACATCTTGCAATATGTAAGAGAAAAAACAACATATAAAGCAAAATTGATCAAATTCCTTAAATGACAGTTTCAGGAATGGGAAAAAATGCCAAAGAACAAGCTTCTAGCAACCAGAAGCAATGAAAAATGAGACTTAAATAATGTGGAGACAAAAGCGACGCCCATATTTTTTTAGCGCCAAATAAGACGCCCACATTATTTGGCGCCTAAATGCTTTTGGCGCCAAAAATGACGCCACATCCGGAACGCCGACATTTTTGGCGCAAAAGAACGTCAAAAAATGACGCAACTTCCGGCGACACGTATGACGCCGGAAACAGAAAAGATTTTTTGCGCCAAAAAAGTCTGCGCCAAGAATGACGCAATAAAATGAAGCATTTTCAGCCCCCGCGAGCCTAACAGCCCACAGGGAAAAAGTCAAATTTTTTTTTTTTAAGGTAAGAAAAAATGATTGAATCAAATGCATTATCCCAAATATGAAACTGACTGTCTGAAAAAAAGGAATGTTGAACATTCTGAGTCAAGGCAAATAAATGTTTGAATACATATATTTAGAACTTTATATAAAAGTGCCCAACCATAGCTTAGAGTGTCACAGAAAATAAGACTTACTTACCCCAGGACACTCATCTACAAGTTGTAGAAAGCCAAACCAGTACTGAAACGAAAATCAGCAGAGGTAATGGTATATATATATAAGAGTATATCGTCGATCTGAAAAGGGAGGTAAGAGATGAATCTCTACGACCGATAACAGAGAACCTATGAAATAGACCCCGTAGAAGGAGATCATTGAATTCAAATAGGCAATACTCTCCTCACATCCCTCTGACATTCACTGCACGCTGAGAGGAAAACCGGGCTCCAACCTGCTGCGGAGCGCATATCAACGTAGAATCTAGCACAAACTTACTTCACCACCTCCATAGGAGGCAAAGTTTGTAAAACTGATTTGTGGGTGTGGTGAGGGGTGTATTTATAGGCATTTTGAGGTTTGGGAAACTTTGCCCCTCCTGGTAGGAATGTATATCCCATACGTCACTAGCTCATGGACTCTTGCTAATTACATGAAAGAAAGCTGATTTTGTATAAATTTATAATAAGTAGCTCATCTAGAAATATTTTCTGAGCATAAAAAACATAAAAATTGATGTGTTGGACAATATCATGATTATAAGGTAAGGAAAAGCTATATTTCACTTATATTATTATTCTTATGGTAGCCTTGAGCAGATCACAATTTACAGATATTTCTTTATTTACGTTTACTTAATTTTGTGACGTTATTAGAACCAGTAGATAAGCCAAATGTATACTTTTAAAATAGTGACAGAAATAACAATAAAAAATGATGAGGCTGTCTGGAAACAGCAATTTACTGGGGTTCCCTTCCAATAAGTAAATTTGAGGTTGACTACATTCTCTTTAGGTTATTAAAATATAAATAAAAAAAATATATCACTAATATATTTAAACAAATCAATACTGTGGATAACTGCAACATGGGCAAATACGTATAATACCATGTAAACATTAAACTATTTGCAGCCCATAGTGCACACTGCTGATATTCACTTTTTTGAAAATAAAGTTTCCTCTTTACACTTGAAAGCACAAAGTATTCCTCTTTCTTTCAATTCTAAAAATATAATGTATTTTAAATGAACAGTCTTGTTTCTTTACTGCTTCAAGTACCATTCTGAGTAGTCACAAACTTGTGCTGGGCTTCGGAGATCCAATGAATACATTGTATGTCATGAAATCACCAAACATGCAAGTACTGGTTATTTAACAAGGGGAGCATGCTGTGTTGCTAGAGTGAAAGCTACGCTTAAAGACAATGAAGGTTAAAAGGTACACATCATTTTCCTATTCTGTAATAAGTAACACATTTAGCTCCATATACTTTTGCATGATTAATCAAAAGCTTCATAATAAACATTGATCATATACATTTACAAACTGATGCTTGCCCAGACTATTACTTTTAAAAAGTTATTACTAATTTAGAACAGTTTGGCTCACATTGCTATATCCAGCAAATTATATCCAGGAAAATCTACTTTTACAAATGTCTTTAGCATAGTCAAGTGTACTCACCAGCATCGTGCTACATTACGCACAGTGTATCCTCCTCCCCCTAGGACCAGTAGTGGAATATTAAAACTTTTCACGTATTGCACACAGTCCCTAAATACCGAAAACAAACATTAGAAATACAATTCTTCAAAAATAATTTAAAAATAGATGTTATATTGGACCAATAAAATGCTGTACATTAAAGCGGCTTCTCAAACACTGTCTGAATGGTTAAATGGACATTGTACACTGACATTATGTTCATTTAAATAAATTCTACATGCCTAACTACTATTGTCTGTCGAGGTCATTTTGTCAACAGTTTAGCTTGAAAATAAGTAAAAAATATTTAAAACAATAAAGATGTCTTGAAAAAGGCCCTACTGTTGGGCCGAAACGCGTAGACTAACTAAGAGATCTGTGAGGCTTCATATTCTACCAGGATCAACCGGCGTTTGGGGTAAGTTTATTTACCGATAAGCTACACCCCATAGGCCCTGTTTGTTGAGGAGTTCTTTTTTCCTTTTGATTTCAGGTCCATGTTTTTGACAGACTAGGATACTGGATCAGGACAAGCTCCTTGGATCGTTTATTCAGTGGTTCCTTACCACAAGTTGGACTTTTGTAATGAACATTTTATAGGATGTTTCTAGGATTTATCTTACCCACTTGTTTTTTTTGTTTTATTCATATGTTCCAAGTTATCAATTGTTCTATGTTTTGCCATTTGATATTTGCCACACGCTGTTTGAATATTTAATTTGACTTTGATCTAATACACCCCTATGTACACGGTTAGCTTTTGTATCTGAGATTTGGATCACTCAGTATTTTTTAATTTTTGATTTTGAAAACGTTTTCATCTTTTTGAACACAATAGCAATATTATTTTTCATTGTACCAACCGGTTTATCCTCAATATTTTTATATTCATATATTTTTTATTTTTCACACGTTATTTTTTACACGCTGTTTTATCACACGCCGTTACACACATTTTTTGAGTTGTCACTCCACATCGGATTGATTTATTTTTATGTTTTTTATGGTTCTATTTTTTCTGGAATGGACTTCTTGTACACAATACTATAAGCACCTTTATTCATTATTGTATGTGGTGAAACACCAGATCGCCATCTTCTTATTGAAGTATCCTATTGGTTCTATTGAATTGGATGGTGGAGCTGTCTCCCCCTCCTCCTCCCCTTTTTTGCCTCCAGCTAAGCTCCTTCTTTCATGTGGATCCACTTTCTAACACACGTTTTAATATTCTCATTGTGATTTTTAATATACTCATTGTTTTTATATACTCATTGCGATTTTAACTAATGTGGTTTTTATTTACCATTTTTTGTTTGTTTTTCATGATAATGTAATAAATAGTTTAAACCATTTTGATTGAACAGAGTACTGGTACCTGAATTATACCTTAGCCTTTGGCGCTCCTATTTACCCACAATTATATTTCCTATTAGACCTATTAGGGGGTCTTCTTTATAGTGTAGCAGGTATATAGTTCTAGGCGCTGCCCGCTCCCCCATCCACCGTAGTTAAAACAATAAACTCCCCCAGCCAAGCCTTAGTTAGTAAGAATCAAACATACGTTCTGTACAGTTCCCTGCTCCTGTGGGGAGGGGCGATAATGTCTTATGTTTATTTCACCAGCTGATATTTTCAAGAATTTATATATTTAGAGTGTACACATCCCCAAGCATGTCACCTGTACTAGCATACCCTATGCTTCACTCCCGTTTACCCCTCGAGTTTATAGCCCCCCAAATCCCACGCCTCCCCTCTGCAGCGTCTCTCCCTCTGGCTGGGGTGTGCGGCTTCCCAGGCGGATTTCTCCGATAATCTGACAGAATATTCACAGTTCTTCCTTTGATATTCACAAATCACCATCTGGAGATTCTAATGTGGCCGTTGCATGGTGCCTCTGTGCATGGGATGTGGAAATAAGGCAAGTATGTGGTAGGAAAAAAAAACAACTGGGAGCTGACAGGTGCCGGAAGTGGTTATTCTCAAAACGGTCTGCACTCCGTGGATATAAATAGGAGGAGCCAGCGGCTCTAAGACACAGCAGACGGCATCACGGCGCCTACAAGTGATACAGCTTATGCTAAGAACAACCAGCCAGGCAGATATAGCTAGCTGGTCATAAACATGATCCCGCAAACTGGGTGAAAAGAATGCCACCTCCTTGGCCAAGATCTACAGCAAAGCCAAGAAGGTGACTGCTTGCGGGGATGAGACTGCAGTCCTGACTCCTTTCACTCTTTTTGTAATCATTTAGTGGAAGCATTAAAAAAAAAAATAAAAAAAATAACTTAAGTTAACAAAACACATATGTCTGTCTGTAAAGCGCACTATGCAAATAATAATAATTTGAACCTATTTTTATCCTGCAGAAATTGGAATTTACATATAGGTGTGTGTGTGGGGGGGGGGGGGGGGGGGGGAGGGTTACTATGAGAGCTATGCTCAGCCCTTTTT
The DNA here is from genome assembly GCF_027579735.1 of Bombina bombina. Taxonomy (NCBI): domain Eukaryota; kingdom Metazoa; phylum Chordata; class Amphibia; order Anura; family Bombinatoridae; genus Bombina; species Bombina bombina. The sequence continues at coordinate 958,251,773 of NC_069504.1, forward strand.
GAGGGCCTGCCAGGATTTCACGATGGATGCACGGGAGCTGTAAAATTGGAGGTAAAAATAAAAACCCCCCACTATTTCATGTTTCATAATGCTTAAAGTGGCTTTTGCGTTATTTCATATAAATTATATTTAGATAGCATGTATGTACACTGACCCTTTATGCAGTTAAAGGGCTGGTCTTGTTACAGGTTATTTTTCACAGTAGTTATTTTCTGCAGATTACAAATAATTGTGAAACCGTTTAGACAAATCAGGAGGGGTCAGGCTAAGCAGCAGTATGTCGGACCCTGGGATAATGGTGGACTGGAGTTGCTAGGGGAGAAGCTGTGACAGCTGAGCTGGATGAACAGGCTCTGGCTTTCGGAGTCTCCCTGTTGGGCTGCAGAGTGAGCGCTCCTTGCTTGTAGCTCCTGCCAGGCCTACTACAAAACCCAGAACTGCGTGAAGATCGTTTTTGTTTCCTCTGACCCAGACAATAAAATGTGGCAGCAATTTCTTACAGACATGTCATGGCTGGCACTGCCCTACCAGTAGAAGCACAAAAAGGTAAGGGGTTGGCAGTTGAATGATGTCGGGGGTTAAATGCATATATCATATACAATTATGCATTGACACATTTTGCTGCTGGCAGCACACATGGTTAATTTGCAGATATTTATGCTGTGTGATGTGTTGCCTCCCTGTGGGTTTATCTGGACTGGAGGTGACAGCGACCACACAAAACTTTATCTGCTTCATAGGTCGTCCTGACCACCAATTTCCCACACAATGCCCAGAGATGGGAAGATTCTAATCACCTATCTTGTGGGCAGGTCAGGCCACTCAATATGATTTGTAACAGTTGTTGCTTATTCTCTCCTGATATTTCTAAGCACAGTCTTACCATATGCACTGTACTCTGCTCTATTACACAAGTTTAGCAGTGATAGTGCCACCTGGGTAATGCTCAGTGTGTGTATGTGAGAGTGTCTGTTTGTGCGTGTGTCAGTGTGAAAGGTTTCTGTGTGCGCATGAGTATCTTTGTGTGTATGTGCGTGAGTAAGAAAGTGTCTTTATGTGTGCGCATGAGAGTAAGTGTCTGTGTAGGTCAGTGTCTTTATGTCCATGTGTGTCTTTTTATGTGTGTGTGAGAAAGTGTCTTTATGTGTGCCACCAATGAAAATCAAGTTTATCTCCTCTCCCTCTCTACTCCCCTTCCTCATTTGACATCTCTCCCACCCCTTCTCCATTCTCTTCTCTCCTGTATTCTATTATAATATGGCTAAAAATGCCTAAAACCTGGGAGGGGGAGCAGCAGAATTATGAGTACCCATGACAGCACGAAACCTAAATACTCCACTGCAACAAAGCACAAAGTAAATTGGAAAGTTGTTTAAAATTGTATTGTCTATCCGAATCATGCAAGAAAAATGTTGGGCGTCATGTCCCTTTAACTTATGATGTGATTAGCTATAATATCATATTGATATGAACTGTGGTTTCTAGCTTACCCATGTCCTCTTATACTCAAGTTAAAGCAGCCCAGACGATCACAGCCAAGTGAGTCTGCTCCACACTGAAAAAGATATGTAAGCAAATATAGCTGAACAGAAGCTTAATTAAAAAGAGTCAAAGTAGAACTTAGATGAGTATTAACAGTATTTGTTTTCCACTTATTAAATTTGGTAAAAGCCTACACTCATAAACAAATATGTCATAAAGCATGAAAATATCTCACCTTGCAATACAAAAAATACTATATTTCAAACCAGGGGTGTAAACTACACATGGATAAAAAAAAAAATTGTGTACCAAATGAACAAATGTTTTGGGCAAAATATTTAACAGAATGAACAAACACAACATTTGTTCATTTATTTGTTCTACTAGATAGAGACACTGAATAAAATAATGAATGTTAGACAAAATATTTGTACTCTTATTTATTTGTCAAAAGAATAACTAAAATGTATAAAACGTGTCCTTGAATTCATATACGTATCGAAAGCAAAGCAATGACTTAATTGGAGAAAACCACACTGTTGCAAAAATTGATGGAATAGCTTAGATGGGAAAGTGGGGACTGGGTAAAATTCAATGGACAACCACATTCAACTTTTAAAAAGACAGTAAAGTCAAAATTAAACAAATTAATTGGATAGAGCTTAACATTTTAAACAACTTTCCAAATGTACTTATGCTATCAATTTGGCTTAGTTCTCTTTGTATCCATAGTTAAAAAGTAATCCTGGGTG